>NC_136876.1:52598108-52991539 GCF_949152265.1 Phoxinus phoxinus
TCAAGTGTTGCTGGCTGGTGAGTATGGCGTCCCCGGATAACTCCCTGTGCAACCTCTTGAAAATGTTGTAATACAGCCTAAAATTACAATTATACACAGGATTTACTACATTATATCAAGTACATTATCAACATTATCACATCATTTTTCACTTGATAATAGTGATCACATTCTTAAAATGTTCCAATTGTATGTTTTACTTTTACCTAAACCAGAAACTTCGATCTGGATAAATCGAGCGATCAGCAGCTGCAAGGACGTATGAGTCCCCCATCTCCTCCTGAAGGTCGTATTTCAGTGTATTTAAAGCAGAGGAGGGAGAGTGGCCACTTTGAAGAGTCTGTAGTTTGTTGATTGTCTCTGGTGCTGCATCTCGGTACCTCATAGCCTCAGCACACATGAGCAGGTGATTATGCTGATGTTTCAGGTTGATGTAGAGATCATAATCCTTCTTCTATAAATCAGCAGACCTGAGGACAATACAATTATTATTAACTATATTATTACATAACTGAGACAGAGTGACTTTTTTTACAAAACAGCAAGCCTGTTTTTTGGGGTGGCAAATCTATTTTTAGATCTAACCTGGACTTTCTGCGAAAAGCTTTGTCTCTTGAGAACAACATACATCACAGCAGGGCAGGATGTTTTTTTCGAGGAAGAATGTCGTGTGTTGTGTTGGCATCTTAGGTCCACCTTCAAACACATTCAATTAAGGTTTTGTCTCAACCCTTGCGAAAATAAATGAATGCACCTGCTCTGGAATCACTTACTCTGTAAATGTTCTGCCTTTGTCGTTCCACAGGGTAGCTTTTGTTCACCCACCATGTCGTTTGTGATGACTTTTAAAAGGCTTGAAGCCATCTGTGAACCTCCTCCTCAGTGTGAAGTCTTCACAAGCTCCTCCTTGAACTACCACCTTAACGTGGTGGAGGGGTTTGAGTACCCGAATGACCCTAGGAGCTATGTTGTCCGGGGCTATATGCCCCTGGTAGGGTCTCCCAAGGCAAACAGGTCCTAGGCGACGGGTCAGACTAAGAGTAGTTCAAAAAAAACCCTTATGAAGAAAAATAAATCAAGGACCGTGACGTCGCCCGGTATGGCGCAGCCGGGGCCCCACCCTGGAGCCAGGCCCGGGGTTGGGGCTCGTATGCGAGCGCCTGGTGGCCGGGCCTCCCCCCACGGGGTCCGGCCGGGCTCAGCCCGAAGGAGCGACGTGGGGCCGCCTTCCCGTGGGCTCACCACCTGCAGGAGGGGCCGTAAGGGGCCGGTGCATAGAGGATCGGGCGGCAGTCGAAGGCGGGGGCCTCGACAACCCGATCCCTGGACACGGAAACTAGCTCTAGGGACGTGGAACGTCACCTCGCTGGTGGGGAAGGAGCCTGAGATTGTGCGTGAGGTTGAGAGGTTCCAACTAGAGATAGTTGGAATCACCTCTACGCACGGCTTAGGCTCTGGAACCACACTCCTTGAGAGAGGATGGACTCTTCACCACTCTGGAGTTGCCCATGGTGAGAGGTGGCGGGCTGGTGTGGGTTTGCTCATAGCCCCCCAACTCAGCCGCCATGTGTTGGAGTTTACCCCGGTGAACGAGAGGGTCGTTTCCCTGCGCCTACGGGTTGGGGATAGGTCTCTCACTGTCGTGTGTGCCTACGGGCCAAACGGCAGTGCAGAGTACCCGGCCTTCTTGGAGTCTCTGGGAGGGGTGCTGGAAAGTGCTCCGACTGGAGACTCCGTCGTTCTACTGGGGGACTTCAACGCCCACGTGGGCAACGACAGTGTTACCTGGAGGGGCGTGATTGGGATGAACGGCCCCCCTGATCTGAACCCGAGTGGTGTTCAGTTACTGGACTTCTGTGCTAGTTACAGTTTGTCCATAACGAACACCATGTTCAAGCATAAGGGTGTCCATCAGTACACGTGGCACCAAGACACCCTAGGCCGTAGGTCGATGATCGACTTTGTGGTCGTTTCATCTGACCTGCGGCCGTATGTCTTGGACACTCAGGTAAAGAGAGGGGCGGAGCTGTCAACTGATCACCACCTGGTGGTGAGTTGGATCCGATGGCGGGGGAGGAAGCTGGACAGACTCGGCAGACCCAAGCGTACTGTAAGGGTCTGCTGGGAACGTTTGGCCGAGTCTCCTGTCAGAGAGATCTTCAACTCCCACCTCCGGCGGAGCTTCGACCGGATCCCGAGGGAGGCTGGAGATATTGAGTCCGAGTGGACCATGTTCTCCACCTCCATTGTCGAAGCGGCCGCTCGGAGCTGTGGCCGTAAGGTCTCCGGTGCCTGTCGAGGCGGCAATCCCCGAACCCGGTGGTGGACACCGGAAGTAAAGGATGCCGTCAAGCTGAAGAAGGAGTCCTATCGGGCCTGGTTGGCTTGTGGGACTCCTGAGGCAGCTGACGGGTACCGGCAGGCCAAACGAACTGCAGCCCGGGTGGTTGTGGAGGCAAAAACTCGGGCCTGGGAGGAGTTCGGTGAGGCCATGGAAAAGGACTATCGGCTGGCCTCGAAGAGATTCTGGCAAACCGTCCGGCGACTCAGGAGAGGGAAGCAGTGCCCTACCAACGCTGTTTACAGTGGAGGTGGGCAGCTGTTGACCTCAACTGGGGATGTTGTCGGACGGTGGAAGGAATACTTCGAGGATCTCCTCAATCCCGCCGTCACGTCTTCCATGGAGGAAGCAGAGGCTGAGGTCTCAGAGGTGGACTCGTCCATCACCCAAGCTGAAGTCACCGAGGTAGTCAAAAAACTCCTCGGTGGCAAGGCACCGGGGGTGGATGAGATCCGCCCTGAGTACCTCAAGTCTCTGGATGTTGCGGGGCTGTCTTGGCTGACACGCCTCTGCAGCATCGCGTGGCAGTCGGGGACAGTGCCTCTGGGATGGCAGACCGGGGTGGTGGTCCCTCTTTTTAAGAAGGGGGACCGGAGGGTGTGTTCCAACTACAGGGGGATCACACTTCTCAGCCTCCCTGGGAAAGTCTATGCCAGGGTACTGGAGAGGAGAATACGGCCGATAGTCGAACCTCGGATTCAGGAGGAACAGTGCGGTTTTCGTCCGGGCCGTGGAACACTGGACCAGCTCTATACCCTCTACAGGGTGCTGGAGGGTTCATGGGAGTTTGCCCAACCAATCCACATGTGCTTTGTGGATTTGGAGAAGGCATTCGACTGTGTCCCTCGTGGCGGCCTGTGGAGGGTGCTCCGGGAGTATGGGGTCCGGGGTCCTTTGCTAAGGGCTGTCCGGTCCCTGTACGACCGAAGCAGGAGCTTGGTTCGCATTGCCGGCAGTAAGTCAGACTTCTTCCCGGTGCATGTTGGACTCCGGCAGGGCTGCCCTTTGTCGCCGGTTCTGTTCATAATTTTTATGGACAGAATTTCTAGGCGCAGCCAGGGGCCGGAGGGTGTCTGGTTTGGGAACAACACGATTTCGTCTCTGCTCTTTGCGGATGATGTTGTCGTGTTGGCCCCATCAGACCAGGACCTTCAGCATGCACTGGGACGGTTTGCAGCCGAGTGTGAAGCGGCTGGGATGAGAATCAGCACCTCCAAATCCGAGGCCATGGTCCTCAGTCGGAAAAAGGTGGCTTGCCTACTTCAGGTTGGTGGAGAGTTCCTGCCTCAAGTGGAGGAGTTCAAGTATCTTGGGGTCTTGTTCACGAGTGAGGGAAGGATGGAACGGGAGATTGACAGACGGATCGGTGCAGCTTCCACAGTAATGCGGTCGATGTACCGGTCTGTCGTGGTGAAGAAAGAGCTGAGCCGCAAGGCGAAGCTCTCGATTTACCGGTCAATCTACGTTCCTACTCTCACCTATGGTCATGAGCTTTGGGTCATGACCGAAAGGACAAGATCCCGGATACAGGCGGCCGAAATGAGCTTTCTCCGCAGGGTGGCTGGGCGATCCCTTAGAGATAGGGTGAGGAGCTCGGTCACTCGGGAGGAGCTCAGAGTAGAGCCGCTGCTCCTCCACATCGAGAGGGGTCAGCTGAGGTGGCTCGGGCATCTGTTCCGGATGCCTCCTGGACGCCTTCCCGGAAAGGTGTTCCGGGCACGTCCCACCGGGAGGAGACCCCGGGGAAGACCTAGGACACGCTGGAGAGACTATGTCTCTCGGCTGGCCTGGGAACGCCTCGGTGTCCCCCCGGAAGAGCTAGAGGAAGTGGCTAGGGAAAGGGAAGTCTGGGCATCTCTGCTTAGACTGCTGCCCCCGCGACCCGGCCCCGGATAAGCGGAAGAAGATGGATGGATGGATGGATGGCAAATGCATGGTGTAACCAAAGTAACATTTAACATTATTAGTTTACATTCAGTAAACTATCTCTGCCTTTACGTTAGTTGCTTTCCTTTTACTTATATCAATGTTGTTTGTTTAAATTGTTTAGGTGATGCTTTTGCCCAATTGCCTATGGGACCAGAAGAGGTTGTTTGTTCCCCCTCTGTAATACTGGAGGGGGAAAGGGGGGTTGGAAAGGGACATCAACGGAAACCAACAAGATGTTGACTTAATGTCAAAGTAGTATTATTTGTTTGCTAACAGCCTAACAAGACATGGAGCACCATTAAGATAAGAAGACATTAACCTCCTTTCAACAAAACTTTTTTTGTTTGTTTTATTCATCTACCTCCAGCAGCTCCATCTCCTCAAAGTTGCCAAGTGTCTGGCAAATGTTGCAAGCTTTAATAAATCCTGCCATTATGCTCACCACTTCTAGAAACACAGAATGGACTCTTGAATGGAGACATGGACATCAAGACATGGACACTTTACTGGTTTTCTCACCAGCTGCAAAAAGTTCACAAGATTCATAACCCTTGCGTGCCCACGCCGAACATTACAATTTTGGTGCGGGATAACCATCTCACATAAAAAGTTCTATGTCTTGAATAAGTAAGTCAGTTTAACCAAGACAAAAACAAATAAAAATATATATATATACCATGAATGAGAGCATATTACTGTCAATTTACTTGATTTTACGAGTAAACATTGAGATAAAACATGATATGAACCGATTTAACAACACTTTTACCTCATCTTCTTTTCCCTTTTTAAATTTTAAATGACATCAGAGCGAACGGACACGTAAGGGTTAACTCACAATGAATTAAATTGGTTGTTAAATACTAAGCCATTAAAAGCTTATTAGAAGATGAATCACATATATCTGATCAAATAATCAAATATCAAATAAAACCTTTTCTTCGTGAATGTGTCTGTTGTCACGAAGGAGACGATGTCTGTTTTCTCTATCACTCTGGGTGATGTGTCACGGCGAGCCAATCGGGGATGAGTTCCCCAATGAATAATAATGAGTCTTCCCATACCACCCTGCAAAAAGAAAATTCATCTTCCGGACACGCTGTGTGCGCAGAGCCTCTGCCATTGTAAAGGACCCCTCACACAGTGTTGTTTGTCCCACTACCATCAGGCAGGAGGTTATGCAGCATCCGTATCTGTAGTAGTATTTTTCCCCCAACCTGTCAGAGCCCTGAATACCTTGGTGTTGTGTTGTTACTTAATTTTACAAAACAATAAATGATGCGATGGCACAAGAATTCTTAGATGCTCACGCTTTTAATCCAGATCGAACTCACATGTACATCTCACAGTCTCTCTTGTATCTGCGCTGATCAATCGCCCTTCTCTATCTCCCTCTAGTGTTCAGTTCTTGTAATAACAGTTTATGTAGACACAACATCCCCCCAATACGTGAGATATTTTCCTTCCCACTTAATCTATCAGTAATTACCAAAAAACAAAAAGATGTTTCATTCCAACATTAAGCAATAACCCAAGGAAGTAAAATTGTTTGAACAGTATTTTTTTTCTTTTCTTATATATTGCTTGAGCACAAAAAAAACAAGCTTATCTTAATTATTACAGGAACAGAACGTATAAGCTATAGGCTATGCAATGTATAACTATACGTCTCAAAATCTTTTAGCTTTGGGTGACGTTTGCGCATTCTTGACGGCCGTTCCTCAGCCCGTGGAAAGTTATCAGCTTCATTACAGAAGGAACTTTGCTCCGCAAGCTCAGCTGCAGGATCAGGCATCTGAACAGCTCGTGCCAATCGCGAGGAATGCCATTTCCTTCCATCCTCTAGCAAGTAGGTATTCGGACCCACTTGTTTCTCAATTTCAACAGGATCAGAAAATTTGCAGTGTCCCCTCGGCACATGAAAGGGCTTGCGCACTCGCACCCTGTCCCCCTCTTTGAGGATAAGCCGTCGTGCTCCACGTTTTGCATCAGTATAACGCTTCATTTGAGATTGCTTAAGAACAACTCGCTTGCGAACATCCGTTGGCTGGAGAGTGCTTGCAGGGGAATGAAGGGCAACGTTCAGTTTTGTTCTCATCTTCCGCCCATGGAGTAATTCGAAGGGTGAAACTCCCGTGGTGGCATGTGGAGTAGAGCGATAAACTTGAAGAAAGTCTGTAACAGTACGTTTCCATGGCTTAGATTGTACTATAGCCGACTGTACACAGTCCTTAAGAACTCTGTTAAAACGTTCTATAGCCCCGTTCGCGGCTGGATTATAGACAGCCGTGCGAAACTGCCGCAATGCCTCTTTCTCGCAGAAAGGTGGTGAACGCACCCGACGTGACTTGTGGCCCATTGTCCGTAACCAACTCTACCGGGTAACAATGGCGACTGAAAATGCCATTGAGAAAGTCAATAACAACCCCTGTCGTCACAGACGATGTAAAGGTAACTTCTGGCCATTTGGAATAGTAATCAGTTAAGGTAATAGCGTACTTACAGTCCCAACCAGCAGTGTCAAACGGGCCAACAATGTCCATTCCCAGTTTACTCCACGGTGCATCTGGAAAAGGTACCGATTGGAGGGGCGCGGTAACAGTGCGAGCAGATTTATCCAGCCTTTGACACAACTCGCACGAGGAGACCTGAGTCTGGATCATCTGATCCATTCCAGGGAACCAGTGTAGTTCGCGTAAGCGCTGCTTTGTCCTCACGATTCCCTGGTGACTTTCGTGCGCAAGAGCTATTAATGTATGTCTCAATGTCACTGGAACTACTAGACGGGTGTCCCTGAACACCACA
The DNA here is from genome assembly GCF_949152265.1 of Phoxinus phoxinus. NCBI lineage: Eukaryota > Metazoa > Chordata > Actinopteri > Cypriniformes > Leuciscidae > Phoxinus > Phoxinus phoxinus. The sequence goes on from NC_136876.1 coordinate 52,605,184, forward strand.
TTGTCCTTGACACTAAGTTCATTCCTCACATTGTAGTAGGGTTGAAGGTCGGCATGCACAGCTTTTACAGAAACAGGCCATCCTTTTTCGATTTGGGTGCATAAAGCGGTCAGTTCAGGACACGAGGCTGCAGCAGTTTTGAACTCGGATGGTAAAATCGCAGTCAGGGCAGTAGACAATAAAGCGACCAGCTCTGGCTCATCATCAGGGGTAGAAGCAGAAGCGAGAGGAAGAGGTAACCGCGACAGACAGTCAGCAACATGATTTGATGAGCCAGCCCGATACACAACGTCGTAAGTGAAACACAGAAGGCGAGCTGAGCACCGAGCAATGCGCATCCCGGCATGTCCAGCTCCCCGCGTAGACAGCAGTGTTGTCAGCGCCTGGTGATCAGTGCGCTGCGTAAAACGTCTGCCCCAGAGGTATGTGCGCCACTTCTCGACGGCCCAAACACACGCTAAAGCCTCTTTCTCCACAGTTGAATAACGCCGTTCGGCTGAGGTTAAGGTTCGTGACGCAAATGCCACTGTGATCTGGGTACACCTGCGATAATATCGCTCCTAGACTGATGCATCAGTGGACACAATGATTGGCATTTCTGGGTTAAATAGGGCAAGTGCTGAACTGTCCACTAAGCATTTCCTAACATCCATAAAGCTCTGTTGGGCATCATCAGTCCATTCAAATTCAGAATCCTGGCGCAGGCAAGCACGCAACGGCTCAACGAGAGTGGCATAATTAGGTATAAACGTATTATACCAGGACAACATACCCAGAAAGGAGCGCAAGCTGGTGACATCAGTTGGAGCTGGGGCCTGCATTATTGCTTGCAGATGATCTTCATCAGGTTGGATACCATTTCCATTCACCATGTGTCCAAGAAAGCGCAAGCAGGACTGACGGAAATTACACTTTTTCTCATTCATTCGTAGACCAGCCTCGCTTAGACGTTTGAGGACAGCATCCAAAGCAACGTCATAATTTCCGGAAATTATGACGTTCTACCACAACATTTATGGCAGGGGTGAAATGTGTACTCAACGCAGTGATAGCAGACTCCAGTGTATCTCCAGTCTCTGGTAAAGTATAAGAAATCCTTTGTCCTTCGGTTCCTAAGCAATGAAGCAGCAAGGCTCTTTTCCTTGCCTCTGGCCAAGCATCACCTGTAGCTCCCACGACGAGAAGATAGTTGCGGAACATCCTGGTCCACGTTGTGAAGGGAATGCTGGGCTCACCCGGACAAGGCAGAAATAACTCTGGGAATGGAGCGTTCAGTGCAGCCATCGTCCCGCAATATAGATGCAGACCACCTCGTCGCCAATTTGTTGTATTGTTACTTAATTTTACAAAACAATAAGTGATGCGATGGCACAATAATTCTTAGATGCTCACTCTTTTAATCCAGATCGAACTCACATGTACATCTCACAGTCTCTCTTGTATCTACACAGATCAATCGCCCTTCTCTATCTCCCTCTAGTGTTCAGTTCTTGTAATAACAGTTTATGTAGACACAACACTTGGTGCCACCCAACCTTTCATCCCCATAATTCGTCTGCCCCCCAATGACAAAGGACTGTGAACTGTCACTTTAAATGGACAATGGGTATTAAAATGCACAACTGTGCACCGACACTTTATTGGCTTCTGCTCTGGTCAAATTGCACTATTTACTGTCTATTGCACTTTTTTTGCACTATTTTACTGTTTACTGTGTATTGTTTACTGTTGTTATGCATTGTGTTGTGTGTATCATGTGAATGGTTAAGGTCTGCTGTAGGATGTTGTGATCTGTTGTTGTTGATTCTTGTATTGGTTATGCACCTCGGTCTGAAACAAGGGTCAAGTCATTTTACTACAAGTATGTTATTAACACATCATATTTTAGATGTTGTAGCAGCTGAAATCACTGACGGTGATCAATATATATTCACTCGGATACACACACTCGCAGTTCTCCATATTCTGGTGTGGTGGAAAACAATACAATATATTTGTATATGGCATACAATCAGGTATACAATCAGGTAACTGGATTAATATTTATGAATTTAGTAATTGTGGGATTTGTAATTTTGTGGATAAGCGATTCAATAGTCAATAAAAAAGCATTTTCAATTAGCTGCAATAATCTAATGTTTTTTTTTAGTTATCTTCATTTGGAGACCCTTTTCAAGCTAATTTTAATGCATGTGGGATTATTTGTGATTTGTTTAAATGTATTCTGAAATTATATGTATAGTAATAACAGTAAATTATGCATTACATGCAACTAGCCTAATCCTAACCCCATGGTTTATGGTTGGGCTCTTTTTATTATTATTATTATTTAACATTTTACTATGTTTAATGTTCTTTTCGGTAACTAACATTTATGTTATCTTTATTATTGTAAATTGTTGTTTATATAAAAAAATATTGAATAGCCCATACAGGAAACGCTTCCTTTCATTCTCAGGAAATCGAAAGTTAAGACCGTTGTTTCCGTGCCGGATATTTTAGCTGGCTTTGGCGGTACCACACAGTGAAAGTCTCGCGTTTGATAACTGCACTCTCGCGCTCTTCGTTTATTGGGTATACGGTATATTTCCCCACCGAAATCGACGCCTATGGGTATACCTTGTGATATGAAAATATTTAACAACTTTGAATGATGTATTTTATTTACACTCGTATTACACTCGCTTTACATTTCTCAAAGGTTTGTCTCTTTGGAAGATTCGTCTATGGATGTAAAGAGGAAGCTGCTGAACTCCGGTCAGTGCAGGAGAGACTCGACAACTGTGAGTTTGTTTGTTTATTTCCAAAATATATCCTAAAATACAGTTTAGCAAGCTTCGTATTTTGGAACTGCAGAACAGGGGGTGTATATGGAGGCGTGCATCATTTGGGGGCTTTCGCGAGGGGGTACGGCGTTCCAGTTCAAACTGGTTAGAGTTTTTTAGGCAAATAAAAGGGATTTTTATCTTGTTGCAATGTCGACTTTCGTTATTGGCCATAATATTATCTGCAGGTTGCAGCACACTGTTAAACCTTGCTGTAAAAAACGACCAAATTCTGACAGTAAAATTTTCCCTTACATAAATAAAACTATAGAAATCCTGAATTCCTGCATGATTTTTTATATTCCTTAGTCCTGTAGGTTTGTCCACTTACTATCCTGCAGGATTGCATACCTATACTATGGGGTTATTATTGTTGCAATATTCCAAATAAATAGATTAATATTCACAAATAAATGTAAAGAGATTCACAAAAATGTATTGAATTCACAAATGAATAGATTAAGATCCACAAATAAATGTAAAGAGTTTCACAAAAAATATAAAATTCACAAATAAATAAAATGAGATTTGCAAATAAATACAATATTTACAAATGTTTTATTATTTTACAAACACAACTCTGCCTGGCATTTTTTGTGAATCGGTTCCTGTGCATTTGTAAATCGCGGCACGCATTTGTGAATCGGTTCCTGTGCATTTGTGAATCCCCTCACGCATTTGTGGATTTTGAAACACTTCTAGCGTAGACGTGCAGAGAAATCCACAAATAAGTGGACTCCACCCACCGCCTACTCAAGCCAATCAGATAACGGCCACATCGAGCTGGCCAATCGTAGCACGTTATCGCTTCAACCAATCACCTTTGGCTTTACACTCGGGGCGGGAAGTGGGAACTGATTCTTGCATCAATGAAAGGAGCACTGGAGCGCCGTAGTAGCGCTGAACTGTGTGTGGTAAAAACACTATGTTTTCAAAAGATTGTTGGAGTTTAAGGCCTCTTTATATTTCCATCAGGATACACTCAGGGTATTATGATAATCAGAGATCCCGAACATCATGAACAGTCTCTACACCGGCAAGAGGCGCGACACAGCGCGTCAAAAGCAAATAGGCACTGTCTGTTCACTGCTGCCGCTGCAGTTTCAAATAATGTAAAACTAGCATGTTTGAAATGTTAACACACATTCCCTATGTGACGTCTGCTTAGCTGCAGACATGTCGGCATACTATTAACGGCTCTGATCGTTGCCTACTTATTGACTAGTGCTGGTTACTTAAATCATATTTCGTGATAGTGTACTGGACGCGGAGCATTCATTGTTAGTAAACGGATGCCCGCACTTCTGATGTAGCGGCTACTTCACGCAATTAGGACAAATGTTTTTGCACATTCGCTTTGCCCACTGCCCAGTGTAGATAGCTGGCCAACCGTAGCACGTTATCGCTCAACCAATCACGTTTGGCTTTACACTGGGTAATCTTGGTCTGAAATAACTGCTCATTTATCATTCATCTGTATGCATTTGCTCAAATAGGAAGTGTACGCGCAAAGGCCCATAAAATTGCAACAGCAAAATATGTTTAAAGTTTGGATTTTGTTAGAATTACACCATTAGACTGCTTGTCAAGCCAAGCCACAATTTTTATGAGCCTTGAAAAAAGCCAGAGAAACTGCACTTTACATCTCTGTAATGGGAACAACGCGTTATGGACGCGTCACGTTATTCAAGATAGAACAGAAAAGCATCAAGTATAGCTGACTAATGAATAAGGTTCAACCCATCAATAGCTACACTATTTAAACTCTGACTGCTACACAGAGTTTTTAATTTGCTTTGCAAGATTTTTATGTGCAGCATCGACCCCAGTATACACGCTAATGCTCGTACTGTTACATATTGGGTGGTCATTTGGGCTCATATTTGGTATTCTACATGACATTTATTTATATCCTATTGCTATTTGTCACCGCGATAGTGCTTTAAAAGGCAAAATCGTATAATGTCATGCATCGTGTCTACCCCGTGCGAGGCTATCTACACTGGGCAAAGCGTGAAGTAGCCGCTACATCAGAAGTGCGGGCATCCGTTTACTATCAATGAATGCCCCGCGTCCAGTACACTATCACGAAATATGATTTAAGTAACCAGCACTAGTCAATAAGTAGGCTACGATCAGAGCCGTTAATAGTACGATTATGCCGACATGTCTGCAGCTAAGCAGACGTCACATAGGGTTTGGGCGTAACGTGAAATAAACCAATCAGAGCGTCCTCTCACATTCCCTTTAATAGCCGGCGTGCTTGTTCCATGGCGGATTGCTATTATAACGGCGGATTTGCCAGCGCACGCCAGGAGCAGTTCACAGCCGAGGAGAGCGACGTTCTCGTCAGGGCTGTAAAACAGAGAGAAGTGACATTGGGGATGATGGGAGAAACCCACCCAAATTAGGTTCGGTTAAACAGGCGTATAATTTGGGTAGTAAATGTTTAGCTAGCCTAATCTAGATTTTTTTTTTTTTTTTATCTAGATAGATCTTTTCCACATCTTCACGGACACAACAATGATTTCCCTCGTGTGTTAATATTTTTCCTTGTAATAATGTATGATTTGCAAAAATGAAAACTGCTGCATCTGTTTATATTAGAGAATCAAAGTGGATGCGCGTTAACATTATGGCCAAGCACGCGCCCTTAAAATACCATATCACTAACGCGCAACGCGCCACTGTCTTTAGACTGTTTTTTTCCTGATCAATGGCGCAATTGCTTTCTAAAACTGGAAAATAGCACCATGGAAGTTTTGCGCCGGAACATGCCTTCTCTTTGCGCTGAACCGCCCCCGCGAGCGCAAGTTCATTTCCTAATTTACCGACGTGCGTCTGTGGAGGGAAAAGTCCGCTGTGCGCGGGTGCAAAATAGGAATGATACATGCGTCGGTGTTCAAAGTCAATTGCGCTGGGTGCAAGATAGGGCCCATAGTGTTTTTACCACACAAACAGTTCAGCGCTACTACGGCGCTCCAGTGCTCCTTTCATGGATGCAAGAATCAGTTCCCACTTCCCGCCCCGAGTGTAAAGCCAAAGGTGATTGGTTGAAGCAATAACGTGCTACGATTGGCCAGCTCGATGTGGCCGTTATCTGATTGGCTTGAGTAGGCGGTGGGTGGAGTCCACTTATTTGTGGATTTCTCTGCACGTCTACGCTAGAAGTGTTTCAAAATCCACAAATGCGTGAGGGGATTCACAAATGCACAGGAACCGATTCACAAATGCGTGCCGCGATTTACAAATGCACAGGAACCGATTCACAAAAAATGCCAGGCAGAGTTGTGTTTGTAAAATAATAAAACATTTGTAAATATTTTATTTATTTGCAAATCTCATTTTATTTATTTGTGAATTTTATATTTTTTGTGAAACTCTTTACATTTATTTGTGGATCTTAATCTATTCATTTGTGAATTCGATACATTTTTGTGAATCTCTTTACATTTATTTGTGAATATTAATCTATTTATTTGGAATATTGCAACAATAATAACCCCATACATAACATCCTACAGAAATTATAAGAGCCCTGCAGGATTCAAAATGTAGATTGATTTATTGATTGATTAAATACATAAATAAACTTAATTGCCGCAATCTAAAAGATTAATTTACAAACTTAAGGATTTCCAACATTTATTACCTACCTTCACTAACTTACTAGCTATACCATATATAAGCAGTTATAAGTGCCTGTTTTTAGTTATATAGCTTATAAGTGTTCGTTTTGGATAAATCTGCAGCGATTTTCATCTTACATGGGATCCTGCAGGACAGTATGTGGACAAACCTACAGGACTCAGGTATATAAGGTATATAAAAAATCCTGCAGGAATGTACCCTGCAAGTTCAGTACGTGTTCCCTAAAACATGCACACAAAAATATAATAAGAGTAGCCTATTTCATTGACTGCTGAATATCTCTAAACACAAATGAGTACTACAGTAGTAAAACTGTAGAGTTAATAGCACTTGTATTTTGCAGAATGCATTTGAAACTGTATTGTAGAATTATCCCCACATTAATGTTAAAACAGTCAATATTTAAGAAAACATTGCAAAAATTAATAACCTACTATGCTGTAAGTCTTACAATACAATCTGATACATACTAAATAGGCTACATGGGGGGGAAAAATGCAAAACCACATTGTACTAATTTACCAAAGTGTGGCAGTATACAATACACTAACCAAAGTCTCTATTAAACGCTAAAAATAAACTTGAGTATATGAATATATGACAGATATGTACAAATTACTGTACCATACTATACAGTACATTACTATACATACATGAATATTCAGTCAACGTCCCATTTGTTAGGTTAAAGGCAAAATAAATGATGTACTCCATACACATTTTCAAGTAAACACTAGTTGTTTTGATTTCAGTGCACTTAAATTCATTTGACATCACGCAAACTCCTTAACTATCGCAGTCGTCCCTGTTTGTCTGTCTTTACATGGTAAATGTGGCAGTGCTAACTGGATCAATAAAGCTGTAGCCTGTGTCAAGCCCCACGTCAACAAACGACCTCACCATGCCACTGCCCCGTTTTCTGTAAGAATTGCACGTTCATTCTTCTAGAAAGTGTTGTGCTTGTTTTTGAGTGAAATCTGTTTCCATTAATTATAGCCCTTGAATAAAATGCACACTGGTGAACATTAATGCCATTCACTGAGAAGATAATTATGCCTCTCTGGGTGTTGGTGGTCTTACAACCGGTGAACCCAGCAAGACTACTTTTGTTTTAATTAAACAGTTTTTGGCAAGTTTGTACCATCTGCTCAACAAAGTCCTTGCTTAGTTGATTAATATTATTGCTGTAAACGCTTGTCAAAAGTCTTGAAACACTTTAAAAATTAAAAAATGGAACTGCCTGAGTGCCACGGAAGAGCAATTTGCCATTGTGACTTTCAAAAATAAAAGCCCTCTGGCACCATGTTTCTTACAGATTGTGCTCTAAAATGTGCACATTGAAACTGACATTTGCATACAATCTCTCAAAACGGTTCACAAAAGTTTTCAACAAATATTCAGCTACATATGTCATGTGAAGAAATATTATCTTTTAACAGACAATAAGTTCCTTGTACAAGTAACATTAAGTGGAATCAAGGAATTGCCGTGGTAAAATGCCACTCAGGCATGGTAGACTATAAAACAAAAGAAAATTCCTGTATTCTGAGGCCTTCCAGAACTTGCGTATCTCTATAGGTTGTGGAGGTCTTGTAATATTGACTGGTGGCTTGATTTTAAGTAGCTGTTTGTCAATGGCCATGATTTCTCTTCCAATATACCAGCTCTCTCTATGACACTTTGTATCAAACCAGCCAGCAGCACATGCCTGCTTCTCAAATCTGGGGGAGGTTCATTGATTATGATTTGAATTGGCCAAATGTGGAAGTAGATGATTTAAAAATGGGGATACTATCAACTATCAACTATCAACAGTCCAAGTAAGTGTACGGTTCAACTGGTCTGGATCATTCAGAGGATCTACAGATTTATACATGGCGCCATCAAATATATCTTGGACACTGTCTGGACTGCTTTTGGCCCTGGTCCATTTGTAATCTCAATGGACTTTATGCACAGCTGCACTACTTCCTGAACTTTAGCCCGCTCCTTTGTTTCCTGTCTGCCATTATTGGACAAACTGATTAATCCAGGTGTGTCTGATTATTGTTGTTGGTCAGGCACACCTGGATTAATCAGTTTGTCCAATAATGGCAGACAGGAAACAAAGGAGCGGGATAAAGTTCAGGAAGTAGTGCAGCTGTGCATAAAGTCCATTAACCCCATTCAAGCTAGACATCATTAGTTTACATAAATCCGATTAAACTTTAGCTTTATCAATCAATATGAACATTTTTGTTATCATCACATCTGTTAAAGTAACAGTTTCTTTTCCGATTTCGCCCCAAAACTCGCTTCATCACAGTTGATTTTTCCTGAAGTGGTTTGCTCTGATTATCGGTTCTGTGAACGGCAGTGGCGTTGCAAGCTTTTCAAAAGTGTGGGGGATGGATGTGGTCAGGGCTGTAAAAATATGTTGTGTGGACCTCTGTCCCTCTAGGGGGGTTCGGGGGCATGGTCCCCCTAAAGAAAATTTTGTACATTTTAAGGTTAAATGCATCAATCTGGTGCACTTTGAGAGTTTAAAATTAAGAGCTTCAACCGGCTTCGACCCATGAACTGTACACACTGAACAAAGCATTGACTTGTACCTAAAGAGGGCTCAAACATCTTTTTAGTTATGATATAGAGTCTCAGTCTACATTACATTATGACTGGTGTTTTAGAATGCCAAACATTTATTATAATAATATAATAATGATTAATATAATTATTCCTATGATGGAAAATCCATATAGCCTATAAATGTATGCTACTGTATAAATGAAAATGTATATTTCAAAAGTATAGAATAGGAAAATTACAATACTTTTGTCCTAATTTCTTCACTTGCAAGAAATAAACACTTGAGCTTTTATTTTGGAGAAAACACCAGATCACCATGCTGATCGCGTGAGCAAAGTGCGCACTTTTCTTTAAATCACGCAGCACAAACAGAATGCCTACTTAAAGTCTTGTGCTGTTTAGTCTAAAAATCAAAACCGGGCCACTGGTAACCCGAAATCGACTTAGGCTATGGCGGCTTCAGGAGAGTTCCAGGGTGGAGGAGGGACCCGATCGGCTCTCCTATCCGCCTCGGGGAACCAGGGGCCCGGCAGTGGACCCCCACCGTGGTCCACCCTCTGCCTTAAAAACCTCGAAAGCATAAACACTCATTCAAAGTACCTTTAAAAGGGAGATGTAAATAACCATAACCATAAGTTCCCGCCTCCTTAGCACGAGCTGACCGATAAATCTAACACACCAAGAGAGGCGGGACTTAAGGCAGAACAGCCAATCATCAGCCAGTCACACTCAAAGCCGGTGTCATGTTCGAGAGGGAGGGGGAGAGGAGGAGCCGCTGCGAGCGCACACACAGAGCGGCCAGAGAAACGGAGGAGCCACTGTTGTAAGGCGTTTGTGCAAAACTGCGGAAAAACTGCAGAAAAAGTGCGGGTGTTGAACCCTCTCACCGGGAAAAGTGTGGGTGTTAAAACACCCACATCCCCCACGGGTGCGACGCCCCTGGTGAACGGCCACTGATAGAAAAGTATTAGCTGCACTGTTAGACCTTACCAGGCTTTTTTACAGTAAAATACTGGCAATACTTTTGTCAGCTGGTTACTGTAATCAATCTTTCACAGTTGACACACGTTACCATGGAAATGGTACTTTAAATTCTTTTAGCGGGCCCCTCCCCTAATGGGTGGTGTCAGGTTTCATATTACAAAATTTATTTTAACTACTTTATAATCAAAACCTTTTCTAATCTTGACAAAACTAATATGGTCGGAAAGGTCTGAGAGCCAGATGTACTAACGCTTTTGCGCCCACTTCAGGCGTATTTGTTTCGCAAAGTGCGCATAAAACCATGGCGAGGTGTGTACGAACGGGACACACCGAGATGAAAGCGCAGTTCATTACAGACAGGTGGAAGGTAATCAGAGCACCAATGATGCATACTAGGAGGCTAGTATGCATAATTAGTATTCAGGGGAAGGGGCTCGAGGCTGAGTACTTGGGGATCTCACTAGACGCCGTAACAGAGCCCCCTCCCTGGGAGCGACTCCTGGCGCGAGAAAACTGACGGCGACGGGGTCTGCCACGGGGACGAGGAGCAGGCTTGTCAGGGTGTTCACGATGGAAGTCTTGAACTAGAAGGGGGTCCAGAATGTCACTAGAGTTCACCCAGGAATGCTCCTCAGGACCAAAGCCCTCCCAGTCCACAAGATACTGTAAATGCCCTCCACGACGTCTAGAGTCCAGCAGATGGCGCACACGGTACGCCTCTTCGCCCTCTACAAGGATGGGTTGAGAAGCAAGATCTTCAGACTCCACATTCCTAGTTTCAGAGGGAGCAGTGGCCGGTTTCAACAGTGAGACGTGGAACGTGGGAGAGATGCGGAGATGACTGGGCAGAGCAAGGCGTAAGGATACTGGAGTGATTTGACGAATTATCTTGTAAGGACCCATGTACTTGGGACTGAGCTTCTTACATGGCAGATTGAGCCGGAGGTCCCGTGTGGAAAGCCACACCCACTGGCCGGGTTGATAGACGGGACCGGAGCGGCGGTGGCGATCAGCCTGCCTCTTACTGCGGTTGACAGCATGTAGAAGGTGAGTGTGAGCTAGGTTCCAAGTCTCCTCACTGCGTTTAAGCCAGTCATCCACAGCAGGAACATTAGACGGCTCGCCGGACCAGGGGAACAAGGGTGGTTGGAAACCCAGAATGCACTTGAAAGGGGTGAGACCTGTGGAGTGTTTGCGAATAGAATTCTGAGCATATTCAGCCCACATGAGATACCGGCTCCAATCCTCCTGATGAAGGTGACAGTATGACCGCAGGAAACGGATGATCTCCTGATTGAGTCGCTCAGCTTGGCCGTTGGCCTGAGGGTGGTACCCAGACGTGAGGCTGACGTTCACCTGTAGCATCCGAAAGAAAGCTGCCCAGACCCGAGAGGTAAACTGTGGTCCTCTGTCGGAAACAATATCATCAGGTAGTCCATAGAACCGAAAGACCAGATTGCAGAGGTGTTCAGCGGTTTGTAAAGCGGTAGGCAGTTTTGGAAGGGGAATCAGTCGACAGGCTTTGGAGAAGCGATCTACTACAGTGAGAATAGTTGTGTGACCGTCAGAGGGTGGTAGATCCGTGACAAAGTCAATCGCTATGTGAGACCACGGGCGTTGAGGTACTGGTAAGGGCTGAAGGAGGCCGGCAGGTAAGAGACGTGACGACTTCTGCGTATTGCAGTTTTGGCATTGCTGAATGAATTTAGTCGTGTCTTGGAGTAGCGTGGGCCACCAGTAGCGGTTCTGGAGGAGATGAACGGTGGCAGTGATTCCTGGATGACCGGAGCTGGGCAGAGCATGAACGTGTATCAACACCTCTTCACGGAGTGCCTCTGGCACATATATCTTCTCAGGAGGACAGTCGGATGGAATCTCAGCGTTGGCATTAGCTTGCTCTAGTTTAGTTTCGATGTCCCACTGGATGGGACCAAGGACCAGATCGGGACTGAGAATGTTCTTGTGTACTAGACTGGAAACCTCAGAGTCGTACTGACGAGACAGGGAATCAGCCTTAGTATTCTTAGACCCAGGGCGGTAGGTTACAGTGAACTGGAAACGTGAAAAGAACAAAGACCACCTGGCTTGGCATGGGTTCAATCTCTTAGTTTTGCGAAGATACTCAAGGTTCTTGTGATCAGTGTAGACAGTAAACGGTTGGGAAGCTCCCTCAAGCCAATGCCGCCACTCCTCAAATGCTGACTTCATTGCCAGTAACTCACGGTCTCCAACGTCGTAATTCCGTTCCGCAGAGTTCAACTTCTTGGAGTAGAATGCACAGGGGAACAGCTTGGCAGGGTTACCTTGACGCTGAGAGAGAACGGCGCCCAAGCCCGCATTGGAGGCGTCTACTTCGACCACGAACGGTAGTTCAGGATTTGGATGATGCAGGATCGGGGCCGTGGTAAAGCGGAGCTTGAGTAGGTTGAAAGCTTGCGTAGCGCTCTCGTTCCAGGGTAGCCGAGTGGTTCCTTTCCGCACCAGAGCTGTCAGAGGTCCTGCCACAGAACTGAATCCCCGAATGAATCGCCGGTAGAAATTAGCAAACCCCAGGAAGCGCTGCAGTTCCTTGAGAGTGGTAGGCTGGGGCCAATCCACCACCGCACTGACCTTGCCCTCCTCCATGGCCACGCCCTCGGGGCTGATCACGTAGCCCAGGAAGGAAGTGGAGGTTTGATGGAAGTCGCACTTTTCAAACTTGGCGTAAAGCTGGAACTGAATGAGTCTTCGGAGCACGGCTCGTACATGCTGTACATGGTCCTCGAAGGTATCTGAATAAACCAGTATATCGTCAATGTAGACGATCACACAGCGCTGAAGCATGTCTCGGAATACGTCATTGATGAAAGACTGGAAAACAGCTGGACTGTTAGAAAGCCCGAAGGGCATAACCAAATATTCATAGTGGCCAGTGCTCGTGGAGAAAGCCGTCTTCCACTCGTCTCCCTCACGAATACGAACCAGGTTGTAGGCTGAGCGAAGGTCCAGTTTGGTGTAGTATTTCGCTTTGCGGAGAAGCTCGAGCGGCAGGAACCAGTGGTAGGGGATAACAAAACTTCACAGTGCAGTCATTGAGGGCTCTGTAATCGATGCATGGACGTAAACCACCATCCTTTTTCTTGACAAAGAAGAAGCCAGCAGACACAGGAGAGGTGGAAGAACGAATAAATCCTTTGGCCAGTTCTTCCTCAATGTACTTCTCCATAGCTTCAGTTTCGGGCTGAGAAAGGGGAAAAATGCGTCCCCTGGACGGCATGGAACCTGGGATGAGATCGATGGCACAGTCGTATTCTCGATGAGGTGGTGGATAGCCTTGGCTTTACTGAAGGCTTCAGCCAGGTCGCGATATTCCATAGGCAGACTGGTAAGAGCGCAATTTTCACAGGCCTCTGAGATGCTTCGAACAGGTAGCGGCTTAAGGGGAGTTAGGCACTTGGAGAAGCAATCTTCACCCCAGCGGATAATTTGACCCGTAGTCCATTGCAGGTGAGGATTGTGACTTCTTAGCCAGGGTAGACCCAGTATGACAGGAGTGTGTGGAGCATGCAGAACGTAAAAATGAATATTCTCACAGTGCAACAGTCCTGTGCGCATCTGAAGCTCTTGCGTCACGTGAGTAATTCGCCCCGCGCCAAGGGGCCGTCCGTCAACGGCTTCGACTGTGAGAGGAGAAGTGCAGGGGATTAGAGCTATCTTGTGCTGTTTAGCAAAATCTTGTGACATAAAATTTCCTGCCGCCCCAGAATCAATTAATGCAGATGTAGAGAAAGACTGATCATTCTTAGTGAATTCCAGTGGTACAGAGACACAAGAGAGAGGATTCAGACTATCAAGAGTTAGACTCACCGTTGCCTTTTCTTTGCGTGTAGATAGTTGAGGACAGTGCAGACGGAAATGACCAGTTCCTCCACAATACATGCACAGTTTCATAGTCCTCCGACGTTCACGTTCCTCCTCAGATAACCGGGAAGTGTTAATTTGCATAGGCTCACCGGCCTCCGTAGCCACGAGACTCGGAGAGTGAGGGGTGGAGACGTTACGTGAGAGAGTCGAGGATCGGATGCTGGCACGGCGTGAATGAATGAGGTTGTCAATCTGTAGGAGAGATGAATAAACTGGTCCAGATTCCTTCCCTCATCGCGACAGGCCAGTTCAGCTTGAAGCTCGTGGTTGAGACCCCGTCGATAAACCACCTTAAGAGCGTTATCCGTCCAGTCAGTCTGCGCTGCGAGTGTACGAAACCTGAGTGCGTACTTCGAGGCGGGAATCCGTCCCTGAGCGAGCTCCAGCAAGCGGTCCTCCGCTCCTTTTCCCTCCACTGCATGCTCGAAGACGGCTTGAAAGCGCTCCAGGAATTCGGCGTACGAAGCAAAAGCTGATCCATCTGTTCTCCAGACCGCGGTGATCCATTCCAGTGCACGTCCAGTAATGAACAGATGAATGTAATTTTGTCCATGTCCGTAGCGTCCTGAGCGATCTGCCGGGCGAGATACAAAGAACATTGAAGTAAAAAGCCTTTGCATTTACCTGGGTCTCCCTCGTACTTTTCAGGGAGTGAGAGGCGAGCGCTGAAGCTTGAGGAGTCAGACGCGAGAACAGGTGCATGAATGGGCGCGGCGTGTGCTGAGTTCTGAACCGCTTTCACTAATTCCTCCGTCACAGAAGTTAGATGAGACAGCTGATGATGGTGAGTAGCGAGTTGTGAGGCTTGTGCGGTGAAAGCGGCTGACAAGGTTGACATCGTTGCTGGATCTTCGTTCGGCGAAGTATTCTGTTGTGAACCAGGAGGCAGAGACAGATCCATGTGCAACAGTTTAATAATAACGTAAAAGTAGAAAAAAGGGAATTCAAAACAGCAGCAAAGGCAGCAGGCGGAGTATAAGTAAACAAGGCGTGAGTCCGGGGTTGGCAGCAAGCATACAGGTCAGAGACAGGCAGAAGTTCAGGGCTGGCGGAGAGTATCAGAGTCAAGTCACAGGCGGGGGTTCACAAGGCAGGCTGCACACAATCAAAGAGGTTAGTTCAAGTCCAGGACCAGTATATCAGAATAACAGAGGAATATCCAGAGAAGGCTCAGACATGTAACAAGGGAATGAGACAATACTTCGCAAAGAGTGCTGAATTAACAAGCTAGATATAGGCTTGAGCTCAGAGTTCATTACAGACAGGTGGAAGGTAATCAGAGCACCAATGATGCATACTAGGAGGCTAGTATGCATAATTAGTATTCAGGGGAAGGGGCTCAAGGCTGAGTACTGGGGATCTCACTAGACGCCGTAACAAGGTACATAACACGCACACTGCGGTTTCACATCAATCGCTTTCTGCGCCTTGGCCATGGCGCTATTAACGCTGTGTATCCTCATAAAGTAAATTGATAAAATTGAAATTATCAATTGATCATCAATTACAACTCCAAGGTTCCTGGCTGACCTTGATGGAGTTATGGATTACGAGCCTAGCTGAATGGTGAAGTTGTGATGAAGTGTTGGGTTGGCCGGGACCACAAGTAGCTCAGTTTTCGCAAGGTTTAGTTGAAGGTGGTGGTTATTTTTTTATATTTTTTATATTTTTATTTTTTTATATTTTTATTTTTTTTAAATATTTTGTATATATTTTTTAGTTGAAAAAGGCTCTAAGATGTCTGTTATGTGTTTGTTCAAATCACAATTTAAATTGGTCACACAATCTCATTCTCATACTATGCACAATGCACAAAAATGATCTTAGTTAAACCATAAACCATTGACTCTTAGGATCTCTGCAATGGATCAAACACATTTTTCCACACTGTCTCCCAGGGATAACGAGATACAAATTCAGATAGAAAGTTTAATATTTAAACACGTGCAGTTAATATAGTACTATTTATTCATTACTTTAAGAGCACCTAATATATATCTTATACCTAATCTTATATATCTCATCTACATAAATAAATCAAAGTCTAACTCATAAAATTTTCTTTATGATTTAAAATTTCCTAATTATGTATATTCTTATTATTATGATTTAAAATGTTAACAATTTCTGCTTTGTTTAATTTATTTCAAAATGTATTAATTCATAAATCTCAGGATAACGTCTCAGTTACGTATGTAACCCTCGTTCCCTGAAGGAGGGAACGGAGACGTATGTCGTGACCGACAAATAGGAATCTCGCTAGAGAGGCCAATCTACTTCGAGCCAAACTTCGAACTTAACAAGCCAATACACATTGGCGTGCAATCATTTGCATCAGCTGCGCAGCCTCGCAGCACGGGTATATAACGAGCAGCTGGTGATTGCACTGTAGTTTTTTGCTGAGGAGCCAAGCCTGATAACCTGGCCACCCCGGCGGGCGGCAGCAGATGTGGTGATAGGAATCCTATCAAAGCACCACAGCTGCTGCACCCCCTCCAGCGCCCTGTGCAAGCCTCTACACCTTCTTGCCTTGAAGGACGATAGGAGGAGGCTTACACAGAGTGAACCTGTCACTTTTGTTCCGTGATAACCCATACAGTCAGATTATTGGATAACACTGGGAAAGCGTGCCCGAACTGAAGGAGGGGAACGCTGCGGAAGCCACATTCTCGAGGAGTTAAGTGGAGATAACATATGGACTAACCCGAGGGTTGTACAGCATATGAGTAGTGGGTGACTTAGCCCAAGGGAAAGACACGGGCTTCCGATTAGGAGCAGCCGTGGAGAATATACACATATGGGTCACACATATGGCCTAAATCCGGTTCTCAAGGATTCAGCGGATAAAGGCCTGGCACCGGACGCTCCGCCAAGTCCGGCCCGAGGGTTTTTGGAGGACTCACAGGTTTTTCACACTGGAGAATAAGGGTGCACAGTAGGGTGCAGCAAGCCGACAGAGCCGGGCCTCTCAGTGCTTCTACCCGTCTAGGGTGAGAACACGGGAGGAGACCGGCTCTACACAATGGCTATAGTATCTAGCGAACGTGTTAGGTGTCGCCCAGCCCGCAGCTCTACAGATATCTGTTAGTGAGGAGCCACGTGCCAGCGCCCAGGAGGATGCAACGCCTCTCGTGGAGTGTGCATGCAACCCGAGCAGGCAGGGCACGCCTTGAACTTGGTAAGCCAAGGCGATGGCATCCACTATCCAGTGGGCCATCCTCTGCTTGGAGACAGCCTTTCCCTTCTGCTGGCCTCCGTAACAGACAAAGAGCTGGTCTGAGGTCCTGACGCTTTGAGTTCTGTCCACGTACATACGCAAAGCGCGAACGGGACAGAGCAAAGCCAGGGCTGGGTCTGCCTCCTTCAGGGGCAGCGCTTGCAGGTTCACTACCTGGTCCCTGAAGGGAGTGGTAGGAACCTTGGGAACATAGCCAGGCCGGGGTCTCAGTATAACATGTTCCGAACTCTAGGCACGATTCGTCGACCGAAAATGCCTGCAGGTCTCCTACCCTCTTGA
The DNA here is from genome assembly GCF_949152265.1 of Phoxinus phoxinus. Taxonomy (NCBI): domain Eukaryota; kingdom Metazoa; phylum Chordata; class Actinopteri; order Cypriniformes; family Leuciscidae; genus Phoxinus; species Phoxinus phoxinus. Next base: position 52,622,629 of record NC_136876.1, read on the forward strand.
CAGAGGCCAGTGCAACCAGCAGCAAAGTCTTCATGGAGAGAAGCTTTAAGTCTGCTGATTGCAACGGCTCAAAGGGAGCATCCTGAAGTGCTCGAAGCACCAGGGAAAGTTCCTAAGAGGGTATGGAGGGGGGTCGAGGAGGATTTAATCGTCTCGCCCCCCTAAGGAACCTGACGAGCAGGTCGTGCTTTCCAACTGTTTTGCCATCTATGTGGTCGTGATATGCTGAAATAGCGGCAGCATGTACTTTGAAGGTGGAGGGAGGCAGCCTTCGCTCCAACCCTTGCTGCAAGAAGGAAAGCACGGACCCTATCGAACATCTTCGGGGGTCTTCTCGGCGAGAAGAGCACCACTCGACGAACAGTTTCCACTTCAAGGCGTACACACGTCTCGTGGATGGCGCCCTTGCAGAAGTGATGGTGTTAAGTACCTCTGGGGGTAAGTCACCTAGAACCTCCGCATCCCGTCCAGGGACCAGACATGGAGTTTCCAGAGGTCTGGACGCGGGTGCCACAGGGTGCCCCGTCTCTGAGTCAGAAGATCCTTCCTCAGAGGAATGGGCCAGGGAGGGACTGTCACGAGGAGCATGAGTTCTGGGAACCTAGTCCGGGTGGGCCAGTAGGGAGCCACCAGAAGGACCTGCTCCTCATCCTCCCTGACTTTGCACAAGGTCTGTGCAAGTAGGCTCACTGGGGGAAATGCATATTTGCGAAGGCCCCGGGGCCAGCCGTGTGCCAGTGCGTCTGTGCCGAGTGTTCCCTCGGTCAGGGAGTAAAACAACTGGCAGTGGGAGGTCTCTGAGGAGTCGAATAGGTCTACCTGAGCCTCTCCGAACTCTCTCCAAATCAGCTGAACCGCCTGGGGGTGGAGTCGCCATTCTCCCGGGAGGACAGCTCGTGATAGCTCGTCGGCCACACGGTTGAGCACACCAGGGACATACATGGCTCGAAGCGACCTCAGATGCTTCTGACTCCAGAGGAGGAGATGGCGAGCGAGTTGCGACATGCGACGGGAACGTAGACCACCTTGTCGGTTGATGTACGCAACGGTCGCAGTGTTGTCCGTACGGACCAGCACGTCTCTGCCCTGTGACGGCCTCTTTAGGCGGCTCAGAGCTAGATGTACTGCTAGCAACTCGAGCAGTTGATATGCCAATGCAGTTGGGGAGCTGTCCACACCCCTGATACTGCATGCCCGTTGTACGTGGCACCCCAGCCGGTGGCAGAGGCATCTGTGAACACCACAGCATGCCTGGACACCTGTTCCAAGGGCACTCCTGCCAGCAGGAACGAGGGATCTGACCATGGGCTGAAGGTCTGGCGGCACGCCGGTGTGATTGCCACCCGGTGAGTGCCGTGATGCCACGCCCATCTCGGGACTCGGCCGTGAAGCCAGTGCTGAAGCGGTCTCATATGAAGCAGCCCGAGCGGGGTTACCGCTGCTGCCGCTGCCATATGCCCCAGGAGCCTCTGAAAAAGTTTCAGTGGGACCGCCGTCCTGCCTTTGAACGTGTTCAAGCAGTTTAGCACCGACTGAGCGCGCTGCTCTGTGAGGCGCGCTGTCTGTGCGACCGAATCCAACTCCATACCCTGCTCATACCCTCCATACCCTCCACAGGTCCCTGTGTTCGCATAACTGATCTCGAGAGTGTGCTAGTATGAGCCAGTCATTGAGATAGTTGAGGAGGCGAACGCCATGTTCTCTCATGGGAACAAGGGCCCCCTCCGTGACTTTCGTGAAGACACGGGGAGACAGGGACAGCCCGAAGAGCAGGACCTTGTACTGATATGCTCGACCCTCGAACGCAAAGCGCAGAAACGGCCTGTGTCGAGGAAGAATCGAGACATGAAAGTACGTGTCCTTCAGGTCGATCGCTGCAAACCAATCTTGGGGACGGATGCATCCGATAATGCGTCTCTGCGTGAGCATTTTGAACGGTAGCTTGTGGAGGCTCCGATTCAAAACTCACAGATCCAAGATCGGTCGTAACCCACCACCTTTCTTGGGTACAATGAAGTAGGGACTGTAGTGTCCTGACCTCATATCGGCTGGAGGGACCGGCTCTATCGCGTCCAGAGATGTAAGAAACTGCACAGGCCTTGTAAGCCTTGCCGGTTAAGTCCGACGAGTACTTACAGGCCCGGGAAGGAAGACACGGTTCTCCACGTCAAGTGGAGTTAGGGCCCAGTTGCATAGCAACAGCCCGCTCCACTGGCGGGATACGCGTGTATCCCTTAGCTGCCCCGCCATCAAGGGTGGTGAGGGAGGAGGAGCGACCGGGATGGTTTCTGGCAGTAAAAAGCGCTCGACGGCGCACCTTACCAGCTGTTACAACAGCTTTCAGTTTTGCTCAAACCAGAGAAACCAGGTTTGGCTGGGCCAATGAGTCGCAACCAATATGACCTGCTCCTCGTCCTCCCTAATCTTGCACTGGGTCCGTGCAAGAAGGCTCACTGGGGGAAACGCATACTTGCGAAGGCCCCGCGGCCAGCTGTGCGCCAGTGCATCTGTGCCAAGCGTGCCCTCGGTCAGGGAATAAAACAGGTCGCAATGGGACGAGTCGTGGGAGGCAAACAGGTCTACCTGTGCGTCCCCGAACTGATCCCAAATCAGCTGAACCGACTGGGGATGGAGTCTCCATTCTCCAGAGAGAGGCTGAATCCGTGAGAGATCTTCGGCTGCACAGTTCAGGTCTCCCGGAATATAAATGGCTCGAAGCGACCTCAGATGCTTGTGACTCCATAGGCGTGCAAGTTGCGACATACAGCGGGAAAAAAGAGATCCTCTCCACGGGGCAAAGTTTGCTCTTCTCCTAGTTGACCCGAGGGCCCAGACTAGCTAGGTGCTGGAGCACTAGGTCCCTGTGTTCGCAAACATGGTCGCGAGAGTGAGCTAGGATCAGCCAGTCGTCGGGATAGTTCAGGATGCAAACCCCGTGTAGCCGTAGCAGGAGGAAGTCGCAGGAGGGTGCTCTCGGCGGTAAACAGACTGAGTTGTCTGAGCCGGCGGCTAGGGCAACAGCTGGCCGCGGGGTCAGAGCATGTTTGATTGCCTCAGTCTGCTTCTGGGTGGCCGAGAACTGGTGGGCAGAGTTCTCGACCGCGCCGCCGAAGAGGCCAGCCTGGGATATGGGGGAGTTGAGGAAGCGGGTTTGCATATCAACCAGGCTAAGCCAGAGGTGTCTTTCCAGGACCACGTATGTGAACATCACCTGACCCAGGGAGCGTGTGGTCACCCTCGTCACCTGTAGAGCGAGGTCGGTGGTGGCACGCAGCACTTCCAAGAGCCCTGGACCAGCCCTACCCTCGTGCATGAGCATGCAGTGAGGTGGCAGCCTGCCCGCAGCTCTATAGGTCTCTGCCACCAGAGTAGACAAAAACCTACAGGCTTTGGAGGGGTGCTTAAGGTCGCCACGCCAGGTGGAGGTGCTGTGGGGACACAGTTGTGTTGCCACAGAACACTCCACGGAGGGAACCCCAGTGTACCCTTGGCCATGGCTTCTTCGAGGGTATAGAAGGCGGAAGAAGCTGCTGAGCAGTCGCGGGAAATCATGGGAGATTTCCACAATCTCATGACCTCTTCATGCACTTAGATTGGGGTGTGGATGAGGGGACTCTCGCTCTAGTGAGAGTAGTGCTCCAAACACGCGAGGCAGCGCTCGTCCCCATCAGCAGAATTAATCTTACTATCGCAGCCAGGGCCAATTACACGGGCTGAACGTCTTTAAAAAGACAGGCCACGTGCAAGATCTTTTGTGAAAGGAAAATTCCAACAGCTGTGTTGAAGTGCCTCGGGAGAAAGGCAGGCAGGAATGTGAAAGTCGCTGGAATGCACGTCACACCAGAGCTGCTCGTCTCGAAGAATGACTTGTGGAGTGAAGAATGCTTTTGGCTCCGAAGCGAAAACATATCTGCATGTTGCCAGCGTACTTCCTTATATACCCACGAGGTGGGGCGGAGTTAAGCTATGCAAATTCCACAGACCCATGGCATGGCATTTCATTGCCATTGGCTCGTTTTTTAAATTCTCGAATATGATAGGCTTTCTAAGCGAAACCCCATTCGTCGTCACTGACGTAACTCGTAGTGACCACGAAAGGGAAAGGGTAGATTTGAGATTGGCCTGTAATTGTACTAATTCTCTATTATCAAGTTGCGTTTATTTTTTAATAAGAGGTTTAATTATAGCCAGCTTAAAAGTTTTCGGTACATATCTTAATGACAAAGATGAATTAAAAAATGTAAGAAAAGGATCCATGACCTCTGGAAGCATCTATTTCAGTAGCTTAGTCAGTATAGGGTCTAACCTACATGTTGTTGATTAAGATTATTTAAAGATGGAAAAAATTATGGATATTCCACATATACACTGATCAGCCACAACATTAAAACCACCTGCCTAATATCGTGTAGGTCCCCCTTGTGCTGCCAAAACAGCTCTAATGCATCAAGGCATGGACTTTCCCAGCAGATCACTGCCCAGATCATAACAATGCTTCTGTCAGCTTGCCTTCTTTCCATACTGCATCATGCTGCCATCTCTTCCCTAGCTAAATGACGAACACACACCCAGTCATCCACCTTATCTAAAGGAAATCAGAACAAGCAACCTTCTTTCATTGCTAAATGGTCCAGTTCTGATGCCCATTTGTATAGGCTTTCAGCGGTGAACAGGGGTCGTCATGGGCTCTCTCACCGGTCTGCGGCCTGACACCTTTCTGTCATGGGCAGTGTTACACTTTTTAACAATTTGAGTTACAGTAGCTCTTCTGTGTGATCGGACCAGACAGGCGAGCCCTTGCTCCCCACACATACCCCTTTTCCACCAATGCAGTTTGAGTGCTGGTTCAGAGCCAGAGCCTAGTTTAAAATCAGTTATTTGTCTTTCGACACCCAAAGCACCAGCTCTGAACCAGGAAAAGGGGTTCTTAACTCTCTGGGGACCAAAAACGCGCCGGCGCGTTTTCCTCGTTTTTTTTCCACATAGCAGCAAAATAGACTTAAAATACTCCCATCATTTTTTGTCATACAGGCTTAAGAAATATGAAAAAATAAACTGTTAAATGTCTTCTTATTTATGGGTTCACTTAAAATCGAAATAAAACATTGTGCTTTTGTAAAATAGAGAAAGTAAACAGGGAGTGCTTTCTGCCTCTCCGTCTCCGTGAACTTTTTTTCTAGTACACGTCTCTAAACTTAAACAAAACTCAGCGAATACTATTCACTCAGACATGAGCTATATATCTCTATAATCATATAAGTGTGTAGTTTTAAATTATCTAATTCAAAACTAAAACAAATATTCTCTGTTTATGCAATCTATATAAAAAGAGCGAGAGATCAGCCGTTCTCATTATGGTTCTGGCAGCTCATTACTCTGCTAATGTGACACGCCCATGGAGAGAGCGCGCTATTCAAACGCAGATCTGAAGCAACACATGCAAACCAGTCAACGCCCACAACAGCAGGAAAACACACTCGCTGTGAGGAATAATAATATCGTGATAATCCTGGAAATTTTACTTCAAACGTGCTGGAGTAGCCTAACAACAGATCCAGCTGCAGATCATCAGTAAGTGCTTTGTTCTAATCGCGATATGAAATGGTGTCTGTAAACCGCAAAAGACTGTTTAAATTTGAATCGCGTTTCTGTGTTTGAATGAATGCACGCATATGCTATTGTTGTTTACTACAGCTCGCGCGTGTCTGTGTGTAAATGAAACTATCTATATTGCCTACTGAGATGAGTAAAAATCGACTGAATACATTGAAATAAAATGTCTTTGTATAAGCAACATATTAAACTGCAAATTAACATTTATGCCCTAATATATATTATAAAAGACGATATGTTATAGACGAAATATGAAAGACAACATTTCGTTTTGGATAGATTATAAAGTTTTTACTGCCACATCAAAACCTAATTTACAAGGTGCAAACAAAATCTTAAAAGGTCAATAAAGCCTTCTCTTTAAATTATTTTTGTGTTTTATTAGTGACAAATTTGTGGAGAGGATAGCCTACATCCAAAACTTTCTGAAAATACAAATGAGAATAAACTGCACAATTACTAGAAATGTTTACCTTGGTTATTATACAATTTGCAAGCATACACAGTTTGTGGAAAAATACACTTTTTTTCAAGATGTTTCCAACTCTGAACCAATTCTGTAGTAATATATATATATATATATATATATATATATATATATATATATATATATATATATATATATATATGTATGTATGTATATATGTGTGTGTGTGTGTTGTCTTTGCATTCTTTCTTGTGGCTCAGTGACACCTAAGGCTCATTAGTATGCAGCATTAGCAGGTCTTTGTCTCCTCAGGTGTGAATTAGGACATTATTCATGACCTTGTTGGATCATTCACGCCCCCCTGCATATTGCCTTTCCAAACAAAAAGTGTCTTACAAAATTTAAATCAATCTATTGTTTAATGTGAACGATTAGCCCAGATGATTTTCAGATCATTTTGAAGTAAAAACTCTAGCCGACAACATCCATTAGTCAAAAGTATTGTGGGAATATGTGAAGTTGGTAGAGGTGTGCGATATATCGTTTAGACGATAATATCCAAATTGTTGTCTGGACGATATGCAAAATTGGGATATCGAATATTTCATAATTTGTACAATCCGACCCCCCAAACATGAAAAGAGCTGAAGGAAGTTAAAGAGAAAACAAATAACACACACTATAACCTTCTAAACTATGATACGTAGCGATTTTAATACTGTATGGGGTTTGTTTGACTGTATTTTATGTTTTTTTTTTGTACAAAATCACGATCGTTCCTCAATTGCACGAGAGTAATTGCTGCTACTAATTTGCAATACAACTACGGAGTTCTTACCTGTGTTATGACGTTTCTTAGGTTGAAGCAACAATCCAAAAACGTTAAGAGTAAAGCCGATGAACGATTAATGAAATAGCTGATAGAAAAGGCAACATATGCGTTGTTTGCAGAAAACTGAAGTCTGAAGTTAAAAAGTTTTTCTTAAATGTCTTTGGCGTCCTCAAGTGGCGAGTTTCGTGATTGCATCATTAGAAAATTGCGTTGCATAATGATGAGTCCAAAAGATGGAATACATTTTCCCAAGAGATCCACCGTAATAGACTCCGAACAGGGCTTCTTTTAACTTCTAGTAAATGGGTAGTCACATTGTTGTTAGTCTACTAATAGAAGTACTGTTTGCAAATAGGGGTGTACACGTATTCGTATTGAACCGTTCGGTACGAGGCTTTCGGTTCGGTACGCATACAAACCGAACGATTCATTGGACCATTTTTTCCTGCCGACCAAAATCCGCGCTGGCGACCACCATAACGTTGCACAACATCAATGGCAAACCTCTGGGCAAACGTAATAAAAGTGGAACGAAACTGCGCTATTATTTTTTGCTTCACGGACACTTTATCAGTTCGGACCATCAATGTCAGTATGTCAGTGCAGCGCGAGCCGAATCGTGAAGCGACACTGTTATACACAGCGCTAAGAGATCCAGAGAAAACATTTTAATTCGCCACTGAAGTAATAACATCACTGCGAGATCTAGTGAGAAGCATTCACATTTCTCTGTTATTACCGGATCAAACGTTGAAACCAGGAAAAACATTTTGCCATGAATGAACTAGTTATAGGCTTTAAGTTCACAGATCAGCAACATTCACAATGGATTTAATATAGTAACACTAACTGTAACCATGGAAGTTTGGCAGAAATGGTAAAATGCCTTCAGGTAGGCCTACATCACACATCTTTTTCCAGCACTTCAAAACTCAAATATTATCATATTTAAATGTTATTTTTAATGTGATGATGACCAAAACATTATTTGTTCATCCTTCAAAGATGACCCCCAAAACTAAAAGTTCCAAGAAAGTTCCAAAAAAAGTTCCCAAAAAAATTTATTTTAATAAATAGGAAATTTATCTGGCATTTCTTTCTTTTTGCTGTATCGAAAACGTACATCACTGTATCGTATCGAAACAAACCGCCTATTTGCAAAGCACAAAGTTAATTTATTACGTACATATATTGTACTGAAAAAGAACTGTTCTTGTATTACAATAAATATTTAGTACAGTAACTGGGTTCATGTTTAAATCAATAATGTCTCATATCTTTATGTACTAGTAATTCTATACAATGATAGGTCAAATGCAGCAAGTCAAAAGACCAACTGGACCTTCTTTGCCTGTTTGCACACATTTCTTTGTAGGATTGCAAAAATATCGTCTGAATATCGATATCGAGATATTGGAAAAAAATATCGAGATATTAATTTTTGTCAATATCTCCCACCCCTAGAAGTTGGTCGTTTGTGGTCTTATATCAGAAAATTAAAGTTTGAGTTTTTTGAATAACCACGCATAAATAATATTCTCTCAAACATGCAAACATGTACATACATGTTGCTCACATATTATGATAGCCATGTTCGTGCTAAAAAGAGTGTAATTACACCTTTGCCATTAATATGTTTATAAGCAACTGAAAAAAATACAAATATCAGGTCATGTCAAAACATCTCAAGGACCCCAAAAACACCTTAGACCCCAGAGGGTTAAATGAGCATTTCACCCGTGGGAACATTAATCTGTATTGAAAGTGGGTCGTATATGTAGTCAAAATGTAAAATAAATTTAGAATTTGGAGCCTTCTTGACCGATCGAACTTTAGGGCGCGTTTGTATGAAAGACAACAACTCCCACAATGCACCACATTGCAAAGCTCCGCAAGCCACTCCCACTAATCCAGAACGGCGCGTATGAGGTATCCGCCTATCAGAGAAATCACTCTTCCGTCTACAAAGCTAGCTAACCACCAGAGCTTGAAATTAATTTCACACAAACTTTAAAGTTAGTTGGCGAACTCATTAGTGAATTACTCCTCGTTTGTATTTCTTTCTAAATGAAATGGTGAATCATTGCATGGTGAATTATTCGAGGTGAATTTCGAGGTGAATTATTGCATGGTACCGGGATGTTCAGTCAGAACATACGGGACTAGGATGATTCACAACACAAACGTCCGTGTCCTCGTCTGATTCAGAGATTTCGTCCTGTAGAAATTGGCATTGTTGAAATTCTTTGCAGCAGGCGGACTCTATCTCTGTGTCCGTATGCGCACAGGCACCACCAGTCCGCCCTAGCTCGAGCCAGTCCGGGTTTCTCGTCCGCAACAGGCAGGTCTTCTGCCTCGGCTGCAGAAGCCGCCGGCGCCTCCTGTTCCTCCATCCGCCTCAGCTGCTCTTCGCTATATTGCGCCTCGTAAAAGTAGCCTCGAACTTTCGAAATCCTCTTCTCCATATCATATTGAGTAAGTTACCTTCTGCCATTGTCGTAACTTCACATCTGGCTCCACAGCGCCTGTTAGCTTAGCTTCCAAACAAGACGGAGGATATTGCTTTTAGTTTCAGAAAGTGAAGTCCCACCCACTGATCTGTAATAGGTCTGTGTAGCGTGAGTGAGTCCCACTCCCTGGATAAATGAGGAACGAGTGTTTGTAGTCTCAACCCCTCTACAAAGATATGGGACTTCCTGCTTAGAATGACGCAAAATTACGATTTTTACATCATTATAAGCAGGAACTGCAACACTGAAATCCTTATTTCTCCCTTCTCAGGGGAAAATGAGGGAATAATGCATGACCATTAAAAAATATGACTGGGTTTCTAACAATATAAGGCTTAATGCAAATGGGTGAAGTGTCCCTTTAAGTAGCACCAAAACATTTACTTTATACTTTATTAGTCCCATCGCTGGGAAATTTGTCTTGGACAACGTTGCTGGTCTAGAAGTAAGAACCGCTTGCATCAGGGACTGGGGGCAGGGTTACCGTGACCAGCAAGACGAACAGAAGCTTGTGACTGCCATTTTTTAAATAGCAGCTAATCGAGCTAATAGCAGCTTGATTGTAATCTCTGTCTATGCAAGTTACGGCGAGCTGCATGAACGCGTTGGATTCGTGTTTGGAGACCATACGACTCCTTGTGCTTTTGGATTGCTCTCGCAGTGCTTTGATTTCATGAGCTGATCGGTCTGCGAGAAGCCGATGCATCTCGAACAAGCCTGTTGTGTTTGTGTTTAGCGCTGCCATTAGTGAATAGCGCTAGCGTTGCTGGGCAACATGAGATGTATACAGTGACGTAAGACCAGGCTCTGTGGTAGCTCTCTGGCCTGTGGAAAGGCAAACCGGTTCTTAGAAGGCTCGTCAGTCGAACCAACTCCGAACTGACAATAGCTCTGGCTCTGAGAACTAGCACCCGGTTCATGCTGGTGGAAAAGGGGTAACAGTAAGCCTTGGGCCACCCCACAAGTCTTGCCATTTTGGAGATGCTCTGACTAGTCATCTAGCCATCACTATTTGGCCCTTGTCAAAGTCACTCAGATCTTTTCGCTTGCCAATTTTTATTCCAACACGTGAAATTCAAGAACTGATTGTTCACTTGCTGCCTAATTTATCCCACCCCTCGACAGGTGCCATTGTAATAATATAATTAAATGTTATTCACTTCACCTGTCAGTGGTTTTAATGTATTGGCTGATCAGTGTAAATACAAAACCTATGTCTTCTATTGGGTTGAGGTCAGGACTCTGTGCAGGCCAGACAAGTTCCTCCACACCAAACTCGCTCATCCATGTCTTTATGGACCTTGCTTTGTGCACTGGTGCGCAGTCATGTTGGAACAGGGCAGGACCATCCCCAAACTGTTCCCACAAAGTTGGGAGTATGAAATTGTCCAAAATGTCTTGAAATGCTGAAGCATTAAGAGTTCCTTTCACTGGAACTATGGGGCCCAGCCCAACCCCTGAAAAACAACCCCACACCTTATTCCCCCCTCCACCAAACTTTACACTTGGCACAATGCAGGCAGGCAAGTACCGTTCTTCTGTCAACCGCCAAACCTAGACTCATCCATCGGATTTCAAGACAGAGAAGCGTGATTCGTCACTCCAGAGAACACGTCTCCACTGCTCTAGAGTCCAGTGGCGGCGTGCTTTACACCACTGCACCCGATGCTTTGCATTGCACTTCGTGGTTGAGTTGTTGTTGATCCCATTTGCTTTTACTTTGTTAAAATAACACTAACAGTTGACTGTGGAATATTTAGTAGAGAGGACATTTCAGGAATGGATTTATTGCACAGGTGGCAACCTAACACGGTACCACGCTTGAATTCACTGAGCTCCTGAGAGTGACCCGTTCTTTCACAAATGTTTGTAAAAGCAGCCTGCATGCCTAAGTGCTTGATTTTATACAACTGTGGCCTTGGAAGTCATTGGAACACCTGAATTCATTGATTTGGAGGGGTGTCCCAATACTTTTGGCAACATAGGGTACAGTATATATATATATATATATATACACATTTTTATCTGTACTACTTGTGTATATATTTCACTACTTGAAGTAGCATCACTGATAGAAGTTCTCCATGCTCATGTGCATGTTCATGCAATCACCCTAATAACTGATTTTCATACTTTGTCTTTGGTTATGGCTATTTATGAATCTATTCTATAGCATGCACTTTGTTCATGCAGATGTGAATTTAAAGCATTAGCAATTAACAGATAAGTAAATGGATGCACCTTTCTATGTTGTGCATAGAAACCCCTTGTTGTGCGTTTATTTAATGATGAAATTAATCTGAAATACATCCCAGTTGTTGCCAGATGAAATACAGATAAATATGTTGTTGACGGCTTTAAAATGTCTGCTCCAACAATGTCATTTCTGTTCTTCAAGGTCTGCAATGTAAAGGTATCTGTATTTGCACTGTGAATGATCATTAGAAGACATTAAACAATGGGCAAGTATAATGTTTTTTTTTATAACCCTTACCAGTTATTGTTTTAAAGTAAAATATCTCACCTTGAGCAATTTTTTGGTTTGCAGAAAAGACAGAGGATCCTCCACTGGAGACATGGAATGAGTCTATGGTGAGCAACTGGTTAAGATCAATAGGAATTAAAGAAACGTACATCGAAAAACTTCATGAAGAGGAAGTAGATGGCCGGATCCTTTGTGAACTATCAGAAGAATATCTGAAAAAAGAGACTGGAATGAAATCCGGGCCTGCGCTTTTGATAATCAAAAAAAGAGATGAGTTAGTTATCAATTCACAAAAAGTCCAACGACATCATGATCATTTACACAAACAGACTTCTGTTGCAATTAAATGTATTGACACAAGAGCCGATGTCAATGAAGAGAATAACAAGGAAGAAGACTCTGTACTTGTGGTAACAACAAAAAGAGATTCAAAACTACGACCTTTTGATATGAAAGGTGTTGATTTTACATATGTTAAGAACAGTGTGCTCCTACCAGAATCAGGGGTTAATGATTTTATTATTCCATGTCATGAGTACAAGTCATTTGCCATTGCTGCAACGCTGGACCGTCAAAGACTACAGGCCAAGTTTGCAAAGGAAGTGCTGAAGTTTGCTACTGGTTGTATGAATGTTCGTACAAATGGCACAATACATTTTGGTGTCATGGACAGTAGAGGTGACACTGGTTATGTACATGGTGAAATCATTGGTGTTCCTGTCGAGGAAAAAGATGTATACTACAGGGCTCCAAACAAAAAAATCAAGTAAGGAGCCATTGGCTCCTATAGGGGGAAAAAACAGGCGCCAAATAATTTTTTTAAGAGCCACATAACAATGCATTTACTTTTAGTCACCCTGTTGTGTGCATGTCTCTCCTCTTCTTACAGTTTCAGCATTTTCATCTTGTGAATGTTCTGGGAACTGAAGCTTATTTGGGAACTGAATGTCACTTCCGACTTATGAACTATAATAATCCAAAATAGTCCAAAAATGTTACTTTGCTTAGTTACTGTCCCCGTGTTTTCTCACAGTCTCTTTTTTGAAATGGTTAGTTCCTGTAATTAACTCCGTTTTCCCCGCTATTTCTTTGCCCGCTCTTGAACAAAAGTCACAAAAAAAAATTTGTGTCTCGTGATCATACCTCAGTAGGGCTGCACGATTTTGGCCAAAATTATTTGTTGATTTGTCACATAGGCTAATTATAACTGCTTTTTTACATTCATATTGTGCTACATCTCCTGCTAATGTGTATCAAAATAAAATGGGTCCTCTTATTCACCAAAATTCAGTGCTTCTCCAGAATAAATAAAAATAAATAATTTATTAATATTTTAAATTGTATTTATATTTTATATACATTGTATTTATAATAATTATTAGGATAGACTAGAGATATTATCTTCTGTTATTATTATTATTACCTATTATTACATGGCTTGGTTAAATTCTGATGTAGAATGCAGTATGTTATTTCTTGATAAGACACAGTTGCCATGAAAAACAGAGCGTTGTCATGGACACGGAAGCAATACAATCGTTTTTAAATCAATATTTTCTGTCAAATTATTGATTTATTTGGAAGGTAGCCATGTAAGAGGGATCCCGATGTCAGTTAATAAAATTCTGTAGTTGTTATTTGAAAGGTCTCTTGTTATTTGAAGTCTCTCGCGCGCAGACACCCTTATCGGTCTCTCTCGCGCACTATTGCTCGCGCACAGACATCGGTCTCTCTCGCGCACTATTGCTCGCGCACAGACATCGGTCTCTCTCGCGCACTATTGCTCGCGCACAGACACACGCTGTCTCATCTCGCCCAGTTCGCTTCGCTTTTGTCCAGTCCGGCAAAACATTCTAGTTTCTACATCTAGAAACTAAGCTGTGCGGTGCAGGGAACAACTCTGATTATTGGCTCGTCATGGAGTCAGCGCTAGATTGGCATTGCAAAAAAAAAAAAACTTTCATATGGAGCGTTCTATGAACAGAATGACGCATTTAAAATATCGCATATTTTTTGTTAGCAGAGGTGTGTCATGCGTGCTGGTGATTGACAGAGATGAGGATTGCTTGAAGAAGTCCAATATTTTTCGCTTTGACATTTTTTTTTCTGACGCGAAAGGTGACATTCGCTTTACCCGTTCATATTTTGGCGCTTTCACTCAGTTCACACAAAGCGTCTCATTTCATGACGTTAACAAAACAAATGAAGCGATAGGCTACTGGCTATAAAACATGCATGTATGATGCAGATTTTACAATCAAAGGGAGTAAATTTGTATTGTCGCCAATGGCGACCTTGGCAGAAATTTCACTCGCAAATAAATATATTTGGTCGCAAATGCGACCATTTTAGTCGCAGTTTGGAGCCCTGTACTATGATTCATTGGATTACATTGAGAGGAGTTTCTCTAGCTCTGATAGCGAACTTGTACGACTATGTATTGGTGAACCTCAGTTTGTTAAAGTAGTTTGTTCAAACAGCATTGTGGAACACTATGTTGTGGAGGTTGATATTAAGCCAGCAGTGAGCATAGTGAAGAACAAGGTGTTCTCTGTTAGCCTGCCAAATTTCAATGAGAAGGCAAACAAAGTTCAGTTAGAGAAGAAAACTGCTTATCGGAGAGTGGGTTCTAAAACAGAACCCGTGGCTGACCTGAATGAGTTCTACCAACTGATCAATTTTAGGGATGCTCAGAGAGAAGAGGCAGAGAAAACGTATAATTTCACAGCACCAAAACTATGCCAGAACCTGGGGAAAAAGCTCAAAATGCTCATAACAGGTGGAAAGAAAATAATGGACAAGGAAAAATGGCACATACTTGTTACCAATCGATTTCAAGAGAAGGATCTGCAACACATAGATTTTTTGCTGAACATGAACATCTTCTGTGTGTTTGACTTTGATCCAGATTCCAATGTGTCTGGGTTATGTCATGAATACAATAAGCACCATGCAGTGAACCGCCATTTCATGCAAAACTACAAAATTCCCAGCGGCTTGAGCATCCGAGACTTTGAGAGTCATTTGCGTCTGTTTGATCAAACCAGCTGGATATTTTGCAATGGCCGGAGCGATTTTAAAGGCAACGAGCCTCCCTGTGATGAGAAGACCTGGGTCAAATCAAAAAGAACCCTTTTAAAAGATTGTGTGTCATTGATCTGCAAAGATATCTTGCCCAAAGGAACCTTTCAAGTGATCTTCCTTCTTACTTCCCCTGTTGACACACCATTCCTAAACACATTCTATGAGTTCTTCACTGACATGGAAGGACATGAAGACATTATTTGCCTTGCTGAATCGGAGGAGAATTTCAAGGACTGGCAGACCTTTGCTCTAGGATCCTGTGACATGGACACATTAAACAGTTCAAGTGTTGTTGGGATGACAATAAGTCAGGTAAATGCAACCCTCCAACAGGTCCAGCATACCACAACACAGGCCACCAAAAGACTACCGATCCATGTCAAAGGGGAGTGTTTCCTTGATACTCGAAAGGAGGAAACCAGATGTTCATTGGAGATTCTGAGTCTAAACCACTGTGAAGAAACTAGTCCCGATGTCATGGAATCTGAAAAGGAAACGATTGAGCAGCAGTTTTACCATGGAGGAAAAGTAACTTGGATGAATCTCTGGCTTGCAGATAAAAAGATCATTGGGGAGGTAATTCAAAGAGATGCTTACAATGAAGTCAACTATATGGTGAAAGACTGTCTTTGCTGGAGTTTGGATCGGGCACCCATCAGCTGCATCAACATATACCATCATCCTGGCAGTGGTGGCAGTACAGTGGCAAGGCAGGTACTATGGAATAACCGAAGGGATCTAAGGTGTGCCGTTGTAAAACCTTCAAAATCCGTATCGGTTGTTTCAGAAGATGCCGTTTGGCTTCGGGAATACGAAGAAAAAGATCCCCAAAAATGCCTCCCTGTTCTCCTGCTGTTTGAAGACTGTGATCAAGAGTATTTAGAAGATGTAAAGAATGAATTGGAAGTGGCTGTCAATACCAAGAAAATAGCACGTGGAACTCTCTGCTTCATTCTGCTAAGTTGTAGGCGATCGCACAATCCAGAGAAGATGTGCAGGGAATCACCTCAACAGAATGTTTCCATAACTCATAAACTTTCAGAGACCGAAAAAAAGCAGTTTTCCCAAAAACGACAAAGACTTGAAAAGCAGTTCAGGCCAGAATTTATTCTAACATTTGTCCTGATGAGTGAGGAATTCGAGAGCCACAAAATTGCTGAATATGTGAAGAAGTTTGTCAAACATTTACTGCAAGATATTGACCACAACTCTGTGGTTACTAAGCTTGTTCGGTATGTGGCATTGCTCAACACTTACGTGCATAACTCGTTCATCTCTCAGTCACATTGCGAAGCTCTCCTGGCTCTGTCCATCTGTGTGGATAGGTTTCGACGACATGCCTTTGAGACTTCTCTAAGTGAGCAAGCTAAATTGGTCTTAATACACTTGAGGGATGAAAACACCTTCATTAACTCCGTCAGAATCATTCATCCACTGGTTGCAAAGGAAATCCTCCAATTTCTGGGTGACAAACAACAACAAAGTGATCTTGCTTCCGATCTTCTCAACAACGATGTGCTCTTTGAGCACAGGTTTGGTAGAGATCAGTACATGAAGTTCTTGCGAGATCTGTTCATGACACGCCACAGGATCAGCAAAGGTGATAAATTTGACAGCTTCTTCTCTCCCCTAATTGAGCATGTGAGAGAGAAAGAGTGTCCGGATAAAGCCATTGAGCTTCTAAAAGCGGCTTACAAGCGTTTTAATGAGGATGCATTTTTTGCTCAGCAACTGGCTCGACTCAATTACAAACATGACAGATTTGAAGAAGCAGAAAAGTGGGCAAAAACTGCAGTAGAGAAAAGGCCAAAGAATTCCTACATTCTCGATACCAGAGGTCAGGTGTACAGGCAGTGGTTTGCAGCAAAATGTAAAGCCATGGAGCAGGATGAAAAAACACCTGAAAACACAGTAGATGCTTTGGAAACGGCACTAAAAGCCATTGAATGTTTCCAGGAATGCAAGAATGCAGCAGTTGATGACAATGACACCATGAACAATGCTGGATTTTTCGGAGTAGTAGAGGTAGGATGTGCATTGCTGAATCTAATGCGCACTCTTCATGTGTTCTCAAGAAGAAAGTCTTCAGAATTAATTAAATACCTCCTTACAGATTACATTCCTGTTGAGATAGAAGAACCATGGGAACATTTTCATTGGAAGCTGAAAAACCTCCAAAAACTAATGCTGGAAGCACTGGAATGGATTTCGGAAGACTTGAGTTACTTCCAGACTGACCTAAACACCGATGAGGAGAAGACATCTGACACTGTTGAGAGGACTATAAAGTATCCAATGCACTGGCTGGTGAATAAGTCTTTTGCTTATGGCAAATACTTCAGTGGTGCTTCTCTTCTTACAGATCAAAACCAATGGAACTTAAGTCCTCTCATGAAACGCATGATGATTTATTATCATGGTGGCGGAAACATCACAACAATTTTTTCCCTCCTAACAAACCAGAAAGATAGCAACCCTGTGAGTGTTCTGGAGCACATTATTTCACTTTACCCAAGCAATCCTATGAGGGCACAAATGCTACCAGCGGACCTGGTCAAGTACATAGCATCCCACTTTGCTTTAAGTTGCCTCTCAACTCAGTCTTCTAAGCTGGCTGCATTTCAGGATCTACAAAGACTGAGTCACCAATTTCCTAAAGAGAAACTGAGATGCTTGCCAAGTGCTCTTTTCTTACTCGTTTTACTCTTCTGGCCAGAAGAGCATGACACAGAAGTGGAGAAAGAACACAAGTATGAAACTGTTCTCTCTGCTGTTGAACATCTCCAGATAAACTACAACAAGAAACTGAAGGACATCCCTCCAAGGAAAAAGAGGATCTACACTCATTTCTTCCTGAGCAATGGGACTGGATTTGAAAAGTTTGTCCACAAGAGCAAGGTTGAAACAATCACAAAACTGCTGTCTGTTTCAGAAAAACGCCAGAAATGGTTTAGTGGAGCAGTATGGAAAATGCCAGAAATCTCTAAATTGCTGAGATGTGTCACCGGCTGGACGGAGGATGAGAAGGTTTTTCTAGAGGGTCCCAAAGGAATGAAATTTCACATCCCAGCTCTCAAGTCATCCTCAGTACCCCAGAACAATGAGAATGTCACATTTTACCTGGGCTTCACTTTTAAAGGACCTGTTGCATACAACATTACTGTACAAACATAGACAAACTTATGTACGTTTGGGATAGACAAGGCAGAGGGAAGGAATATCTGTCTTTAGGTGCGAATTACATTTAAAATGGAGATGTTTAAGTCCTGTGTAGCTGAAAAGCTATTTTCCATGATAAATTAAAGCACTGTACATTGATAGTGAGAAATAGTTTGTTATTCTAGTGTTCTATTTAGTGTGATTGGTAACTTGATATATTTTGTGTATAATTTACTGTATTTCCCTCACAGATATCCAGAGGTGGGTAATCCAGGGGACAAAGAGTAAAACTCCTGCCATATGTTTATTCCACCCATAAACTCGGTCAGCTGATTTCACTAATTTGTTCTATCTCCTGTCTAAATTAGCAAATCCAGGTGATTGGAACAAAATACTGAACCTGGACTTTACACCCCTGCATAGCAATGCCACATGTCAGCCAAGAGCAAAGAAATAAGCCAGAACTGGACCTTATCGTAGCCACAAAATCTGTGTAGGCTATATTAAATATGGAGTAATTTCAGCCACAGCCTTAGATGAAATCACCTGAAGAGAAAAGAAGACATTAAATCTCTGAAGATCTCAGCAAAGGAGGATTAAACAACTCCACAAACAGCATTACCAGCTTCACTTATTACTAACCAGATTGATTTTATTTCTGTCAGACGTTTACAAAAGTTTTATTGAGAATTAACAGAGGTTTAACTCTAATGTGTTTCATTTTAAGTCACCATAACAGTGATTCGTGTTTCCATTAGTTGCGCTCTTAACTTTTATTATATCTTTTGTCTTTTTTGGTTGTTGTGACAGTGTGTTTGTCAAACACATTTGCAGCAGCAAAGAAAGCTAAAGTGAAACGAGATCAGGTGATGATGGTTATCTGTTGATGGTTTTATAATCATCATGAAATAGACTGATTCACTGAGATTTTTATAATTTAACAATTATGTTGTTCCACTAATATATTCACATCACAAACCCTTTACTGCAGCGTGAGATCCACCAATATAACAATCAGTTTAAATCTTTTAACAAGTATGAAATTAAACAATTGGCTTATGCTGACACACACAGATATCAACAATCAGTGTATGAATCTCAACAATGGTGACAATCACAAATACCGTATTTTCCGAACTATAAGTCGTTCCGTAGTATAAGTCGCATCAGTCAAAAAAAGTCGCACTGGACTATGTCACATTTATTTAGAAATTTATTTCACAAAATCCAAGACCAAGAACAGACATTTAATCTGGAAAGGCAAGTTATTCAACTACACAATAGCACACAGAACAACAGGCTGAATAGGTGTCCGGCATGTTAACGTAACACAGGGTTTCCCGCAGCACTTAAGCAACACACGCCTGCCGCCTTAACTACGTTGTCAAAAAAATGTATACGAAAAAAAATGTATACGAATGTTATGTCAAAAAAATGTATACGAGCGATATCCGCCGTGTTACTCTGTCCTGTTTAGAGCTTAGATTCTCTGCCCGAGCCCGATATTTCCCGCCGCTACACTCGGGCCGGGCCCGTGATCTAGAGACGTGCGGCGCGGGACTAGATTTGATGGCCGAGTGCGAGCGTGGGCGGTAGCCTAATGCACTCACTCTGTGTGTGCGGCTGCGGGAGAATAAAATGATTAAACAGAAATATCTATGAATAAAACGTATAAAACAAATAAATTGTTATTCATCTGTTGCAGAGAAGCAACACGAACAACTAAAACAAAATAGAAAAGATTTACAGGCCAGAGTTTCTATTTGTAACATGTTTGCAGCGTTGAGCGATTGTAGCCAATCACAGACATATGTGTTGATTTCTTGAACACAATGGCCAAATCAGAAGCATTTAAGATAGAATCCCCTCACCGCTCAAAACTGACTTTTTGTTCAGTGCTGAATTCTGCATGCTGGCAAATCCTCTGATTATAAAAGATATTATGAAAGATTCATTATGCAGTCAGCTTCATTGATAATAACAGATGTATGAGATGCGATTAACTGATGTCAGCTTTTTAGGAATTATTAAGGGAGCGAATCCAGTAGGCTATTCCTGTATAGGCTAATTATGGTTTCTTTTATGAATTTAATAAAGAACTCTGACTCGTATTCCAAACGATCCATATGTAGGCTACTTTTGTGTCCATTCGTTTTTCCTTTTTTAACCCGTAATTGAAAAACAAAAAATTAACCGTTGTCTTTTTAAACCGCAAAGTTAAACCCAAAATGTTTTATTTGAACTGGCTACACCAACTGCTGCGCAAAAAAAATAAATATCGACAAATTTTCTGAAATTTTTTTAATGACTTTTTGCCCCTTTATTAAACATTTTAAATATTCACAAACTAATATGGAAAACATGTCGATTTTACTGGTTATCTAAGGCCAAATTAGAACCTGGAATTGATATTTTCCCGCAGTGCTGAATGAGAAGAGCCGTTAATATTATTAATAAACTATTGTTTTCTAAGTCGGCTAAAAACATCTCCATCTCCGCTGTCAAGCAGATGCGCTTTTAGAGAGAAATGCACCTTTCATACGCATTACATAATCCGAATGTATTAGCTTTCGATTTGAATTTGTTCGTTTTAAAGTGGACATTTCAAGCTTTAGCCTACATAGGCTATATTTAGTTTCAGTTCTCGCGCTCCAGTTCACGGAGATCATGAAAGCGCGCCTGATTGTTTTATTTTATTTTACAAAAGCACAGCGCTTTCTTGTTATTGTGAGTTTACACAAATAAAAGTAGTTGCGAATAATGTTTTATTATTTTCTGTATGACCAGAAATTATAGAGTAGCCTATATTTAGTTGTTTCACTGTTGATAGGAAAATGCAAGTGTTCGCGTCCGCGGCTCCGTGCCATGCAGTGCTCCACACTCCACACAAACCCATTGCGTCAAAATCTTGTGTTTATTTGTGATAATTTTAGCCCTGTATTATTATTGTCTAACCCATTTTATGTATGACATTTGTTGAATTGTTTTGTTCCTTTTTTGGATAAAAGCGTCTTCTAAATATGTAGCCTAATAAATGTTATAATAATGATGATAATTATTAGTATTATTTGCGTACATGGACCCCAAACACACCGCGTCTTCAGGTGACTGTAAATGCGCAAAAACTGTTTCCATTGCAGTTTTGCGAAATATTCCTTTTTCGAATTGCCTGAAAAACCACCTCATGCGAGCGTAAAAACTTTTTTGCGATAAATGAGAGTTTTTGCGAAATTTACGTGTTTCCATTGTGCATATTTTCAATTCGCAATTTCAATTTGTGCAATTTGAAGGGTAATGGAAACGCGGCTACTGTCTAGCAGACTTTTGCGTTTTTACCGTTTTTACCCTTTAGACGGGAACGCGATGGTGGAACGTTTTTAAGATTTCCACTCTGGAGGGTGGTTTCACTTTTTTGTGTTTTTAAGCCCCAAAAACGCCGTCGCCGTGTAAACGAAAGGCACATCTGATAACATATTTTTACGTTTTCACCCGCGAGTGTTCTCAGGGCCTTACTCTTTGGCCCCTGGATTACCCACCTCTGTAGATATCATAAATACATATAGATATTATTTACTGAGATTTGTATTTCAAAGTAAAACTTGAAATGCAAGATGTTGTCTGTAGACACTGCAAATGATTTATTGCAGGACTTTTTTTTTTCTTTTTATATCGTGAGGAATTGATTTTACTATTTGTTTTTGTCTCTGTGCATGTTTTTGTTTCTAAATTTTTTAACTTTACTTTAGATTTAAGGTCTTAGTGTATCTCATGAATGATGGTGCTTTGTTTAAGAATAAATACATTTATATTTAAAAGTCAATGAAGTGTTACATGCCTTAAACATGGGATAGTTCACCCAAAAATTCAAATTCTGTTATAATTTTCTCAAAATTTGTTCCAAACTTGTTTGCATTTCTTTATTCTGTCTCATTTGTACAGAACATCTTTTGTGTTCCGTACACAAAATAACAGGTGCATAAAGGTTTGGAATGGTAAATGGTTGTGTAAAACGTTGTGTGTAGGCTATATTCCCATCAAAGATCCAAAGTAAGCATCTTCCCCAGCTAACTGAACTGGTCTTAAGTTTTTTTTTTTTTCTTTCTTCTGAATGTTATAGAGGCAACTCTGCTTAGTGTGCTCACAGCTCTGTTAGTCAGCGTATGGAGTGGAGCGCTCTAGGTGGAGATGTGAAGCCAGCAGCAGCAAACTACCAGATACTTTCAATTTAAGAGTCCTGCTTGATCTGAAGAAAGTGTGTGTGTGTGTGTGTGTGTGTGTGTGTGTGTGTGTGTGTGTGTGTGTGTGTGTGTGTGTGTGTGTGTGTGTGTGTGTGTGTGTGTGTGTGTGTGTGTGATTGCACAAACTAGATTATACTGTTCTGTCATTAGAAATGTTTGAGTTAGTTTAAATGGACAGAGAAAATGTACTCTTTAAAAAGACACATATTGTAGGAAGTCTACGCCATTGATTTACACAAATGTTTTATTTTTTTTTGCTTACCCGATTGAACTGAGGTGTTTTGCAATTGGGAAGCTAATTTGAATTGTTTTTGTTTTTTACAAACACTGATTGTAATTCTTTTTTGTCACTTTACCGTGGCGTGACACTTCAATCATCTGTATAATACAGTCCAATTACACTGACATTTGCACAGTATTTAATATATAATTTCTCATATACATTTTTTTATAAATTATAAAACAAAATATTAAAAACATCTCTCAGGAATAAAAAATCCCCCACAAAAAAATTAAAAAATGGATGCACTTTTCTACCTAATGTAAAATGTTAACATCTAACATTGTTGACCACTCATTTATGTATTTTTAATATTTAAAAAAGGGGTTTTGGTATGTTGAGCTGTTACTTAGAAGCACCCTCCATATACCATAAATGAGGAATTATTTAAAAACAAACATGTATAATTTGAATGATTTCATTTGTATTGAAGACTGCTCCTTTAAATGAGCGGTGTCGTAGAGCCTACATGAATGAAGCCACGTGATCAAACATCATATGACGTCTGATGATTTCAGCACCAGAGAAAGAGAATCCGAGCAACAATAACACATTTACACGTCTGACTTCACTCAAACACACTTTGGGTTCTGGACTCACTCCACACGCGCACAGAGAAGGGCTTCTGTTGTTCAGGTGAGTCGACTCGGTTATTGTTTCATGAAATGTGCGTTGTGTTGTTGTGCTGAGTGTGCACGCACGCCTCCACTTACTGTCATATTATATCCATAGCATATCCCTAAAGCAGCTCTATATGAGCGCACGTGCATTTATGTTTATTCACCGCTGCAAACGAGCTGCTTTGAGTCGTAAACATATTTAATAAGCGTGACTGGAATCATGGGCGCGCAAGTCTATGGGGATTCCCTGTGTGTGTTGCTGTGAATTAGAGGTATTAAAGTGACAGCTAGGGGGATGTGCAGAAATGTGTGGATAGGCGCGCACACACACACACACACACCAGCACAAAGCTGCTGTTTCATCATAAGGGCGCTGTGTGTTTCAGCACCAGGTAAGGCGCGCGCGTGTGTGTGTCAATATGCAATGATGCTGTATTCAGATATATTGATTTCTGATTGGCAGAATTTGTTCTTTATCATGCAGTTTTTCAGATCTTGGTAAATATCGGAGGGAAAGAAGATTTAATCAGAACGTAGATGCTGATTCATCATAATAATGCTGCTCGGTTTATGAATTTTTCTCAGCTCAGGAATCATTTGCCGGATCCACATTCTAATATTTGTCAGCGTGATATGGTCATGTGCTTTATTATATGACTCTCAAAAAACAGATGATTGTTATTAGTGGGAATATCGGTGTCGATTAATAAGCGCTGCTGAGCGTTTACAGAGATCTAAAAAAAAAAAAAAAAGACCTGTTTGAATGCTTGTGTGTTTGCAGAGTGAATGCAGTTTTAAATAATACATGTTTGATAATTTATCCTAAGAATTATCTAAGGCTGCTTTTCTGAATTTGCTTGCTGTTGTAATATGATACGCATAACACATATCTGAGCAACTCCAGCACTCCTTATTGCAATAATAAGCGTATTGAGCTGGTGGTTATGACTGTAAAAAAAATGAAGTGCATAAAAGCTTTTTAAATATTGCACATTAATTTAGGAAATATGCATGTAATGTGTTTGAATTTGGGTTATTTTTGCAGTATAGGAGTTCAATATTTGAACACAGCTGTTCAATGAGTTTTGTATTGCTACAAACATTACAAAACAAACAAAAATCATTGAACATTAGCAACATGCCCAATAATGTGGCATATGTTGTCATATATGATGTAAGTCTGTCATTCAACTGTAGGGTTTCAGCAATACAGTTATGACAATCATAAATGCATCATTATACTGTGGACAGTCAAATATAAACCGTAATATCAGAAATAGTCAACACATGTTGTCATTTAAAACATTTTACAATGCTGTTTACCTGCTAATGATATGAAAATGTCTTGAGAACAGTTCATCCTTTTATTCAAATGCCTTTTTATTGTGCGCACTCGTTTACTCAACAGATATTACAAAAATATGAATGTTATTACCCTGGTTGTTGTTTTGTGTGGTGCACATTCATGCATTTGGACAAATGTGTGTAATGAGACTTTTGACCTAATAATCAGCAATGACTTTGGGCAAGCCTGAATCTGGCTGGCATTAATAAGCATGTCCTTCTGTGTCGTAAAGCCCGCTGTATAACGGCACCTGAACAGACGAGCGCCTCATCGAGCAGCAGGGGTTCACATTCATTTGACAGATGATCTATGGTCTATGGTTCCATCATTCCAGCCTCCCCTTTGTCTGTGACTGGTATTTCTGCTGGAAATGATCTACCATTCCTCGGCTGAAGGTTGGCTGGGACAGGAGTTGATGCAACCTAAAGAAAGTGTTTAATGAGTGGAGGAGGTGCGTTTCTAATGCGGTGTGTGCAGAAACCAGTCCCTCGGTCCTCCTGAATGCAGCGCTCGGGACTCCACGAGAGATCAATGGGGTTTTGGGGGGGGCTTTGGGAGGGGTGTCTGATGAAACTCAGTGTAAGTGAGAGCGTCTTTTTTTATTTTTACCGCAGTTGTCTTTCTCTTGCTGTTGCTATGTGTTTTTTTCTTTCTTGCTTGCTTTGAGACGTAACACTGTGCAAGAAGGTTTTATTCAAAGATGTTAATGTATAGTAGGATTAATGCAGAATAAACCTGCATCAAAGAGCTTGAGAAGAACAGAAAAACCTCACATTTACAAAAAAACACTTCAATTAGATATAGATAGCGTGGCAGGGAGAGAGAGAGAGTAATTGAAATTACATTCATAACTGTAACTTACATTAAAATCAACTACCAGTTTAAGTTACCAATTTGATTATTGCTAGCCCTGAACTGAAGTAACTGAGCTACCTAATCGATTTCAAACTGTCAAACTCGCTGAACACTGACAGCTGTAGCCTACTTCCCCACATTAGCTAAACATATGTATACTGTAACGTACACACGGCATGGTATAATATGCGTGAAATTAATTAACAGGTAAATAAAAACTGAAATTAGATATAGCAGGCATCAAGCAGACATGGATTTGAAAAATATAATCAATTTTAGTGCCCATCAATATTACAATCTTATCCTAGGAAGATTCAACATAATTCTGCGGTTCTGGTGAGAACTGGCAAAATGTTTCACAAACTCATCCATGTTGAGGGAGCGTGCTCTCCTTGACTCAACACTGAGAATTCCGAGGTGACTTAACCTGTCATCAGCCATTGTTGTCCTAAGGTGGGTTTTAATCAGTTTTAAAGCTGAGAAGCTTCTCTCACAAGAAGCAGTGCTGACAGGTGTAACAAGAGAAATCTTACAAAGTCTAAATAGCTCATGGAAGACCTCTTTATAGGGTTCTAGAAACACAACAAAGTCAAGGAGAGTAGACGGTCTGTCACTTCCACTTTTCTCTCTCCTATCAAGAAGCCGCTTGGTTTGATGAACCTCATGTTTGAGGTCCTCTAAATCTGACTCAAATATCTGAGCAAAGGCAAACAGAGGCTCCTCATTCAAGAACGTTGTACTCTTTGGGTTGAGAGACTGGACCCCTTGCATTATCTCACAATTCTTCTTTGAAAAACGCCTCTGCAGTTCAGCTGTGAGACTGTCAAGTACCTGATAAAATATAGCTCTTTGGAAGCTCTCAACATCACTTTGGTCACTATTTTTCTGTCCTACAGTGCTCATCATCAATGAGTCACAATCTTGAGCTTGTTTTAGGTCGTCTTTTAGACTCGGTTTGCACAGTTATTTTGCATTGCTCTACAATCTCTTCAACCTCTTTCCATAGTTTTCCAAAGAAACCCTCACTTCTGTAGTTCTGTAATGTGTCTGTAAGGGCACCTACTAGATCCACAGCCCTTGCTAGGTCAAGAGAGCTTGATTGGAGTATGTCAGAAAGACATTTGGCATCACCAAGAACTTTACAGAAGGTAACCAAAAGCCCAATGAAATGTACATCTATCTGAGAAAGAATTCCCCTTGCCTCCACTGATCTATCACCACTATTTTCATGTGCTATTTCCTGTAGCACTTTCAGAACTGCTGGAAGCCTTTCCCTCATGTCACGGCCGGCTCACAAGCCGCGACAAAGAAGGAGATGACACGTTAATTCGTATGCAAAAAGGAATAACATTTATTAAAGTAAAAGTAAAAGACTAGACAGAAACGGGAATAAAACAATAACTAAGACGATGACGACGACAACATGGCACGAGAGGAGAGCGCCCCGTCACGACTGAAGGGAGCTGCTTTATCTGCCGGCATCAGCTCTAGCACAGGTGTAAACCCTCAGTCATCATGACGTCACTCACTCCAACTCCAACCTACAACACAAGAGACAAACAGACAACCAAACCCACACAATATGACCCATACTGGGGTCGTAACACCCCCCCCCCCATAGAAAAAGGGTGGACATTTATGAAACCCGTCACCGGATAACTCCCCATACTGGAAAGACCCACCGCTCTGTAATACTCTCCAATATCCTCAGCAACCACGGGCCCTGTGGAAGCAATTTAAGAAAGACAAGTAGAGCAAAACAAAACAGTTAGTCAATCAGTTAAAAGGAATAAGGAGCTCTAGACAATGCGTCAGCAACCACATTGTCTGTCCCCTTGATATGCCGGATGTCAAGTGCGTATGATTGCAAGAAAAGACACCAACGAGTCAATCGTTGGTTTGGGCACCGCAAAGAGTGTAAATAGATGAGCGGGTTGTGGTCCGTATACACAACCAATGGGTCTGACACAGATCCCACATACACTTCAAAGTGATGCAAAGCCCAAATCAAAGCTAATGCCTCCTTTTCAACCACAGCATAATTCAACTGATACGAATTAAACTTCTTTGAGAAGTAGCTAACTGGACGGTAAACTCCTTCCTCATCAGCCTGTAACAACACTGCTCCAGCACCCACATTGCTAGCATCTACGCACAACTGAAAAGCACGATCAAAACGAGGCGCTGCCAACACAGGAGTGGAAGTAAGCAGTGATTTAGCTGCCTCAAAAGCGTCCTGACAGACAGATGTCCAAACAAAAGCTGCTTTTGCTTTCAACAAATCAGTTAGTGGGGCTACCACGGTAGAAAAATTCCTGCAAAATCCCCGGTAGTAACCCACTAGCCCCAAAAAACGCATTAACTCCTTCTTAGTAGTAGGAGAAGGAAATCGATCAATGGCCTCCACCTTGGCCCGAACTGGTCGCACACAACCTTGTCCAACTATCTTACCCAAGTAAGTCACAGTGGCTTTGGCAAACTCGCATTTAGCCAGATTGACGGTCAGACCAGCATCTACAAAACGAGAGAACAGGTCTGCAATATGCTTCAAGTGCTGCTCCCATGAATCACTAAAAACTACTACATCGTCTAAATAGACGGCCACTCCCTCCAACCCAGAAACAACCCTATTCATAAGCCGCTGAAAGGTTGCAGGCGCATTTCTGAGGCCAAAACTCATAACGTTATAAGAGAATAACCCCTCCGATGTAATAAAAGTGGAAATCTCTTGAGCTCTTTTGGTCAACGGGACTTGCCAATAGCCTTTAAGCAGATCGAACTTGCTTACAAATTTCGCTGACCCAACCCGATCAACACAATCCTCAATACGAGGCAGTGGAAATGAGTCCGGTTTTGTTACTCTATTTATTTTACGATAGTCGGTGCAAAACCGATAAGTACCGTCTGATTTATTTACAAGCAAGCAGGGAGATGCCCAACTGGAAAATGAAGGTCGTGCAATATCATGATCCAGCATATACCGGACTTCAGCTTTAAGATGCAGGAGTTTATTTGGGGACACCCGATAAAAATTCTGGCGAATGGGCTCTGAATCCCCGACATCAATATCGTGCTCCAACCAATGTGTACGCGAAGGTACATCACCAAATAAGGAAACATGATGATTAACAATATCAATCAAATCACCACATTTATCATCAGGCAAATGGGCCAACATTTTATTCAAATTTTTAAGAGTCTCTGAATTTTTTAGACGTCCCAACAGAACTGTATCCTCTGGAAAAGAAACTCCCTCATCTATTCCCTCCCCCATAGGAATAAGCGAGACTCTCTCAACTAGTAATGCAGATTTTACCTCATCCTCTGGCATCTTGTGAGAACGGCAATAATATGGCTTCAACAAATTAACATGACACAACTGGGTGGACTTTCTTCTCTCTGGAGTGGCAATCAGATAATTTAAGTCAGTAACTTGTTTTTCTACCACATACGGACCTGTAAACCGAGCTTGAAATGGTGAGCCCTCCACAGGTAACAGAGCCAACACCTGATCACCAGGCATGAACTTACGTTCCTCAGTTCGTCGATCGAAAATGGTCTTCATACGCTTTTGCGAAGAATGCAATTGTTCTTTTGCCATCTTACCTGCTTCATATAATCTACGCCTAAAGTCATTCACATAACTTATCAAGTTTTTTGGTGGTGTACTTTCAACCCACTGGTCTCGGAGTACAGCCAGTGGTCCCCGAATTGTGTGCCCAAACACCAAATCATTGGGACTAAACCCAGTACTTTCCTGACATACCTCACGTGCTGATAACATCAACCACGGCAATCCTTGTTCCCAATCACCTCCCATCTCAGTACAATAAGAACGCAGTAAAGACTTCAGCGTCTGATGGAAACGCTCCAAAGCCCCCTGGCTTTGAGCATGATAAGCACTAGCTTTATTGTGCTTAATGTGCAGCAGTTTCAAGACCTGAGAAAATAAATGAGAAGTGAAATTAGAACCTTGATCACTTTGCACAATCTTCGGAATGCCAAAAATGGAAATGAACTGAGTCAAGGCTTTCACCACTGATCTGGCAGTGATCGTACGGAGAGGATATGCTGCAGGGTACCGAGTAGAGGAACACATGACAGTGAGTAAATAAATGCTACCTGACTTTGACCTAGGCAGCGGGCCTACACAATCAACAATCAGGTGCTCAAATGGCGGACTGACAGCAGGAATAGGAAACAATGGGGCAGGTTTGATCTTCTGATTTGGTTTGCCTGTTAGTTGACAAGTATGACAGGTCTTGATATACTGTGACACATCCTTCTTCAATTTTGGCCAAAAAAATTTACGAAGGATTCTGTGATAGGTCTTTTTTACCCCTAAATGACCTGCAAGTTTATCATGGGAAATCTGCAATACCAGTGAGCGATACTTCTCTGGAACGACCACCTGCATGATAGGATCCCCAGCAAAATCACTACCATGAGGAATCCATTTCCTCACCAACATTCCATCCTGCAAAAAATAACCATGAGCAACATTTCTAATTTCATCAGAAGACATCACACTCTCAAATAATTGATGGAGAGAAGAATCAAGTTGCTGCTCCTGGAGCAACTCAGAAGGAGAAACAGAAAAGTCATCAGGCAAAGAGAAAGGTTTGACTACAGCAGAATCAGAGGTCACCCTGGGCTGAGCAGAGGTCATGGAACGAGTTACCGCACATGCCGTAAACACTTCCGGGTAGTTCTCGTGACTCTCGTCAGGACCTGAAAGGGGAACAGATAAAACCACAGGAGGTGAAAAGGTATCAGGCCACACCCTACCCCCTGCCAAATTATTCCCCATGATTATATCCACCCCATCCACGGGCAATGATGGACGCACTCCAATCACCACTTCACCACTCACAAGCTCAGATGACAACGTTACTCTGTGTAAAGGAACAGACACCACATCCAACCCAATTCCTCTAACAAGAACACTAGAACCAGTATCACAAAAAAATGAAAATGGCAACACATCCTCCAATATAAAAGATTCCGAAGCTCCCGTATCTCTTAATATTGTTACTGGAATTTTTCTCTCCGTACCAGTCATCGACACATGTCCATAGGTGATAAAAGGCGCATAATCACCATTTTCTAAAAGGTTACCTGCCTTAGGAAATCCTTCACACAATGAATTAACAGGAGTTAACACGGGTGCCACAAGAGCCGCTGGTTTGATGCGAAGAGCCTTTCCGCCTTTACTCTTGGCTTTAAGCACTGGGCACTCACTTTTCCAGTGCCCTCTACCATGGCAGTAATTACAGATAAGAGACGAATTTCTGGACATACGATCCCCTTTATCTTCGAAAAATTCATCCCTTTTCCGAAACTCAAAACTCTTGTGTGTTAACACATAATCATCAGCTAACTCGGCAGCTTTAGCAGCTGTGTCCGCTTTCTGCTCATTTATATACGTTGCAATACGAGCAGGTACAGAATTCTTAAACTGTTCCAGCACGATTAAGTCAGTCAACTCCTCAAATGTGGTTACGTCAGATGCCATACACCAGCGATTAAATGCAGTACTGAGCTCTCTAGCAAACTCAACATGAGCAACATTAACACCTCTGGACAATGTTCTAAATTTTTGTCTGTACGCTTCTGGTACTAACTCGTACGATTTCAAAACGGCTGCTTTTACGATGTCATAATCGTTACAATCTGAGAGGGGAAGAGAAGAATAAACTTCCTGAGCCCTGCCAGTAAGCACGCACTGTAAAAGTAGTGTACGTTCCTTGTTGGGCCAACCTCTCGCTTCCGCAATCCGTTCAAACAAGGTAAAAAATGTATCCGGATCTCGTTCATTAAATTTAGGCATTAAACGCAAGTTTCCCGCCGTGTCAAACACTTTAGAAGTACCCTGAAAAGCATAATCTGAAGTTGAACCATCATCTATTTTGCCTTCTCTTAACATCTCCAAGCGGTATTTCTGCAGCTCTATATCTGACTGTTTAGTTCTATTTTTCTCACGCTCCGTTTCAAGCTGTAACAGCAATAACCTTTCTTGTTGTTCAAAAGTTAAAGTGCCAACAGTTGGTTTAATGTGAGCAGTAGCTGTATCAGACATTTCAGTCAATATAGCTTGTTCTATCAATTTTGCTTTAAGTGTTTCTCTAATTGTACTCTCTTTTAATCTCTTATCCTCAAATTCGATTCCATAATGATCCGCAATCATAAATAACTGATCTTTTGTAAACGACTCAAGTAATGCTCCAGAGGGAGAAATAATAAACTTTTCTACAAGTTTAGACATACTTCCTCTAAAATATGTTACAATTAATATAAAGTGACTTACAAACCTCACGTGGTAGGAATAAAAGGTTCCCTTTCCCTATCTATAGGAAAAAACGACTAACTAACTCACCCCTAATCTTCGTGTGGTTACTGGCGAGGGGTATTTAAGCACCAACTCCCGCTGGTACAAGAAAAGCAACCAGCACGCTGGCGACTACCTCATACCACGGCCATGCTCCCGAGACAACTGCTCTACTCACGGTCACCACACAAAAATAAAAAAATTACATTACCTACTTGTTCCAAAAGGGACCAAGCAGCTACACCTAACAAGGGAACATCCACAAAATTCTCCCCACGATAAGATTTGCAAAGTCACTTACCTCTTAGAAACAGCATAGAATAGCTAACTGATGATACAGCAACATGTCCTCAAAACAAATAATTCCAACGCGCATTTCCTTCCAAACGACGAATTAGACATCAAAACAATAGCGTTACCCAAACAACATTCTTCCGGTTTTACGTTCAGTTAATGAACGTGCCAAGTTCATTACAAAGTAACCGAACGCAATAAAAACGCTTCCAAATCATGCCGACAAATAACAGGAATTTGCACAAGTTAGCAAACGAGCGGCCGAGCCCCCATTTTGTCACGGCCGGCTCACAAGCCGCGACAAAGAAGGAGATGACACGTTAATTCGTATGCAAAAAGGAATAACATTTATTAAAGTAAAAGTAAAAGACTAGACAGAAACGGGAATAAAACAATAACTAAGACGATGACGACGACAACATGGCACGAGAGGAGAGCGCCCCGTCACGACTGAAGGGAGCTGCTTTATCTGCCGGCATCAGCTCTAGCACAGGTGTAAACCCTCAGTCATCATGACGTCACTCACTCCAACTCCAACCTACAACACAAGAGACAAACAGACAACCAAACCCACACAATATGACCCATACTGGGGTCGTAACACTCATATTACGGCATGCCATGTATCTGCATGCACACCTTACATCTGTAAGTCTCTGTAATTCCCTGTAGTTAGGGAAAGTTAGGCATTTCTTTGGCCAATCTGCAAAAAAATTTCTTACCAATAGCTTTTTTTACCATGTGTTCCTATAGGTGTCTAGTAACACCTCCCAATTTATCCACGGCCAAATCCTCGGGGAAACGCCTGGAGAGGCCATCAAAGTTGGGGTGCCCAGAGGGCCTGGGTACCAAAAAAAAAAAAAAAAAAAATTTTTTACCAATATTAGCTTTTGAGATGTCTAACTATGGGTTTTTAGGGGTGCTGAATCTATCCCAGCCATTAGTTTTGAGTAAAAATGACTCCAAATCCATACAAAATCCATAAAAATGTTTAAAACCATTACAAAACAAAACTTCCTAAATCAGTTTAAAATTTACCAAACCTCATCCAACTCCCCTGCATCTCCCTCACTCCTGTTATCATCTGGCTGGTTGATGTTCTGGCAAGAGTTACCATGACAGTTCCCACAAACAGAAATACACTTGACTCCTTGCTGCACCTGAGAGTGTCACAGTCCTCAGCACAGTTGCAGCTGACAAACTTCAGAAGGTGGTCCGGTGCAATGGGACCACCTCTGTTGTAGGGACTGGTGCATAACCTTGTTCTCCTTGTTTCCATCCATACTCAAGGACATCCAGTTATGGACTTTGTCAAGTCAAGTCACCTTTATTTATATAACGCTTTTTACAAAACAGATTGTATCAAAGCAGCTTCACAGTGATAATATGAAAATAATACAACAAAGTTTGCTTCTAGAAGAACATTGCGTCATCGTCCACCTTAAGTAAGGTAGATCAATAATATTGTTGAATATTAAATGTCCCCAACTAAGCAAGCCAACAGCCAAGGCAACAGTGGCAAATAACCAAAACTCCATCAGTGACAGAATGGAGAAAAAAGCAATTGGGAGATCCCAGGCTCAGTCGGGGGCCAGTTCTCCTCTGGCCAATCAGTGAACAGTGTATGATTATGATTCAGGCAGCATTACAGGTCAGTTATGACACAAACTAGTGAGCAAAGTCAGATTGGATCAGAACATTTATCCAGTTCCATCTGGTTGGAGGTCGGAGTCATCACGTCGGTATGTAGACGGGTTTGTTGAGGATCAGTGCTGATGGCTGTCGTGTCGATGAGGCCTTCACAGGGCTGATGAGGGATGCTTTGTGGATGGGCCCAGGCGCAGGTCCATCCTCTGATCTGGATACGGCCCAGATTCAGCTGACTTCAGTAAACAGGAGAGAGACTAGTTGACTAGTGTAGCAGACTTTATAGCAGTAGCCTATCTCTGGTCTGGAGATATGCCCGCAGAGAGTGCTGTGCTGCAGCTCCTGTAGTCGGAGGCAGTTTCTCAGGCTTGATGCTCCCGGCTGCGGCCCGGACAGTTGAACAGTTCGCAGCCAGCTTTGATGATGTCACTTTTCTTGGCTCTGATGTCATTGAACACATCCATGGCCCCCCTCTGCTTTGTCAGTCTTGCAGAGCTTGGTGAGCAAAGTTGGTTTGCTAAACCCAGAAATTGCTGATACGGTATCGCAGCCAGAGAAGCTGTGTAGGAAGATCAGGTATGTAACAGAACCTCTCCGGGAGGGCCACCCGGATCTTTCCAACATCGTAAGATGTGTCTTTAGCTGTTGTGAGAAAAACCGGGTGGTTTGCCCTATGATGGACCAGCATAACCATAACGTCGGTGTCCTCGGCCCTCACCTCAACAGAGGACTCTATTGCCTCATTTAGTGATGCACACACGATAGAAGTGTCAGCATTATCAGAGCATTGGTGTACACTGATCCTACTTTGTATCAGAACAATTTTCCCATCCATCTTGGCCTGTATGGCTCTGCCAACCTCCTCTGCCTGATCAGCATTGACTGAGTCCCCGGGAGTGCTGCTGAACCCTGTAGAGAAAGATACCAGAGTCTTCCTGTCACGTATGGAATCGAAGGGGTTGACTTCCTCCAACCATCCAACTATGGCGTTAACAACATCATTGTCTTTCTCCATCTGGGCTGTTTACTGAGCTGAAAACTGTTCTGGATACAATGGAAACCAAGCACAAGGTCAAGTCATCAGATCTGCTCCCAAAATCAATGGAGAGAAGCACCTACGGATTACTGTGATCTTTGACAGATACGGTAGCTCCACCAAGGACCATGACCACCTGAGACGTACAAAAAATGCATGCTGTGACATTCAGATTCGTTCAGACTTAAAAAAAACATTGTTCCACGGGAAAAGTTCCTTGACAACAAGCACAACAAGGCCCAGCTCATTCTGCTCCTTCCTGAGACCTTCCAAAGAAGTAGGATCAGTGTACAACAATGCTCTGATGCTGACACTTCTATCGTGTGTGCAGCACTAAATGAGGCAATAGAGTCCTCTGTTGAGGTGAGGGCTGAGGACACAGACGTTATGGTTATGCTGGTCCATCATAGGGCAAACCACCCGGTCTTCCTCACAACAGCTAAAGACACATCTTACCATCTTGACTGAAGACACAGGCGTGGAGTCGGCTATCTTGTCTGAAGAAACAGGCATAGACACAGGTGTAGAGGCGGCCATCTTGTCCGAAGACACAGGCGTTGAGGTGCCCATCTTGTCCGAAGACACAGGCGTGGTGACGGCCATCTTGCTCGAAGACGAGGGCTCAGGCGTGGCGGGCATGCCGTGAAGAAGCTCTGGAAAGGTGATCTCGGCAGGACGAGACTCCGGAAGGGTGGTCACGGCTGGACGAGACTCCGGAAGGGTGGTCACGGCTGGACGAGACTCCGGAAGGGTGGTCACGGCTGGACGAGACTCCGGAAGGGTGGTCACGGCTGGACGAGACTCCGGAAGGGTGGTCACGGCTGGACGAGACTCCGGAAGGGTGGTCACGGCTGGACGAGACTCCGGAAGGGTGGTCACGGCTGGACGAGACTCCGGAAGGGTGGTCACGGCTGGACGAGACTCCGGAAGGGTGGTCACGGCTGGACGAGACTCCGGAAGGGTGGTCACGGCTGGACGAGACTCCGGAAGGGTGGTCACGGCTGGACGAGACTCCGGAAGGGTGGTCAAGACTGGACGAAACTCCGGAAGGGTGGTCTTGGCGGGACGAGACTCTGGACTGGCGGCCATGACGGGGCAGATCCGATGAGGCTCTGGTGTGCTGGCGAGCGGTGTGAGTACTAGAGTTGCCAAAGAGGGCATGACATGAACTGGCTCAGGCTTAGGAGATACTGTGAGCTTGCGGGGTTCCTCATCCGCAAAGCCCACAGTAAATGGCGAACCGCTCAATAAAAGGGCAAAGCCAATATATTGCACTAGAGTGTAGTGAGGGGTATCGTCAGGCATGAGGAAATGAAGAAACTTATTAAGTCCATGGCCAAATATGTCCTTTAAGACAGCATCATTAAAGTCCACCCCATGGCAAAGCTCACAAAACTCCTTCACATATTCCTCCATCGGACGGTTACCCTGGCGGAGGCGGAAGAGACAATCTGCTGGATCCATGTTATGGTCAGTTCTTCTGTCACGGTAGTTTGAAGCAGAGGAGGAAGCAGGATCCACGTGCAGCATTACTTTATTAAATAAACTTATAACTACATAAATATAGACTCAGACTCAGGAACAAGATTTCATATTTTCCTAATGTCTTGTACCGTTAAACATGTGGATGAATAATCATATGCAAATGATATGCAGATGAGGATATGCATAGTAAAACTAGGCGTTGTAAGGTTATTTCGGGGAGGAGACGCATGTGTGCACAGTCTTCCGCTGACTGGGATTTATAAAGTGAATTCTGCGCAGGTTCTGGCATACACACGGTTTTATAAGTCTGAATATTTTTGGCTTTCGCAGTGTACACCAATGCTCTGATGATGCTGACACTTCTATCGTGTGTGCATCACTAAATGAGGCAATAGAGTCCTCTGCTGAGGTGAGGGCCGAGGACACTGACGTTGTGGTTATGCTGGTCCATCATAGGGCAAACCACCCGGTTTTTCTCACAACAGCTAAAGACACATCTTACGATGTTGGAAAGATCCGGGTGGCCCTCCCGGAGAGGTTCTGTTACATACCTGATCTTCCTACACAGCTTCTCTGGCTGCGATACCGTATCAGCAATTTCTGGGTTTAGCAAACCAACTTTGCTCACCAAGCTCTGCAAGACTGACAAAGCAGAGGGGGACATGGATGTGTTCAATGACATCAGAGCCAAGAAAAGTGACATCATCAAAGCTGGCTGCGAACTGTTCAACTGTCCGGGCCGCAGCCGGGAGCATCAAGCCTGAGAAACTGCCTCCGACTACAGGAGCTGCAGCACAGCACTCTCTGCGGGCATATCTCCAGACCAGAGATAGGCTACTGCTATAAAGTCTGCTACACTAGTCAACTAGTCTCTCTCCTGTTTACTGAAGTCAGCTGAATCCGGGCCGTATCCAGATCAGAGGATGGACCTGCGCCTGGGCCCATCCACAAAGCATCCCTCATCAGCCCTGTGAAGGCCTCATCGACACGACAGCCATCAGCACTGATCCTCAACAAACCCCTCTACATACCGACGTGATGACTCCGACCTCCAACCAGATGGAACTGGATAAATGTTCTGATCCAATCTGACTTTGCTCACTAGTTTGTGTCATAACTGACCTGTAATGCTGCCTGAATCATAATCATACACTGTTCACTGATTGGCCAGAGGAGAACTGGCCCCCGACTGAGCCTGGGATCTCCCAATGCTTTTTTCTCCATTCTGTCACTGATGGAGTTTTGGTTATTTGCCACTGTTGCCTTGGCTGTTGGCTTGCTTAGTTGGGGACATTTAATATTCAACAATATTATTGATCTACCTTACTTAAGGTGGACGATGACGCAATGTTCTTCTAGAAGCAAACTTTGTTGTATTAATTTCATATTATCACTGTGAAGCTGCTTTGATACAATCTGTTTTGTAAAAAGCGTTATATAAATAAAGGTGACTTGACTTGACAAAGTCCATAACTGGATGTCCTTGAGTATGGATGGAAACAAGGAGAACAAGGTTATGCACCAGTCCCTACAACAGAGGTGGTCCCATTGCACCGGACCACCTTCTGAAGTTTGTCAGCTGCAACTGTGCTGAGGACTGTGACACTCTCAGGTGCAGCAAGGAGTCAAGTGTATTTCTGTTTGTGGGAACTGTCATGGTAACTCTTGCCAGAACATCAACCAGCCAGATGATAACAGGAGTGAGGGAGATGCAGGGGAGTTGGATGAGGTTTGGTAAATTTTAAACTGATTTAGGAAGTTTTGTTTTGTAATGGTTTTAAACATTTTTATGGATTTTGTATGGATTTGGAGTCATTTTTACTCAAAACTAATGGCTGGGATAGATTCAGCACCCCTAAAAACCCATAGTTAGACATCTCAAAAGCTAATATTGGTAAAAAAAAAAAATTTTTTTTTTTTTTTTTTGGTACCCAGGCCCTCTGGGCACCCCAACTTTGATGGCCTCTCCAGGCGTTTCCCCGAGGATTTGGCCGTGGATAAATTGGGAGGTGTTACTAGACACCTATAGGAACACATGGTAAAAAAAGCTATTGGTAAGAAATTTTTTTGCAGATTGGCCAAAGAAATGCCTAACTTTCCCTAACTACTGGGCTGCTGCTGTGGATACAACTCTTTCTGAACTTCAAGCCACTTGAGATGTACGTACGAGCCTGATACAAAGTTATAAAGCTTCTGCATGAGAGCAAAAAAGTTAACTGCCTCAGGAACAGATTTTACAGCATCGACAAGAACCAAATTCAAACAATGTGCATTACAGTGCACATAAAATGCGAATCTTGCACTGTTTTTAATCCGCGTGGACACACCAGAATGCTTTCCGCTCATCACGTCTGCACCGTCATAGCCTTGCCCCACAAGATTATTTCTGTAGTCCAGGCCAAGTTTTTCAAGGCAATCAATGATCATTTTTGTGAGGCCTGCTGCATCTAAGCTTTCAGCTGACTGAAAGTGTAAAAAGCTTTCGTGGATGACCCCGTCGTAATAGTACCTCACAACTAAAGAGATTTGTTCTTTTTTCTTTAAATCTTTGGTTTCATCTACAATTACACTAAAAACTTCACTTTCTTTTACTTCACTGATTATTTAACTTTGTACCATCTCAGCTAAGCCCTCAAGAACTTCGTTCTGGACTTGGTGGCTTGTGTACTTAGCATTGCCACATGCATTAAGCCTTTTCTTAATGAGAGGGTCATGCTTTGCAATTTCGTCTAAGATTGTCAAAAAATTGCCCTTGTTGTCAGAGTCATGAGACTCACGATGACCTCTCTGTGCTATATTTTGAGTGGCAGTTAATAGTAGCACATCTGCAATTGTTTTAATGTAGGTACGGTTTTCCTCCACTTTTTTTTTCCGGTCCTCATTTATGAGAACTAACATCGATGCGTTGCTGTTAAAGGAGAACTCCGGTCAATTTTAACATTGAGCTCAATTTTTTGTAAATTTGGAGTGCTGTCAATACAGAGAACAACGACAAAAATCGGTGTTGCCTACACTGTGTTATCCTCTTTTTAAAATTTGCACCCTATTGACTTCAATGGGGCAAGTTTTAAACCTGCTTTTATCCTCTTAACATCGTTGATGTGTCATTACAAGTGCCCAGCCATGTTGAGTGATTCCTTAAGAGTGAACACGAGTGAATCTGACTGCAGTAGATGTGAAAGATATGAATAAAAATGATGTTATATCAGCCAGCGCAAAGACCTGTGTCTTTGTAGTCCAAAGTAGTCGATTGTCGAGTTCACGCGCGTAATCATAGTAACTAAACCTATGCGCGTGAACTCGACAATCGACTACTTTGGACTTCCACCGAAAACAGGAACTAAATACAGGTATTTGCGCTGGCTGATAACATCATTTTTATTCATATCTTTCACATCTACTGCAGTCAGATTCACTCGTGTTCACTCTTAAGGAATCACTCAACATGGCTGTGCACTTGTAATGACACATCAACGATGTTAAGAGGATAAAAGCAGGTTTAAAACTTGCCCCATTGAAGTCAATAGGGTGCAAATTTTAAAAATAGGATAACACAGTGTAGGCAACACCGATTTTTGTCGTTGTTCTCTGTATTGACAGCACTCCAAATTTACTAAAAATTGAGCTCAATGTTAAAATTGACCGGAGTTCTCCTTTAACAGCCCTTTTATGCTGATTCCAGGCATACATAGCATTGATATGATGTTCTGCCTTTGAATGGAGCTTAAACCCAGAATCTTTAAACAGAGCTTTTTTCCAGTTACAAAATCCTGACTGGGAAGTGAAGGCAGATTCAGGTGTATTGGGCAGAGAAAAATGCCTACAGGCAAAACAATAAGCTGAATCTTTACTTACAGAATATTCAAGCCATGAATTGTCCTTATACCAGGAGCTGTTGAAAGCCCTTTTCCTAGTACCACACTGACTTCTGGGGAAAGTTTTCAAACATGGTTGTACAGGACCCTCTTCTTTGGATCTAGAGATGTCTGAAATGCAAAATAAATAATATTATAATAATATATTGTTAAATGATGTGTCACATGTCTATGGAAATGTATAATTAAGGGATCCACAAGAGATACTAACACTGCTAACTAAACTGTGTAGTTTAAAGTAAATGTCTTGCCTACCACTGGGTCCTTTTGGAACAGCAAATCTGGTGCTAGATGCAGTTGGGAGGGGCTCCATGACATCTCCTGGCAGCTATGGCTCACTGTCTTGCTCAGAACCAGAGGTGAATGACCTTCAAACCTGAATGATCTTCATCTGCAGAACAAAAAAGAAGATATTTTGAAGCATGTTGGTAACCACACAGTTTTGATTCCCATCAACATCCATAGTATATAAAGAAAAAATACAATGGGAACCCAAAACTATTTGGTTACCAAAATGCTTTAAAATATATATATTTTTTTGTGTTCATTTTTGGGTTAACTATCCTTAATCTGACAAAATCATCTCAACTTAAATTCCTGAATTGGGTATGTGATTGACTGCCTGTGTCTGGTAGATGCTCTGACCTGTTGGTGGTCCTGAAGTCTGACCACACTGACTCAGGTAGGGTAGGTAGGGAGCTGCTCTGGGGTCCAGTGGTGATGCAAGGGCTGGGGTCTGTTTGCACCTGATCTGACTGTTTTTGCTTCTTTAAAAAGAACTCTGAAATCTCCCCCTTTCTTTCCATGTTTAATTGATCCTGTGCAAAAATATGACAGCCTATGGTTACATCTAATCATCCAATTACCAACATTTTCATTGTAACTTTCCCGCCAGCATTAAAAAAAAAGAAAGTTGTCAGCCACCGCCAGCGTTTTAG
Source organism: Phoxinus phoxinus (assembly GCF_949152265.1). Taxonomy (NCBI): domain Eukaryota; kingdom Metazoa; phylum Chordata; class Actinopteri; order Cypriniformes; family Leuciscidae; genus Phoxinus; species Phoxinus phoxinus. The sequence continues at coordinate 52,663,680 of NC_136876.1, forward strand.
GTCATTTTCACAATTTCATGGCACCCCAGAATATCTTGTTGTATTAATATCTGAACATGTAATATATAAAAAAGAAAGAACATACACCCAATGCTTTTAGACAAAAAAAGTCTACACTTGAACGTTGGTAAGTTTCATAAAGAGGCAACATGATAAAAAAGCTGAGAAAATCACATTTTTAATAATGACTATACATCCAGTTCAGATTCATAATGATGATCAAAACAAAGATGAGTAGATAGAGTCTCAACAAAGTGATTGCTTGTTTCTGCTTCTTCCTTGTCTGCGTTTTGATCTGGAGGTACTAGTTCAGGAGATGCGTTATAGTGCCCCCATAATAACAGTGAAAACACTGAAAGCCGTAAACTCGTCAATGGCGGGGAGAGAGAGAGTAATTGAAATTCATAACTGTAACTTACATTAAAATCAACTACCAGTTTAAGTTACCAATTTGATCATTGCTAGCCCTGAACTGAAGTAACTGAGCTACCTAATCGATTTCAAACTGTCAAACTCGCTGAACACTGACAGCTGTAGCCTACTTCCCCACATTAGCTAAACATATACTGTAACGTACACATTGCAAACCGATCTCTCTAGTCTGATTAACTAGTAGCCTGCAGCCTTATTAACTCACACGGTGTCTCATAAAATGTATTCAGAGCAAACAACTCGGATGTTAAAAACCTTAAAAACTTCAAATATGTTTTCTTCTTCTTCGGTGAATCGGTGTTGCAACGATAATCTCTCGTCTTCTGCTCGTCCGTCTGAAAAATGCGCGCGCTGCCCGGTGAACGTAAAAAAAAAAAAAAAAGCAAAGTAGCGAATAAAATTTTGGGGCGGCACCCGGGGTGGCCAATCGGATGTCAGGGGTGTCCAGTGCCACCCCGGACACCCCTCTGGCTCCGCCACTGCCACACACTCAATCAAACAGACACCTGTCCACACACTCGATCAAACAGACACCTGTCCACACACTCGATCAAACAGACACCTGTCCACACACTCGATCAAACAGACACCTGTCCACACACTCGATCAAACAGACACCTGTCCACACACTCGATCAAACAGACACCTGTCCACACACTCGATCAAACAGACACCTGTCCACAAACGCGATCAAACAGACACCTGTCCACACACTCAATCAAACAGACACCTGTCCACACACTCGATCAAACAGACACCTGTCCACACACTCGATCAAACAGACACCTGTCCACACACTCGATCAAACAGACACCTGTCCACACACTCGATCAAACAGACACCTGTCCACACACTCGATCAAACAGACACCTGTCCACACACGCAATCAAACAGACACCTGTCCACACACTCGATCAAACAGACACCTGTCCACACACTCGATCAAACAGACACCTGTCCACACACTCGATCAAACAGACACCTGTCCACACACTCGATCAAACAGACACCTGTCCACACACGCGATCAAACAGACACCTGTCCACACACGCGATCAAACAGACACCTGTCCACACACGCGATCAAACAGACACCTGTCCACACACGCGATCAAACAGACACCTGTCCACACACGCGATCAAACAGACACCTGTCCACACACGCGATCAAACAGACACCTGTCCACACACGCGATCAAACAGACACCTGTCCACACACTCGATCAAACAGACACCTGTCCACACACTCGATCAAACAGACTCCTGTCCACACACTCGATCAAACAGACACCTGTCCACACACTCGATCAAACAGACACCTGTCCACACACTCGATCAAACAGACACCTGTCCACACACTCGATCAAACAGACACCTGTCCACACACTCGATCAAACAGACACCTGTCCACACACGCGATCAAACAGACACCTGTCCACACTCGATCAAACAGACACCTGTCCACACACTCGATCAAACAGACACCTGTCCACACACTCGATCAAACAGACACCTGTCCACACACTCGATCAAACAGACTCCAACCTCTCCACAATGGCCAAGACCAGAGAGCTGTGTAAGGACATCAGGAATAAAACTGTAGACCTGCACAAGGCTGGATGGGCTACAGGACAATAGGCATCAGCTTGGTGAGAAGGCAACAACTGTTGGCGCAATTATTAGAAAATGGAAGAAGTTCAAGATGACGGTCAATCTCCCTCGGTCTGGGACACCATGCAAGATCTCACCTCGTGGGGCATCAATGATCATGAGGAAGGTGAGGGATCAGCCCAGAACTACACGGCAGGACCTGGTAAATGACCTGAAGAGAGCTGGGACCACAGTCTCAAAGAAAACCATTAGTAACACACTACGCCGTCATGGATTAAAGTCCTGTAGCCAGCGCATGTCCAGGCCCGTCTGAAGTCTCCCAATGACCGTCTGGATAATCCAGAGGAGGAATGGGAGAAGGTCATGTGGTCTGATGAGACAAAAATAGAGTTTTTTGGTCTAAACTCCACTCGCCGTGTTTGGTGGAAGAAGAAGGATGAGTACAACCCCAAGAACACCATCCCAACTGTGAAGCATGGAGGTGGAAAAATCATCATTATCCGGACCGGACGACTGCACCGTATTGAGGGGAGGATGGATGGGGCCATGTATCGCGAGATCTTGGCCAACAACCTCCTTCCCTCAGTAAGAGCACTGAAGATGGGTCGTGGCTGGGTCTTCCAGCAGGACAACGACCCGAAACACACAGCCAGGGCAACTGAGGAGTGGCTCCGTAAGAAGCATCTCGAGGTCCTGGAGTGGCCTAGCCAGTCTCCAGACCTGAACCCAATAGAAGATCTGTGGAGGAGCTGGAAGTCCGTATTGCCCAGCGACAGCCCAAAACCTGAAGGATCTGGAGAAGGTGTGTATGGAGGAGTGGGCTAAAATCCTGCAGTGTGTGCAAACCTGGTCCAGAACTACAGGAAACGTATGATCTCTGTAACTGCAAACAAAGGTTTCTGTACCAAATATTACGTTCTGCTTTTCTGATGTATCAAATACTTATGTCATGCAATAAAATGCAAATTAATTACTTAATAATCACACAATGTGATTTTCTGGATTTTTGTTTTAGATTTCGTCTCTCACAGTTGAAGAGTACCTATGATAAAAATTACAGACTTCTACATGCTTTGTAAGTGGGGAAAACCTGCAAAATCGGCAGTGTATCAAATACTTGTTCTCCCCACTGTATATCATTTTATTATATACTTTCACGTCACTTCACTTAATAGGCCTGTTGGTGGCGCATGGACTAAAATGGATATAATAATAATAGAAAAACGGTGGCTCCTAATATTCATTTCAAATGTTTAGTTTTTCTTTCTATTGTAGCACAGAGGAGGCATCAGTGCATGTATTCACCAAGCTTGATCACAAACAATATGTAGAGATTCGTGTTTGTATTTATTACAGTTTGTCAGAGAAGTTTCGCGTGCAGATTTAGTAGCAGCGAGTTGAAGACCTTGTGAGGAAACACGGACACTTTCATTTCAGCAGAACTTTACTATGGACATCGCTAGACTTCAACATGCATGTCGGGTCATCACTGCTTTTTTGCCGATGACTTCTTTTAGCTGGTCAACAGGTCATTCAGACTGGTTTATTAAAGCCAGCTATGAAACGTCTCATGTTCTCTTTTTATTTCTAACACTGTTCTAGTACATTTGCTTTATTTGATAACTCAGGTTTTTGGCCCTGCCATTGAATATTTGCCAGATTTACTTCAAGTCTAAACTTCTGCCCTGTATTTTAACTCAGGAAATAAATGTATAGTTTCTAAAAGCTTTTCTTGCATTCCAAGCCTTACCCATGTGTGCGGCCCTGCTAAATCAATACAGCATTAGAAAGAGACTCTAATCTTTTTTTACAATGTTTGAGGGTGACTCCAAATGTCAATAATGAATCTACCTTTCATTGAGCTCTCAAGTTCAATCTCTTCACAAAAGTTGGGCTCCATTGTGTTTACATCTGACTAATGAGGTTTTTTTCCTGCAATGTAAGCAGGATTGACTTTGAGAGAATACTTCTCGAGCCCCACTCCTCTTATCACTGTCTATCTATCAGCAGTGCTAGCGTTGTGTTATTGACTGCGCGTCGTCGCTTCTTCACTGCGGAAACTTCAGAATCATTTGCATCTCCGTTTCACGCTCTGAATAGCCGCTAGTTCATGGCTTCCCTGCCCTCTGCGCATAAATTGATGCCCGTCTTGAAGAAACACAACCCTAGCCATCAGCCGAGTCTGATTTTTAATTTGCAGTTAAATGGTGCTCGACACACGGAGCTTGTTCGATAATTGACTTGACTCTGTTGAAGGGAGAGATGATTAGATCTGCATAAAACTACTCGTTTCCTCTTCTTTTTATCTTTTCTGGTTGTGCTTGATGAGGCAGATCAGAGAGAGGTGCTGATCATGCATGAAATGAAATGCAGGGTTTCTAAGCCAGTGGCAGTCTTCATTAAGGGGCATCAGGGCTTCTGAGAGGTCAGCAGGTTAGAACATGACTTGCATGTACATTAGTATCCTGAAACCTGATGATGGCTTTCACTAAATGTCTATTTCCATTATGATCGTTCACTGTACTTCTCTCTAGCTGTGCTCGGTATCATGGGCAGCACTAGGGATGGGCTAATGGGGTTTAAAGGCTTACTTAACCCAAAAATTATCATTCTGTCATCATTTACTTACACTCATGTCATTCCAAAACTCTATGATTTCCTTTCTTCTGCTGCACATCGATTTCCTGTCTTTCTGAGTGGATTGGGTTTGTTGTTGATTGCTCCATATAACCTAGCTTTGTTTTTAATCTCTTTATTTTCTATCTTTCCTTGCTGAATATAACTTAATCATCACAATATATCTACACTGAACAAAATTAAAACTCAACACTTTTGTTTTTGCCTTTATGTACACAAGAATATTGTTCATAAATCTGTGTTAGTGAGCACTTCTCCTTTGCCGAGATAATCCATCCACCTCACAGATGTGGCATGATGCTGATTAGACAGCATGATTATTGCACAGGTGTGCCTTAGGCTGGCCACAATAAAAGGCCACTCTAAAATGTGCAGTTTTACTGTATTGAGGGATGTCTGGGGGGGGTCCGAAAACCAGTCAGTATCTGGTGTGACCACCATTTGCCTCACGCAGTGTAACACATCTCCTTCGCATAGAGTTGATCAGGTTGTTGATTGTGGCCTGGGGAATGTTTCAATGGGGCAACATGGGGCCGTGCATTATCAACTGCAACATGAGGTGATGGTCGTGGAGGAATGGCACAACAATGGGCCTCAGGATCTCGTCACGGTATCTCTGTGCATTCAAAATGCACCTGAGTTTGTTGTCCAGAACATACGCCAGCCCATACCATAACCCCACCCGGTCCGCCACCATGGGACACTTGATCCACAACGTTGACATCAGCAAACCACTCACCCACACGATGCCATACCATCGATGTCTTGCCATCTGCCCGGTACAGCGAAAGGTTTGAAAGACCGTTGTTCGCCAGTAGCAGCAGCCATACATTTTCAAGAAGCAGGGAATTCAACCCTCGCAACTCTGCCGTCATTATGTTAAGCCCACCCACCGAGTCAAGTCACCTTCATTCATATAGCGCTTTTAACAGTATGGATTGTTTCAAAGCTGCTTTACAGTGATAATAGAAATTAGCGTAGTGAAGTTGCGAAGATCATTAGTTAACTTAGGGGCCGTTAACACGACACCGTGTTAACAGAAAACCCTTAATGTGCTCCGGCCGCCCATCCGCACAAAAAGTGCCTGGTGTCTCGAGAACGCACTCCCTGAAATAGGTTCGAAGGTGCAAATGATTATCAGTTTTCTCTGCGCAAACCTCAGAAACGCAAACCCGCGAAAAAGCAGACGGCGTGCACGTGCGCATCACGTGTTCGGTCGATAGGTATGCACGTTTGAATATATATGTGCGCAGGCGTGTAGTCCTTTAAAAATCAACCCTCTGCAAACTACTTGTTAGGCCTTTAAAAATGTATAATTCAGAATTTTTTTGTCGCGTCTGCGTAGCCATGCGAACCGTAATTATCCCGACAACGTTTTATCTGTATAGAGGTAAAGGGAAGGAGTCCTTCACAGGGGAGAGACTAGTTGACACTTCAGGACTGCGTTGTCGTCGTGTTCAGGCGCTGGTCCTTCATCAGATCCGGATACGGCGGACAGCGGTAAACCTCGGGATAAACAGAGAGACTAATATTAGCATCCTTCTTATGATGTAACGAGTACATCAGGATTTATGGGAAGTGTTCCCGGTTCCGGCTGATCTAAACTATGCAGCCTAACATTGAGTTATAGAAGTCTAAAATGTGTTATGTGAATGCTAGGCCGAAAAGATGTGTCTTTAATCTAGCTTTGAACTGACAGAGTGTGTCTGCTTCCCGGACAATGGTAGGAAGACTGTTCCAAAGTTTTGGTGCTAAATAGGAAAAGGATCTACCGCCAGCAGTCGATTTTGATATTCTAGGTATTATTAACTGGCCGGAATTTTGAGATCGCAATAGACGTGAAGGACTATAATGCGTTAAGAGCTCGCTCAAGTACTGCGGAGCTAAACCATTTAGTGCTTTGTAATTAATCAGCAAATTTTTTAAATGTATACGATGTTTAATAGGCAGCCAATGCAGTGTTGACAGAACGGGGAACGGGGCTAATATGGTCATACTTCCTGGTTCTGGTAAGAACTCGAGCTACAATGCACTATGAAACACTCTCCATGAAATCCGAAATACCTCTAATTTTGTTTTCTTCCAGTTGCGCTCCATTTTTCTGGCTGCTCTCTTAAGGGCCTGAGTGTGCTCGTTGTGCCACGGCGTTGGACTATTTCCTTTTAATCTTCTTAAAGCGTAAAGGGGCAACTGTGTCTTAAGTGCTGGAAAAGAGAGAGTTTAAGTTTTCTGTCGCAATATCGAGTTCGTCTAAGCTATCCGGGATGCTGAGATGATGAAACTGATCAGAAAGATTATTAATAAAGCAATCTTTAGTGGCAGAAGTGATAGGTCTAACATATTTATAACACGGAGTCGGCTTTGCAGCCTTGGCTAAATGTAATTTACATGAGACTAGATAATGATCTGTGATGTCATCGCTCTGCTGCAGTATTTCAACGGCATCAACATCTATTCCATGTGATAGTATTAGATCTAGAGTATGATTACGACAATGAGTAGGTCCTGACACGTGTTGTCTAACTCCAATTGAGTTTATAATGTCTTTAAATGCCAATCCCAATGCATCTTTTTCATTATCTATGTGTATATTAAAATCACCAACAATTAGGACTTTATCTGCAGCCAATACTAATTCTGATAGAAAGTCCGCAAATTCTTTGATAAAGTCTGTATGGTGCCCTGGTGGACTGTATACAGTAGCCAGTACAAATCTCAAACATGATTTATCATTTACACTAGATATTTTTACATTAAGCACCAACACTTCAAAATAATTATATTTTAAACAAGACTTCTTAGTAATTCTGAAAATATTACTATAAATTACAGCAACACCTCCTCCTTTGCGTTTCAGACGAGGTTCATGTTTATAACCGTAATCTTGTGGGGTGGACTCATTTAAAGTAATGTAATTGTTTGGTTTTAGCCAGGTTTCTGTCAAACACAGCACATCTAGGTTATAATCTGTAATCATATCATGAACAATAAGCGCTTTTGAAGTGAGAGATCGAATATTCAGCAGCCCGAGCTTTATCATTTGCTCATTTGTATTATATCTGTTTTTTATTTGTTGAACATCAATTACATTTTTAACCTTAGATGGGTTTGGAAGTTTTTTGTATGTCCTAATTCGGGGAACAGACACAGTCTCTATATGATGATATCTAGGTGAAAGAGTCTCTATGTTATGGGATTTATCTGACCTTGGTGACGTGAGGCCGCTAGCAGACGGTCAGTTTAGCCAGTCTGTCTGCTTCCTGACCTGAGCCCCAGATTGTCATGTTTTATCTCTAAGACTATATGCCATATTACTAGAGAGAAGAGCAGCACCTTCCCAGGAGGGATGAATACCGTCTCTTTACAAAAAAATTCTAAATTTGTGATTTTACTGTTGCTCTGTACAATAAAATAATACTAATTATTATTATTGTTATAATAATAATAATAACTATTCTATTAATACTCTTTAATTATAACATATTGTATTATAATATAATTTATTATTATTAAATATTCAATTACATTAGTATAATGTCAAGTCACCATTTATATATATAGTGCGTTTTACAATATAGATTGTTTCAAAGCAGCAATACTCCAAAAATGACTTTATTATTTATTAATGTGCTTATTACGTGGCAATTTACAAAATGACATTTATTTCAACTCAGATTTATGTTTCATGCTCCTTTTATTATATGAGAAGCAATCATGGAGTGATAAGAGAGTGGTTTCACGCTCGGTATAAAGAAATACTTCACAAAACATCAGGTATCCCAGAGAGCTGTGTGTATCTTCAGGGTTTTATTTTACTGATGGGTCACATTGTGCTGTAGAGGACAGGTAAATGGGGCAGGTCGGTGTTTCTTTAGCATAGCCCGGCCCAATGGCATCCATCTGTGGACTCGTCCCTGAGGCCTCGGTAAAGGAAAGCAATCATTAACACATGACACGGGGACACAAGGCCACAGCGCTTTTGTTGGCTCAGCATTTATCATATATGCATACTGTAATTTATGCATCATTGCATCATTGCATCCTCTAAATTTATGAATGCTGCCAGGGTTTGAAGGTTGGAAATGAACGCTCTAGTCATATAAGTTGAGCTACACAACTTCCTAATTGGTGCCTTGGTTTGGGGTCCTTGCTGAGATCAGGGGTTTTTACCCTTCATTTTGCAAGCTTGCCCAAATTGTGCTGAGGATGCATTTTTCACAAGGCTGTTTCCTCCAACCCTTCCTTTTTCTCCTCCTTTCTGTTTCTCTTCTATTCACCTGCCATCTTGTTAATGCCTTAACTCAGTGTTTTCATTCAGGTTCAAGCATTCTATCAGTTTCCTAAAGCAAACAACAAACTGTGCTAATAAACACAGTGTGCTGTAATACTACCGGGGGAAAAAATCCTAATGATAACCTTTATCTTCACACCAAAAATCTTATGAATTGTTAAAATATTGGTGTCTAGGGCGCCGTGAGCCTGGAGACTTGCATGAATGATAAAGAAATAAAGTTTACAGGATACATAAAATACAAGTGACTAAAGCACAAAGCATACTTCCACCTTCCACATTCTGCAACGGTCAGCTTGCTGTAATGTTCATCATCAGGAGGGTCCGCAGATATCCACCCAATTTTATTGCCCATGTGAATGGCGCGTGTACAACTAGCGAATGTTGAGACAGAAGAGTCCACTTGGTGGCAATACACACAGTTGTAATAGTTGTGAAGACTCCTGTTACAGCCTAAGAAGTGTGTGTTTGTGTTTGAGGTTTCAAATTTACACAAAGACATGCTGTTCTGGGCGGTAGATTAAAGCAACAAGCCCTGTGTGTGAAGCTGTGTGTGTCAAGCAGTACGGGGCCGAGAGCTGTGGGAACGGAGCGAGACTGGTGGCACGAGCGCTAATGAGCGCACCAAACCTGAATTTAAATATTTGCACGAGTAGATTACATACAAAGTCACCGCAAAGACGCAAATAGACAGGAATTTGGGTTGCCGCAAACGCTCGATATTCGCCTCAATCGTGTCTTCCGCGCAAGTTGAAAAATTTCAACTCAAGCGTAAAATTCGCATGACACGTTGTCGTGCAAGCCAATCAGTTAACAGCTCTTTGATAAGTGTGTGTGTACCTCTGGGCGGTGCTGTGAACAACATGTACAGGGCAGCAAGAGTAGTCTAATTATCTCCAACATGGTTGATGATGGAAAAAATGGCAGAAAGAAATGTTGTTGATGTGCGTGACACTCCTAATCGTGCAATGTTTGTATTGGCGCGAGTGACGCGAGAAACAAGAAACATCCCGCTAGTAATCTAGAGCGAGTACCGCTTTTAGTGTGAACACACCATTATGGAGTGACGACAGTGAGGGAGAGAGAGGAACAGGCCTGGACTTTATGTTGCTGTTTTGTTTTAGTCGTCCATGAGGGGCTGGCGCTTTTTATTTTGTTGTTTATGTTTATTTTGTGATTAGTTTTAAGTTTTACCTTGCACGTCGCCGGTTCCCGCCTCCTCCTTCCCTGAACTTCATTTAGAACAGCTAAAGGGAGTTGTTTGGCACGATGTGGATTGGTTACGGTTAACACAATGTATATACCGTGTATTTATGTGCTACTTTTTTTAAGTTAAACAAATAAATGTCATCCTTCTGCTAGATAAGTAGTCCCACAGTGACCGGGGAAAACAGCAACAGGATGACTCAGGATGCCTTATCATCTGATAAAAAAGCAAAAGCAAAAACAGATTAAAATAAATAAATAATAAATAAAAACAGAGACTGGAACTGTTCTTTTTTAACACTATATATATATATATACATCTGTTTCTCTCAGCAAAGTACTCTTATAGTTTAAACCAGGTGGGTTCATGGCAAGATGTAATACAAATAGCGATCACTGAGAAAACATATTTCTCTGAATAAGGAGGAAATGAATGTGTTGTAGTTTACATCAGTGTTAAGGTCTGGGTGTGGAAATTGATGTGATGTGAAGGTTTTCAAAAATAGCTATGAATGTATTTGGATGGATCATTGTGATCTGTCCTCGTTTCAGCAAACTCTGCTGTAACCTACATCCAAAAGGTCCTAAGGTATTGTTATGGTGGTCCGGGCCTAAACCTTAGGGATTATTAGTCTCAAAATGGGCAGAAACTGCCTGTGGACCAATGAGAAGTCCTGTTCTTCCCGAGTGTGTGTGTGAGATCTCACTGGCTCTTGAAGGCTGAGATTGTTTGAATTGAGAGTTGTCTTTTGACCGTTTACTGACTCAAATGTTTAGGTTGCCTTGTCGACTTGTACTTGTCTATGTAAAAAAAAATAGTTAAAAAAAGATTGTAACTAATGAACATTGGAGGGAGTACGTAAGGAGTCTGAGGCAAGTCTTGTTTATGGTAAAGGAATAGGGCAAAAAACTACAATAGAACAAAGACAAATTAAATGGATTCAACTTCAAGCACTAGAAATAAGATCTAAATTGTATAAAGCAATCTAACTGCATAGTCTTCACTAAAAAATTTTTTTTATAAAGTTACAAAAGTGATCAGTCAAGAGCAGTGAGAGAGTTTCTCACTCCTGTTGTTTGATGAACATTAACTCTAACTGCAGCAGGTTTATTAGGCTGCTGTCACTTTAAGACCGAATGCACTGATCTAATATACTGATACTCATGTGCCGTTTATATTCTAATAAGACATAAACAACTGTGTTTGTGAGGATACACGCAAAGATGGGCATTTTGACAGTTCAAACCCTGATGATCTGAGAAGTGTGTGTGATCGATGAGCTGAGAAGTGTGTGTGACCGTATCTCTGTGTGTTCTCAGACCTGTCGAGCGGGGCAGTGGAGAGCGGCTCTCGTGGTATGACTACTACAAACAAGGGAAACAAAGCACTCAAGGTACTGTACGTTCACATGATGTTTCTAATGTCTCCAAATCACAGTTCAAAGCTTAAAGGGATAGTCCGGCCAAAAATGATGTTAAACCCATGATTTCCTCACCCTCAAGCCGTTCGAGATGCATATGTCAATCATTTTTCAGACAAACACATTTTCAGTTATTTTAGAAAATGTCTTAGATCTTTCAGTGGTTATAATGTCAAGTTATGGGGTCCAACTCCTTCAAGTCCCAAATGTGCATGCATCCTTCACTAAAGTAATCCATCCGGCTCCAGGGGGATAAACGAAGGCCTTCTGAGGGTAATCCGTGCGCTTTTGTCATAAAAATATACATATTTAAAACTTTATAAATGAAAATAACTGGCTTCCGGCAACGCTCGACGGCCGTTCACGGGTGATGGTTGCCGTATGACGTAGCGTAGGAAGCGTCGTGACGTAGAACTCAATATCCTCTTCTCTAATATCAAAATCCTCCGACATTTTTTTTAAATACACGTTTTTGAAATCCTGAAATCCTGAGTGTAGTTTTGCTCTGCTCTCTGGCTGCGCTGTTGCATTCGTTCCAAGTCACGGCGCGTCATACGCCGGCAACCATCTCCTGTGAACGCGCGTCGACCGTTGCCAGAAGCCAGTTATTTTCATTTATAAAGTTTTAAATATGTATATTTTTACGACAAAACCGCACGGATTACCCTCAGAAGGCCTTGGTTTATCCCCCTGGAGCCGGATGGATTACTTTAGTGAAGGATGCATGCACATTTTTGGGACTTGAAGGAGTCGGACCCCATAACTTGACATTATAACCACTGAAAGATCGAAGACATTTTCTAAAATAACTGAAAATGTGTTTGTCTGAAAAATTATTGACATATGCATCTAGAACGGCTTGAGGGTGAGGAAATCATGGGTTTAATATCATTTTTGGCCGAACTATCCCTTTAAGACCGCAGAAGAAAAGTATTAAATCACAATTTAATCATATTTGCTTTTAGTAAACAAAGGAAACAAAGCAATCATGAACTAAAAATTAGCAAAAAAAATTACAGCATTTATTATAAATCTTTGTTAATATTAGTTAATACAAACTTTTATTCATTGTTGGTTAACAAATTAAAATTTTGTTTTAAAAATGTGTTTGAAAATTATGAATTTAACATCAATTGTTCATGTGTAGATCAGGTGTGACAGCAGAACCCGGATTTTTCTATGGGGTTTTATCTCTCAGTATTGTTTTTATTAGTTTTATAAGAACAACAAACGTTAACAAACATAAACAATCATATCCCCCACCCTCCCCCTTAAAAAAAACTTTAGAAAAGAGCCAGACAACATGACAAATGACATAAGAGCCTAAATAAAGGAGAAAGGTAAATCATGTAAAGAGGGGGATCGAAATCAGCACAAAAATCATATTAATAGAAGTGTTCAAATCTTAGTTCTGCTGTCATGTAAATGTTGGAGGAAGGGACCCCAAACCTTGGGGAAATTAATACGAGACTTTGCTTCAATAAACCCTATTTTTTCAAGGTTTAAGACAGAGACCATCACAGTAAGCATGGGGAGCATGGCTTTCCAATCCCTCAATATAATTCACTTTCGCTTTAGTTTGATGGTCCCTTTCACACATTCTGTTGACTATAAGTAGCGTCGCTCCTACATGTCTACTAACTCTCATTAGTGTGTTAGTAGAGTATTAGTAGACTGGTACGGTTAGGGTTACAATAAGTGGACATGTACTTGCAAAGTTACTTACAGTCAGTATAATGTCTGTTGGAGGAGCTTCACAATAAAGAGTAAGCAGATATTAAAGCTGCAGTCCGTAACTTTTTTGGGTTAAAAATGATCAAAAATAAATTGAGCAAGTACAAAACCAGCCAGTGTTCAAACCTCTCTGCTTGCCTTAGCTCGATTCAAAACGGTGAGATTGAAATAATGTTATTAAGGCGAGACACGGCAGGCAGAAAACAGTTTTTTTTTCACTGGTCAATTTTGAGATTTTTGGATATTTGTCTTCAATAACATGTCTTCTTTCAGACTTGTGGTGAAAAAAAGTCAGAAACACACATTTAGGTCTTTATTTTACTAACTTTGTCTGTTTGCGTCTGTAGATTTCTCCTAAATTCAACAAAAGTTGGCGTTATAAATCATCATGATCCGCGATCTCTGTCTGCACCGTCATCACACACACCGCTGGAAAGCTCTCTCCTGTACAATGCTGTTGATTGGCCATTATGGCCATTTCCTTTTTATCAGCAACCAATCGTGAAAGTAAAAGTGCTGAATGCGCAACCAATCGTGAAAGTAAAAGTGCTGAATGCGCAATCTCATTGGCTGATGATAAATCTTTAAAGCCCGTTTTCTCAAAATGACTTTTCTCTCATTCTCCAAGTCTGAAATCTCCACTTCAGTCGCACCGATATACACCAAACCTTCCAGTCTTGTGCCTAGTTATATTATGAAGACATTTACAGAGGGATTTGTAAATCATTTATTCCTAGCCTGATTTATATAACATTTTATTCCCAAAAAATGGCGAATTTTTTTTTTTTTACAGTATATTCTGATTTACAGGATAACAAAAGTAGATATCCATAAATCCCTCTGTAATTGTTTCCCATCTAATATGTGAAAAGAATGAAAAAAATTATTTTAACCTGGCTTTATCCAATACTCAGATTTAAATTTGTAAAATATATGGAAATTGGCACATATTTAAATAGATATGACCTAATTAGCATATTTAAACATTAAATTACAGAAAACTTGTAATACATTTTGTTCTCATCCTAATGTAGGTAATCAACTGGGAAAGTTTCATGGTGATATCTCCCAGTTAAAGATATTACCCTATTCACCTGTAGTGTCTTAATTCCAGTGATAATGGTGGATTTCCACGGAAAATTCGAGCATGTCTTTGCGTCATTACGTCATATAAGGATAAATATCGGAAGGGCATTAAATGTAGGCACAACCCACATAAAGTTAATAGTTCCGCGAATAACTGCAATTGCAGATTTCGAACAGAGATGGCGACAAAGAGGAAAAACTGCGGACTGCAGCTTTAAGCCGACAGTACTAATACTCTATTGAGAGTTAGTAGACATGTAGTTGCCAAGTTAAAATATTAGTAGTCTGCTTAACATCTGCAAACTCTTTATTGTGATGCTCCTTCAACAGACAATCCACTATACGTGACTTCGCAATCTCTGTTACTTCAATGACGTATCGCTGTAAAGCTGCTTTGAATCCATCTGTATGTTAAATGCCTTGCTCTGCAGGTGAAGCGAGAGCCGGGTGAGAATGGCACGAGTCTTACGGATGATGAACTGGTGTCCATGTCTGTGCGAGAGCTGAACCAGCACTTGCGCGGTCTGACCAAAGATGAAATCCAGCAGTTGAAACAGCGCCGGCGCACGCTCAAGAACCGAGGCTACGCCGCCAGCTGCCGAGTGAAGCGTGTGACGCAGAAGGAGGAGCTGGAGAAGCAGAAGATCGAGCTCCAGCACGAGGTGGAGAAGCTGGTCTCGGAGAACGCCAGCATTAAAGCGGAGCTGGAGCTGCTGCGCTCCAAGTATGAGGCTCTGCAGAGCTTCGCCAGGACTGTGGCCCACAGGGGTCCCGTCACTAAAGTGGCCACCACCAGCGTCATCACCATCGTCAAGTCCAAGACACACGCGCGCTCGTAATGACCCGGAGAGCACTTCCCTCAGGCACAGGCTTACTCATGCTCAAATCTACTCCATGACCTGAACAACTTTTATTTAGAGATGAATCTGTCAATCACATCCCTTGTTTTGTCAACATTTGATACTCGCGCTAAATCCAGAAATCTTCTCTTTGAGCATAACAGTGTGAACAGAATCTCTCAGAAATAGATAAAAGACATAATATTTCTTTTTAGAGATTAATCTGTCAATCACAACCCTTGTTTTGTCAAATTTTGAACATTTCATTAATCAGATTAATCAGTGATACTCGCGCTAAAACATTCAGAAATCTTCTCTTTGACCTTACAAATGTGAACAGACAACACTAAAATCTCTCAGAAAAAGATAAAGGACTTATCGTTTTTTTAGAGATTCAGTTTGTATGAATATTTCATTAATTAGAATATTACACAGACTTGAGCTTAACCCAAAAATTTGTTTAAAAGTTGTATTTTAGTGACCGTTGTTTGGTACTAAACCCGTGTTACTCGGTCCACAGAACACACAAGGAGAAGTTTTTGAGCTGGTTTATTCTTCCATACAGAGAAAGCACACAGTGACCAGAGAGACGGTCAAGCAGAAAGTCACTCTTCAGATTGAAGACACACGAGAACTGACCTCAGACCTGACGAGGAGCATCTAGGCACACCGAACATGTGCATTAGAGATCTTCCCGCGTCCCTGATATGATCGTAAAGCGCTATATAAATGCCTCCGTCTTTCATTCATGATCTGTACCCGGCATGGATCGACCCGAATCACTTCCTAGTTGCTACCTAAACACGACATGCATAAGTACATTTGAAAAAGAAAGTCAGTCCCAATAATATTAGACCCACGGCTTCACATGCTTGCATCCCTGTACTGACTTTGTCATCTCTGAAGATGAAGAAACCCTTAAAATCTCTTTATTTGTAGATGAAGTTCATTCTCCAATCCATCTGTGCAACATTTACGTAAACCATGTTCCCAGATTATGTAGCCGTACTTCAAAAATGTGTTTTTACGGGATTTTACACATTGTTTTGTTTTGAAGAAAAACTGAAATTGTACACTTATGGCTTAATTGTTTGAGATTAGTTTGGCATCACCTGCATTTAGATGTTTATTTGTAATCAATACCTGACAACTGTTCATCGCTTGAGTGAGCAAGTGGATATCCCGCTTATTGCACATAATATTACAATATTAACAAGCAAATAACAGATTGACTGAGTAACATTCTCATATAATTTTTTGGTAACACTTTACAATAAGGTTCGTTAGTTAACATTAGTTAACTACATTAGTTAACATGAACGTATACAGCATTTATTAATCTTTGTTAATGTTAATTTCAACATTTACTAATACTTTATTAATATCTTGTGCACATTAGTTAATGCACTGTGAACTAACATGAACTAACAATGAACAGATGTATTTCTATTAACTAACATTAACAAAGATTAACAAATACAGTAACAAATGTGTTGCTCATGGTTAGTTCATGTTAATACATTAACTAATGAACCTTTTTGTAAAGTGTTACCAATTTTTTAATATGTATATCTTTTAAATGAGAAAATATTGTTAAGCGCCCAAAACTGATAATGGGAATTCGTCGGAAATGTTAATCTATTTAATAAAAGCACATTTATTTGAAATGACCTGAGACCGGGGAGACTAACATCAGTCCGTCACAGTTTTGGTTTTCGAGTGGAAGTGGACCGTGAAGACCTCTAATGTGCTGATCAACTTAATATTTAATGAATAACCAGTTGAATTTGGGTGTGTTCCTGATGGGAAACTATCATATGGATGTAATGCAAAAGTCATATCCTTTCATGGGCTATGTATGTGGGCTATATGCTTTCATCGTACACTCTAAAAAATGCTGGGTTGTTTCAACCCAATTTTGGGTCAAATATGGACAAAACCCAAACGTTGGGTTAAAAATGTAATTTAAAAATGTAACCCAACTGCTGGGTTTGTCCATATTTGACCCAAAATTGGGTTGAATCAACCCAGCAGTTTTTAGAGTGTATGGAAAAGAGCCTGGACATTTGCGGAAACTCATTTTTCTTTTCCCTCGGAAGAAAGTTAGTCCTGCAGGTTTAAGTTTTGAGTTTTTGGGTCCACTTTTAGCTCCTACTTGAGTCGCCTGTGCGTGTTATTGGCCACTGACTGATATACTGATGGGAAAAGCTAAAAGTAGTCACTGTTCTATCAGAAATTATATACGAAGTAAGGATCTTGTAATTCACAAAGCAAGAAACAATTATTTTCAGTTATCAAATTTTTTTCCTGTTGAGTTCAATTCCATTAGTGGAATGATGTTTACAAGTTATATTCTGAGGAATATGAGCAGGAGAGGCAATAAACTACCGTTTTTATGCATGGGAGAGCAGTTGAACTGTCTGGCAGGTGACGTTCATCTTTTGCAGACATGACTCTTGAGAAAAAGCCTTTCCTAAAAAACATGGCAAAGATGAGGCGTTTCTTTGCGTTTAGTCGGTGAACCGTGTTGGTGAAGTGCTTCGTTCAGTCGTAGAGCTGTAGTTTTGTTGTTCTGTGCTTTGTATGGATGGGCTGGTCGCATTTAATTTCCAGAAGCAACTTAACACAGGCTTTATTGTTGAATCGTTAGCCAATGGTCTCTGATGTCTTACTTCAACTAAAAAAAACGTGTTTTTCTGTCCGGAAAATGAAAACAGAAAAAAAAAACTGTTATTTATATGAACAAGAAAAAAAATAGTTTGATATCAATTTTGCAATTGTACCAAAAGTGGCTTATTATTGAAGTCTGATTGCTTTTCTAGTAAATAGACACGTGCAATGGGGCGTGCTGTGTGTGTATGTGGTCAGGTGACAGTGTTGTTCACTGTGTAAGTGTCCTGCTGTATTCTTTAAGTGAATATTATAACGTAATATAGGCCGTGTACGTTCATATTGGCTCCTTCCATATCTCAGAACATCTGGGTCTTGTTGAATGATCAAGCTTTCCTTCAGCCGACTGTAACACACCCAGCGTGACGCTTCGTAGCGGTGCGTAGCCAGATTGTGCTTCTCTTCCAGCACAGGTGGTTTGGAAAAACACAATTTATCCATGTTTTCGGACAACTTTTGAACAAGAATAGCAAGAGATAAGTTTAAATCTTCTACAAAGTGATGAAGATGTGGATCTGTTCCAAAACCTAGTGAGCTGACCAGCATTTTAACACTGTGTGTACACCGGATGCTGGGATAGAAAGGGGCATACGTGTTGTCGCACCGGTGTAGACAGCATCACCGGTTATAATGGGTTTCGGTCTGGTTTCCGCGCACCCAACATGAAAACACCAATTCTTTGAAATTCTCCACGGACGGTTCACAAGCTCACTGAAGAATAAAAGAGTCTATCTATCCATTCTCCAAATTGCTCGTCCTATGTAAGGTCGCAGGGATGCCGGAGCCTTTCCCATCATCTTGGTCTAGGGAAAAATACAGAAGAAAAAATGACAGTAGAGTAGAACTTTTATCCACTGGGAGTTTTGATTTGATTGGGATTGAAGAGGAAAGAGGAACTGGTAATAGTTTTTACATTATGGTAACTGTAATTGCTGAAATGTCTGGATAGTTTTATACAGTATTTGTTTGTGGTATTTTTTTTGTTATTTAGCTTATTAGAAGTATTGTTGCGTTAGCTTAGCAACATGCTAACGTCGAACTCTGTTGAATTTGCTCTGTTTCTCTTCAGTACAGATCAGTTCAAGGCTGCGTTTCAGATCTGAAGCAAGGCATTCCCTCACTAGGGTTTGGAACAGAGCTATAATACGGTTATGTGATCGTCAACCCTGCTCATGTTCTGGATCTGATGGGCAGATGTTGACTCGGAGCAGGACTACTGTATGTCCAGGCGTTTGAAATGAGATTTCTCTGTAGAGATGATTATTGGGAAATTATTAAGGGAAATGCACTAATGAAACGGGCTTATTTTGAGATGCTCTTCCCTGTTGTTTTCTCAGGACAAATGTTTAGTGTGATTTATACTCACAAAAAGCACCAGAAGTTCTTCAACTTATAGCCCTGATTTATAGCCCTGATGAAGGCAAAGTGTTAAAACCCTGAGAACGTTCAGATCATTGACTGCAGTTGAGTTAAAGTGATCGTTCAGCCGCAAATGAAAACTGCCATACACACACGTCATGTTGATCCAAACTGACTGATTTGTTTTTACTACCAAGCTCCAAAAAGGGAACAATCACTTGAAGTTATGATGAAAGTATAGTGTGTATGACTTGTGCCTCTATATTCCAAGTCATCTGAGGCTATACGATGAAATTTAAATAAGAAACCGATCGTTTCAAAGCAGCTTTACAGAGAAAATAACGATCAATGATGCAAACAGAATTCAATTATAATGTAAAGCAGCTCTAAAGAGACAATATTCAGCTAAAATCAGTTCAATGTTGATTCAGTTTGGTTCAAAAAGTTAATCGATAATGAAATTAGTTAAACGCAGCTCTGTAGAAAACATTATCACTCATCCAGTAGTGTCAGTGCAGTCAAATCAATAATATTGTTGAATATTAAGTAATAAGCAATCGTGTAATAATCTGAATAAGCAAAATGAAGGATTCAGGGTGATTAAAAGAGTTTTAAACTAAATAAAACTAGTCTTACAAGTTAATCATCATTTTTTTGTAGGGATGCATTGATATGAACATTTTGTCCGATTCCGATAAATCTTTATATTTGAAAGCTGATAACCGATATATTGGCCTATAAATCTAAATAAAAAATATATATAATTTTGAGAGTCTGATTACAAAAACAAAAGTCTCACCATTAAAATGCATGTCCCAAACACACAATTATAATGCTCTCATTATGATTTTATGTAGCCGATATGACAGACCAGCCCGATCTCATCCCAAGGCATCATATACTGACGCTTTTGAAATATCGTCTACATCCAACGCACATGGCACCCTTTAGCGTCAATATGAGACGCAGATAGATATGGGCCAGAAGGTGCCTCCTAGCGGTCTAACCCTATAACCCTACCCCAGACCTAAACCCAACCATAACCGAACAAAGCTCTGTGCGTGTCATATTGACGCTAAAGGGTGCCATGTGCGTTGGATGTAGATGAAATGTCAAAAGTGTCAGTATATGACGCCCTAGGATGAGAATGCGTTGGACAGACTGTTGCACTTTACTGTATTTTCCTTTTTTGAAGTGTGAAGTGTGATTGATAATCATATTTCAAGCAATTAAAAAGCATCATGTTGAACAGTGCGCATCTGAAGAGTCTCAGCTGAAGGAAATAATACAAGGAAATAAAACATTATTTCTCGGCTTTAATATATTGGACACATTTTTATATCAGAGCGATAACGATTACATAAAAAATCAACATATATTGTCATATACCGATATGATCCCTAATTTTTGGTGATTGTTCATAACTTTAAGTCAGTTACATAAAGTAGATTGGCCTATTCTGATAGTGAAGAGTAAGACTGCTTGCCTCTTGGCTAAATGCTAGTTGGTTTTAACATAATGTCTATGTTTATGAAACTGGCACCTGATCTTGATCGTCTTATTTTGCAGTCATGACCGACAGAAGGGCAAGTATGACAGCTTTCGTTTATGGATGAACTATTGCTTTAAGGTGAAAATAACCCAATTGAAACTGATTCACTGTGACATGAATGCACTGCCCTCTTACCTCACATCGCAGATTCAAGGCCACACCAGTCAGTATTCCAGTGTTCTGGAAACAACGTCTTCAGCAGTTTGAGGAGTTCAGTGCTCGCGTATTGCACTCGCCACATCCTCTCTTTCTGAAAAGCAGCTTTTTTTGAGGTTTTCAGCACACTTGTTTCACACAGCACTTCTCTGTGGTGTTTAATGTAGTTCTTGGATAATTGCCACACTGTACACTTATGTGCACATATACTGTAGTATTGATTTTTTTTATGTTTGTGGTAGTTTGTATTTTAGCACTGTTGTAAAATGACTGCTGAGGAGAAGGATATTTCAGTGAGATACAGGTAAATGTTCTGTAAGTGTTTATTAGCTCTATTCCAAACCCTAGCGTGTGTCACCGTAGACACATTCCTGACTCTGTTTCAAGAGGTACGCAACGACGACAAACTGATTTGATCAAATGCAGTATATCCAGTCCCAGAATGCATTTTGACACGCTCCGTCAAAAAAGTGTTAAAGATGGTGGACATATTCACACTTAAAGCATACTTTTGTTTTATTCAGTATTGAAAAGTATAGATAAACATACACTCTAAAAAATGTTGGGTTGTTTCAACCCATCTTTGGGTCAAATATGGACAAAGCTAACCGTTGGTAAGAAAACCCAAAAAAACAGTACAACCCAGTATTTTGGGCCTACTAAACATTCACACAAAACCAGTTTTTCCATTCCACTGCGCTACTTTTCCATTGTTTTTCCATGTAAACTTGTGCTAGACGGATGTGTTTGCCCGTTGCACTCGTCTTTTGCAGCGACCGCGGTACTCAAGTTAAAAGGAGTTCACCTGAACCGGCTCTAACAGCGTGTCTACACTAGATGTGAGACAACAGCAGACAGAACCCTTATAATCAGTGATGCTGTCTACACTAGATGTGAGACAACAGCAGACAGAACCCATTATAACCAGTGATGCTGTCTACACTAGATGCGAGACAACAGCAGACAGAACCATTATAATCAGTGATGCTGTCTACACTAGATGCGAGACAACAGCAGACAGAACCATTATAATCAGTGATGCTGTCTACACTAGATGCGAGACAACAGCAGACAGAACCATTATAACCAGTGATGCTGTCTACACTAGATGCGAGACAACAGCAGACAGAACCCATTATAATCAGTGATGCTGTCTACACTAGATGCTAGACAACAGCAGACAGAACCATTATAATCAGTGATGCTGTCTACACTAGATGTGAGACAACAGCAGACAGAACCCATTATAATCAGTGATGCTGTCTACACTAGATGCTAGACAACAGCAGACAGAACCATTATAATCAGTGATGCTGTCTACACTAGATGTGAGACAACAGCAGACAGAACCATTATAATCAGTGATGCTGTCTACACTAGATGCGAGACAACAGCAGACAGAACCATTATAACCAGTGATGCTGTCTACACTAGATGCGAGACAACAGCAGACAGAACCCATTATAATCAGTGATGCTGTCTACACTAGATGTGAGACAACAGCAGACAGAACCATTATATTCAGTGATGCTGTCTACACTAGATGTGAGACAACAGCAGACAGAACCATTATAATCAGTGATGCTGTCTACACTAGATGTGAGACAACAGCAGACAGAACCCATTATAATCAGTGATGCTGTCTACACTAGATGCTAGACAACAGCAGACAGAACCCATTATAATCAGTGATGCTGTCTACACTAGATGCGAGACAACAGCAGACAGAACCATTATAATCAGTGATGCTGTCTACACTAGATGCGAGACAACAGCAGACAGAACCATTATAATCAGTGATGCTGTCTACACTAGATGCGAGACAACAGCAGACAGAACTCATTATAACCAGTGATGCTGTCTACACTAGATGCGAGACAACAGCAGACACAACCCATTATAATGAGTGATGCTGTCTACACTAGATGCGAGACAACAGCAGACAGAACCATTATAACCAGTGATGCTGTCTACACTAGATGTGCCAGATCCCAGACTAAACTGATGCCTCACTCCATTTCTGATGTACTCCACATGCTTACAAAGCGGCAACTTCTCTCTCTTGAATCCAACACAGAAGTGACTTAACTGCATTTCACCGACTGGCCTCTAGAGACAGGCTCCAAAAAAGAGACTCCCCATGTTAAAATGCTCAACTTTACAGCAGAAAAAAACATGTTTACAGCCTGGTGCAAAAAGTATTTTTGGTCTATATAGCTAACTTTGCCCTTAATGACGACTGTGAGGGGGGTGAATTTTTTTATAACTCATCCGTTTAAATGATATTAAGCCTTAAAGTTCTGCATAATTAAGGGCGTGGCCACTTGAGTGACAGGTGGATTGCCGCTGATGTCACAGTGGCACAGTGTATTTTGTGTCGCATCCAGTGTAGACAGCATCCCTGATTATAATGCATTTTGTTGTGTTTTGTCCGGTGTAGAAACGGTGTAGGTGCCATTCACGAAGCATGCGTTTATGCTTTGAAAAATGCAATACGTTGGCAATGGATTTGGGAAAAAACACGGTCTCAAGACGTGTTTTTTAAAACTTGTTTTAACGTGAGTTAAACCGTGGTTCGCTCTTTTGCATCGACGCTCGGGTGCAATGGTCAAACTAGTGTGTTTACATGGGAAAACTATGGAAAAGTGGGAAAGGCCCTATGTCAGAACCAGTTGTAACCAGAGACTCTTACTGTGAGAAGCACCGTTTGTGTCAAATCCGTAACAAGATGCCTGTGTGAGCAGGTGACATGCAAGCTCACTACGTTTTGGGACAGAGCTATTGTCATTGCTATTATATTATTCTTGTGGGACTATATTTAATGTTAGGCTATGCAACAGGACCTGCCATTGTTTTAATGGGTCTTGGATTATCAATGAATCCTATTAAAAAGCAACGTTTTTCAGTCAGCACATTAATGGCAATGTTCTCAATCTTTAGTCTAATAGTTCATCGCATTGTTTGGTAAGCAAGTGACTGTACAGGTTTTTATATTTGACACTAGATTTGTGAGTCATCAAATAAAGCTATGAAATGTGAGTTTATGATTGGTGAACATTGATAGAATATGTTTTGGTTATTTTTTCAATGGGTTGTAATAAGATATATTGCAGTGCTTTGTATAAAACACAGTAACACATTGGGTAAATTGTAACTATTTATTGATTAAATTGTTGTACTTTTTTGCAATCTAGATTACAACACTGTATTCCTATTTAATGACTGTGGATTTGAACCATGCAGTTAACCATTTCTCAGATGTGGCTAATTTATTGATGTACTGTTGTATATAATGTATGTTTGTTGAATTACAGCTTCTTTTATTTTGTATATGACCAATAAAAATGTTTTGAGAAAGATTCAGAATTTCAGGGAATATATTTATTAACAGTATAATCATAATTTCTCTTAAATTGTCATTAGATAAATATGTTACCCAATTCAAGAAAAAGTATGGTTATATTTCATCCAATAACAACATTTTGGTCATTTTCCATGGTATAGTTATTTTTGGTTATTTTCCATGGTATTGTCATTGACCCAAATAAACCGTCGGGGAGGCTTATTGCTGTTCATCTTGGTTTAAGGAGACCGCTATCATTTAGATGGCACAATTTCTCTCTCTGTGATCCAGAAAAAGATGTCAGTTGACCTAGTTCAAGCAACCTCCGAGAACATATTTTTGGCATGACGCGAGTAAAACATTGGAGTCATGAGCGATGTTGAGGTGCGTCTGTCCTAAATTTGGGTCGGTAGCATACAAGGCAATTTTTCCCTCTATCTTTAGAAGCCGCTCACTGGCCCGAAGCCTCTTTCAAATGGAGAAAATTCAGCATCCTTCTCATTAGAAGCATAATTTTTCCTTTCAGCTTTTAAACTTGGCCTAAAAACTGAATCACAATAAAAATAGGCTCAGGTACTTGTCCAAATTAATATGGCTCGATTATATGCATGTCAAGGCTACGGTGTACATTTTAGGACATCCTCAGACCTCAGCCATATGAAGACAAGGGATCATGCCTCAGACTAAAAGGCTTCAGTCATTGGACAAAACGGCATCGTGCCTCAGACTGAAAAGCTTCAGGTCTCAGGAAAAACAATATCAGGTGCCAGGTCTCGTACAATTAGGGATCAGTCGAAACAGCCTCAGATAAAAAAGCATCAGACAAAGGCATTGGGCAAAACGGACTCAGACATAAAGGCATCGGGCGAAACGGCATCAGACATAAAGGCATCGGTTATTAGACCGATATAAAGATATAAAGGTTATTAGACCATAAAGGTTAAGCGTGATATCTCCTAATGGTAGCATGTACAGAGTGAACAGCAGCGGTCCTAGTACTGAGCCTTGTGGTACGCCATACTGAACTTGTGATTGATAAGACATCTCTTTATTTACTGCTACAAACTGATAACGGTCAGATAAGTATGATTTAAACCATGCTAGTGCAATTCCACTAATGCCAACATGATGTTCGAGTCTATTTAAAAGGATGTTGTGGTCAATGGTGTCAAATGCAGCACTAAGATCGAGTAACACTAATAGAGAGATACAACCACGATCGGATGATAAGAGCAAATCATTTGTGACTCTAATGAGAGCTGTCTCGGTACTATGATACAGTCTAAAAAATAATACTTTTAATAATAGTAATATTAATAATATGAAGATACTAATATACTAATATTAATGAAAGTAAATATTGTTGAAAATGTGATTTATAACACCATTGAGGTCCTATATCGTACTTTAAAGCATGGTTCTTTATGGAACCTTATAAAAAGGGTTCTCATTTAGCACCAAAACGGGTTCTGCTATTGTTACAAGCCGAAGAACACTAATTCTGTACTGTTTAGAAACATTTTTCTTAAAGGGATAGGTCACCCAAAAATGAAAATTAGCCCATGATTTTCTCACCCTATGACATTCTTCTTTTCTGACGAACACAATCAGAGTTATATTTAAAAAATTAAAGAAAACCAAGAATACGTAGAGCTTCTAAAAAAAGACTTAGTGGCTCAGTGATATGTCACAAGTTGCGCTTTAGGCGTAAGTAGATTGTGTATGGCCGTCTACCCGGAAGCTAGAATTTTTCTTTATAAAGTTTTAAATATGGATAATTTTCTTACACAAACGCATGGCTTCACTTCAGAAAAGCCTTTATTAACCCCCCGGAGCCGTATAGATTTACTTTTATGATGGATAGATTTACTTTTATGATGGATAGATTTACTTTTATGATGGATAGATGCACTTTTATGATGGATAGATGCACTTTATGATGGATAGATGCACTTTTATGATGGATAGATGCACTATTATGATGGATAGATGCACTTTTATGATGGACAGATGCACTTTTATGATGGACAGATGCACTTTTATGATGGATAGATGCACTTTTATGATGGATAGATGCACTTTTATGATGGATAGATTCTCTTTTATGATGGATAGATGCACTTTTATGATGGACAGATGCACTTTTATGACGGATAGATGCACTTTTATGATGGACAGATGCACTTTTATGATGGATAGATGCACTTTTATGATGGATAGATGCACTTTTATGATGGACAGATGCACTTTTATGATGGATAGATGCACTTTGATGATGGATAGATGCACTTTTATGATGGATAGATGCACTTTATGATGGATAGATAGATGTACTTTTATGATAGATAGATGCACTTTTATGATGGATAGATAGATGTACTTTTATGACGGATAGATGCACTTTTCTGCACTTCAAAAGCAAAACAGCCATTCAAAATGCCAGGGCATTTTTAATATAACTCAGATTGTATTCGTCTGAAAGAAGGACGTAACATACACCTAGGGTGGCTCGAGGGTGAGTAAATCATGGGCGAATTTTCATTTTTGGGTGAACTATCCCTTTAAGAGGGAGGCATCTCACACATGCGACCACAGATCACCGAGGCTGAGCGATCTGCACGACTGAGACGGAGAGGAGCGCTGTCCTCCAGAGGAGAGCCCAGACTGCTCTCCGTCCCGTGTGAGTAATTTGGCTGTTGCAGGGGAGAGGTGATGTAGGACAGCATTCGTCATCCTCACCCACTTCTGCAGGTGCTCGGCCCAGATCTCTCAGCCTGGAGACACCGGCACAACTAATGGACACACTCACTCTTCCTCATCTCTTCTTATATCAGGAAACAAACAGCTGCCCGGAAACATACAACTGGTCACAGATCCAATGCTCAAACGTAGTTGTATTTCGAATTGTGGGGTGCGTTTGTGGAAAAGTCTCAATCGATTAAACAAAGTGTAAATATGCTGCAATTTTTAAAAAGTTACACTATATTTATTTGTGAAAAGTACAGAAGTGGGGACTGTGGTTAATGCTGCGTGATTTTTGTTTGTGTTTGATTCTTCCTTATCTGAATAGCTGGATAAAGTAGGGTGTCAATTGGTTTTAGTATTTTTGTGTTATTTAAAATGGTATGCCTGATTTTTTTCTTGTTTGATTGTGATTTAGTTTTGGTAAGTATTAGGGGTACAACCTAATAACCAGAGCATCTATACCTATCCCTATTCCAACGGGTTGAGGATTGTGTTGAAATTTTGTTTTGTTTCATTTGTTATATATATATATTTTTTACTCGTTTGTATATTTTATTTAAACGTTTTATTTTTTAAAATATATATATCGAAATAAAGATTTTCATTTCATATCTAATAACTTAGCAGCTGAGGGAGAAATAAAGCATCTCTCTGGCTGTGTTTAGGAATAAAAATACTTGAAGATTCGTAACAAATAGTATGTGAAATTTTAAAATACCTTTTAAAAGCTTTAAGTTTGAAGGTTTTTACTGAGATAGACAGACTCAACTAAGTGTCTGCTGTTGTTTGTTGCTTGTTAACATGGAGTTGCTGGCATGTTGTAAGGTTTTGTTTGCAGTTTTTACACAACACAATGTTTTAACATGTTGTTATTACATTTAGCACATTTTTATCATGTTTGTAACATGTAACACTCATGTTTAAAACATGCTAACAATAGGCTAACAACATTCAAACAACACGCGAAAACTAGCGTGTTGTTAGAATGTTGTTAGCCTATTATTAGCATGTTTTAGCATTCTGCTAACATGCTTCTAGTATGTCCTTAACATATTACTGTTTTTCTCAATCGATTTGACATGTTTCTCCAGACTCAGGTCAGTGATCTCAAAACAGTTAACCGTGATCTGGACACTGTAATTCTCTTAAACAGGTTGTAAAATTTGCTTATTTTCATGCTAATTGTTTTCAAATTAGTTCCTAAAGCCAAACAAAACTTTAATATATTAGGGAAAAACTATTGCAGCTAAAAATCCCAATCATTTGTGCACCATTTTTCCAAACACGACTTTTGTTAAAGTCTCAGTTGCACTTGAAATGTTCTCAATAAGCTCCAAATAAATATCTGGTGAGTTAGTAATACACAACACAGGCGATGCACATTTCTGAACTGTTTACACCGCTATCCTCAATTACAAAACTGTAATGTCCGGACAGCAAGTGCTGCAGTGCACTGGTCTTGGGCCGCTCAACACAGGACGACTCCTAAATGTGTTCAACTCCCTCAATCAAATACACTTTGAATTGAATTGAAATTTTGTGAGAAATAATAACAGACTGGATGTATCTATCAAAGGCCTGTTGAGAAACTGTGGTCCAGTCAAAGGGTATTCAGTGCTTATAAGATCGGTCAAAGCTGACACAATAGAGACACATTTGAGTAAAACCCTCGAGAATACCCAGACATTCCCGGAAACCTCTTTAGGCCTGGAAGCCACAGAGAGACTCAATCTTGGCTTCAATGTGGTGAACATGTCCATCTCCCACTATTTTACCTGAATAGGTGATGGTAGCTTCTCTAAATTCGCATTTTGCCAGATTTAGAGTTAAAGAGACGAACAGAAAACTCCCTTATTTGAATTTCTGCCCAAAATTAACTATACAAAACCACATCATCCAAATACTTTTCCAAGGACATTTTTTAAGATAACTCCGATCCGACTGTGTTCGTCTGAAAGCAGAAAGTCACATACACTAGGATGGCTTGAGGGTGAGTAAATCATGGGCTAATTTTAATGTTTGGGTGAACTATCCCTCTAAGAAGAAACGTTGGTCTCGTTGGAAGAAACGGCAGCAGCTTCAATAGTAGCTCAGTACGGTCAAGACAACATAAGTACAAATATTCTGTGTGCACTGAAAACTGGAATACACTATATATAGACTAGTGCACGAATAGTGAAAAAAGCAGAAGAATAATAGCAATCTATATTAATCACATTCTGCGATTTATCCCACTTGCCAGTGTTCTCATCATTATTATCATCCGCTGTGCATTTACGGCTGATGTGAGGGTGAAAGTCTACTTTCTAACCCTATTATGGGCCGTAGTTATCGTCTTCAACTTATAACCTGAGATATTAGCTTTAATAAAGCAGATTAGTGTATAAGAGAAACAAGAGTGCCCTCTGCTGGATAAAGCTGTTCTCCTGTGCTGTGAAAGGGAGAGCTGTGTGTATCATTGTGTGATCATGATCAGGGATGTGAATGGTGTCACTCTGTTTATCTTCTCGTTTTCCACAGCAGAAATCACACGGGTCTGAGGCAACATGATGATCAGCAGATTACATAATATTATTTTTGGGTGAACTTTGCCTTAAAATGTGAGAAACATTTTATGAAAACTTCAAAAATAAATCAATGCCTTAACCCTAACTAATAAAATTACAATTTAATACGCACCCCCTCTAGAAGGCAATGCAAAATAGAAAGAGATTTCCAATAACAGAAATACAATTTAATGCCAATGCTGACTTTATAAGATTTACATGCAATAACATCCAATCTTTGCTGCAAATTTTGCAATTATGCCAATTTTTATGTATGAATTTATAACACACACTTCCATATATATTCCAATTGGAGTGAAAGACCAGTTCACACAACCACACGACCCAAATGCGGATTCAACATGATCACGTGAAGAAAATGAGAACCGACCAACACTGACGGGTAACAGATAATAACGTTAACACTCTAAAAACTGCTGGGTTGTTTAACCCAAATTTGGGTCAAATGTGAACAAACCCAGCCATTGGGTTACATTGTTTTATTACATTTTTAACCCAGTGTTTGAGTTTGTCCATATTTGACCCAAAATTGGGTTAAAACAACCCAGATATTTTTTAGAGTGGGGTTTTAGGAATACAATGAGAGATGTCAACTTACCCAGGGTTAATTGTTAACCCAGAGTTAATTGTTAACCCCGGGTCAAATATGAGCAGCAGTGTTAAATGCAAGATTCAATCACGTTTATTTGTATAGCGCTTTTTACAATACACATCGTTTCAAAGCAGCTTTACTGAAAGTGCACGAGTCCACATTACTATTTACAGTGATCTGTTATCAGAGGAAACTGTCTGAGTTATGTATTTCAGAAATGTACATATACAAATCACAGTTAGCGAAACATTTACTAATTTAACCCCTTATATTGGCATACACAGCCATTACATATTTAAAACAGTAATATCCTATACTAAACCTAAACTAATCTTGACAAACTATATCATTTGAAAGCTTACAATCTCTAGTTTACATATTTGGTGACTGATTTTCTAAATAAATGACAGAGGAGCCGTAATTTATCAATTTGCAGCAAGAATATGTTCATACTCCTGAGGCGTGTTCAGACCTTTATTTTGAAATAGTGATGAACATGAAAAATCATGAAAGAATGGTAGAAACCTCCGTTTGTTTTCATGCCAAGAGTTCAAAAGATAGCATCCATTCAATTATTTTAGAAAAAAAGCTCTGAAAATGATTTAAATATAAAGAAATAATAATAGATTCAGCATTAGTGATGTGGCAGCGAGCTATAATGCACATACGTGATCTTCTGTGTTTCTTAGAGGTTGAATTCATTTCTAAATCTGCTAAACTTCAACACTACTTCTGAATAGGATGTCTACTTCATCAATTGTATGAAAATTGTAAAAATAATGGTTCAGACTCAAACCACATATGGAAATGGTGGCGCCCTTATATGGGCAGTAATGTCGACTAGTGGAGAAGTGTGGTACTGCGCACAAACTAAATCTCACTGAAAGATTTTTATTTTTTTTTGCATTTTTAGAGTCCACCAGGTTTTGAAAATATATATTTTATATAAAATAGAAATAATTAATTTTTTTTACATTGTACATTTTCAAAAACTAATTTGAAAATGTCTTCTTTAAAACAAGACCAATCTTACATCTATATTCCAAAGCTTTCTTGAATTACAACCATTTAAGTTCCGAATGTGCATTTTTATGTCTATTAAAGGGGGTAACAATGTAATAATTGAATGCAGAAACAATGAGCTCATTGAAGCAATGAATACTTGTTTGTTAACAAATGATTATGACATTTAGAAAAATGTAGCGTTGGTGCATGTTGAGATAGATAGGCCTATTAGATATTAGATTAGAAAAGATATAAGGTGGTGCTGGATGGCAGAGGCTAAATACACATAAATAAATGCATAATT
The DNA here is from genome assembly GCF_949152265.1 of Phoxinus phoxinus. Lineage (NCBI taxonomy): Eukaryota > Metazoa > Chordata > Actinopteri > Cypriniformes > Leuciscidae > Phoxinus > Phoxinus phoxinus. The sequence goes on from NC_136876.1 coordinate 52,695,229, forward strand.
CATTAAAATAAACATGAATAAATCATAATGATAATAGAAAGTGGCTGTAAGAAAAGAGCTAAAGAGCTTTGGGAATCTCCATTTCCAGCATCAGGACAATCATTACGAAGATCCAGTCAACTGAAGATGTTACGAGTCTATAATGTCCAGATCAATCTCAAGTCATGGAGTGAGACGAGATTCCCATCCAGAAGACGAGTAGAGACAACAGCATTGAGTCTATACACTACTTACACTAACACTGAGACGAAACCAATGATGAAGAACTGCCGCAAGAACTGAGGAAATATCATTCAGATTTCAAATCTGTTAGGTTTCATTAGTTAACATTAGCTAATTAACTAAAATGAACTAACAATGAGCAACACATTTCTTACTGTACTTGTTCATCTTTAATGTTAGTTAATAAAAATCCAGCTGTTCATGTTTGTTCATCTTTGTTTAGTGCATTAACTAATGTTGACAAACACAAGCTTCGATTTTAATAATGTATAAAATAATGAAATTAATATTAACTGAGATTAATAATTGCTGTATAAGTGCAGTTCATTTCATTATTAGTTCATGTAATTAACTACTAATTAGTAATTAACTACTGTTAACTAATGAACCTTATTGTAAAGGGTTTCCTCAAACCTGTCCAAATCAATATTCATCATCCATAATTATATCATTAAATAAACATCATTATAGAGGACTTGCATCTCAAAGCAAGAAGACAAAAGTTCTGATAGAAAAGTCTTCAGAAGGAACGGGAATAAAGAGGAGATGGGGTGAAGTGAAATATATTTCTTTCTTTTTTTTTCTTTTTTTTTCTTTCTTTATTTATATTGTTTGCTTATTTATTTATTAATTTATGTATCATTCATTGCATTTTATACGCTGTTAATAGTTTTGTTGTTTGCTGTTTTGGGGTTTGAATGTGTACTGAATGTGCTGTTTTATGTGTATAAATCATGTACATAAAAACATTTTAGTGAACTTTTGGCTAATGATTGTTCACTGAAGTTATTGTGTTGCAGTGTTTTTGTTGTTTTAATTTACAAACTCAAACTAGAATATTTTGCATAATGTCTAGTCTCTTTGCTAGATCAATAGAATATGTTTTGATCACTTTGAGATGGTACTGCACAACTCTGTTTAAAAATAGGCCTATATACTATATACTACATTTGATTTGACTTATTTCTTTCAACAAGAGTATTCAAATTTGTAACGTACAAATGCTGCATTCATTGAAAAATATAGAATAAAATGTGTTTTCCGCTAATATTTGTATTATTTCATGTGAAATGTATTGTGTATAATTTATTGTTTACAAGATATGAGACTCTTACCTCGCCATGGCAACACCGTTGAAGATATCCAATATCTGTTCATAAATTATCATCTTCAATGTATTGCCATCATGTATTGGCAGAATGAAGCCTCTTAGAGGAATAGTCAAACATTCAGAGCTTGATTTTTAATCCACAATCAAACCGAAATATCTGACCTCCTGTTGGTCGGAGCTAATGACTGTAAATCAGAAAGCTGTCCAGCTTGTGTGTGTGTGTGTGTGTGTGTGTGTGTGTGTGTGTCGAGTTTCATGCAATTTGAAGCATGCTAAGAGTCACCCAAAAAGAATATTAAAGTCTGATGCATTGCCATGGCAACAGTATTAAAGATATCAAGAAACCTTTCACAGGTCTACATCTGCCATGTCTTGACATTATTATGACGATGTTTGAAAGAGGACGATTTCAAAGCATTAAAAAAATTACACACTTCCTGTTGCCAGTTGGTGGCGCTATAACTTTGACTCACAATAGTCATATCAATGTGATCGGCGTCTTACAACGAACACACAGCTGAAGTTTCATCAAAATCATCAATGCTGCAGAAGTTGTAACACACTTCCTGTTTCCCTTTCCTCGCCATGAATTCGTTTCCCACGGCCAAACGGTTTGAGATATCAAACATCCGTGAGCATTTTAGCATTCTCATTGTCTTGGCTTCATGCTGGCCGAGTTTGGTGGCGATCGGATGAATTCCCTAGCAGGAGAATATCAAATTCCAGAGCATGCGTTTTTCAAACAACCCATAATAGCTGACTTCTTGTTGGGGGCGAAGCTTATGACTATAAGTGCGGAAGTTGTTCAGCACGATGAGGTCTATGCTTACTAAAAAGCATACTTTCTTGAGTAGATACTTATTTAAAATAAGTAATTACTCCACAACTGCTAAAAGAGTGAATGTGTGTAGTATGAATGTAATCTTGACGTACTACATTCGCCATGTTGCCCTTATCACATGATCTACCAGCGTCAGTTGTGTCGCTTCCCAAATCCTCTCCTGTTGCCTCATGGGATAGTAAAGTGTCCATCAGATCCACACGTCAGAATCCGGGGGCTTTTTCCTACTCTTTTGAGTGAATTCAGACATACATGTACTTCTTTTTGTTACATACTGTTTTTCACCTAATACAGTATATAGTAGGGAAGTACGGTATACATCACGATAATGCACATGATGTTATCGTGGGAACTTCAAAATACCGTGAATAATTATTTATAACAAATTATTCAGATTTTCAGAAGGCATTTTAAGAAAACTTTTCATTCAACCAGTTGAAATAAAAAAATTTAAAGGTGTAGTACAACTAGTGGCTTAAATGGGTACTGCAGTCCAAATTCACAATTCCAGAGAGTTGTTCCCCGCCTCCTCAGACTCGATAACGCGGGTTGCCAGATTGAGGACACGCAATTTACAATGGAATGTGAGGAGACTTGCAACTTGTAAGTTGATGAGTTGATTTATTGACTTGATATCACGTTTTTAATATGCTAATATGAGTTTTTTAGATGGGTGCGGAAGCTTTATAGGTCGGTTAGAATCTGCGATCTTTGACCCAGTTCGTTCGCTTTGCTTCCATGGCAACAATTTGCTGTGTTTTCCACCAAATGGCAACCTATGGTGGCGAAATATTGGCTGAACTGGCAGTGGGCGGAGTCACACAGATCAAAGCAAAAACACACATTCCAACACAGAATGCACATTTCAAAGTAAAATAACTGGCTGTAGAAGTGTTAACTCAGCATGTTTCCTAAATATCTGCAAACATATTATGGTATTTTAATAGCCTACTTTAGTACAGTCAAAAACTTACATACAACACCTTTAAAATGTGGTGATGTTGGTGATAAACAACACCAACACAGTTTAGAAGCAGAATGTGTGCACATTTGCAAGAGCTTTTGAGCATGTTAAGGCCAACAAAGGTGCACGAACATTAAATAATAATCAAATCATTATTATTGAAAAACAGTAGGGCTCGCGTCATCATAACTGTTAACTCGACTCGTGCACGTTCATCATCCTGCTTGGTAAACGAGACGCGTGCAGTCCGCTAGTGTGGATTTCAACTGGTCACATGACACGAGAGCTGGGATTATGTAAGAGAGTATAATGTCGCTTATCGTACGAGTCCGTGCCATATGACGCCACTTCCCAAGGAGCGAACTCTCAAACCCTACTATAGCAAAGGCGCAGTACATGAATATACATGTGCTCGTGCTGGCGTTACACATTAATATTCACGAGCCACGCCATGACTAGCAGGATTCGTTCATTCGCCAACGCCTCTTCAGCATATTAATTAATGCAAACGTCATCTCACATGGCTAATATTCATGAGGAAGCCTTCGCGGTAGTGCGATGCGTAATTCTGCTGGCCGCTGGAGGAGGCGTTGTCCCTCAGTACCGCGTCACCGTCGTTTCATGCAGAAGCCGGCTATCCTGGAGGCTTCCCGGTCCTGTGACACACACTGAATACCTATCGAGTGTATTATCCGTGTTTAGCCGTTGATTAGTGCTTGCGAACGGGGTTTTATGAGATGATGAAGAACGGGCATCATGTGATCAGTCCGGAGAAGAGGAGGCGCGCGGTGCGCGTCTGGTGCGATGGATGGTGAGTGAGATACTGCGATATTCCGGCATATGTGTCTGATGTACTGGCATATAAATCTGATTCTGCAGGAGAAACACCAGAGCACACGACTCTGGTCACTGAAATAAGAGTATGTGACCGGACTGTAGATCTGACAGCCACTGCAACACATCCAATATAAAGTCTAGAACTTTTTACTGTTTCCATTTATATTACACTACTACTACTAACATTTCATCTACTAATAGAAAAATAACTATGGATATTTAATCATACTAATAAATAATCATACTAATATATATATTTGGGATGCACTAACATGACCATTTTAATTCTTTATATTTGAAAGATGATAACCGATATATTGGCTGATAAATCTAAATCCAAATTTTAATATCATTTTCGAGAGCCTGATTACAAAAACAAAAGTCTGACCATTAAAATCCATGTCCATAACACACAATTATAATGTTCTCATTATAATTTTATGTAGCCGATATGACACTTTACTGTATTTTCCTTTTTTGAAGTGATTTCAATCATATTTTAAGCAATTCAAACCCATCATGTTGAACAGTGCGCATCTGAAGAGTCTCAGCTGAAGGAAATAATACATTATTTATCGGCTTTAATATATCGGGCGAATTTTCTTATCGGGCTGATAACGCTAACATTAAAAATGAACATATATCGGCCGATACCGATATGGTGACCGATATATCGTGCATCCCTAATATATATATATATATATATATATATATATATAAGAGTAATAGTAGACTAATAGACAAATGCTATTACGGTGGATTTCCCTGTCCAATACAACATGATATTGGGAGTCTTCACATGACTTTTGATTTAATGAACTAAATCTCTGCTGACTTTATGGAGATTTCTCTGCTCTGAAATCAAAAACAGACCAATACAGTACGAGTAACTTTTGCATATTTGTTTTAATAACAATAACTGCTTTATAACAGCAAAAACAATAGTGATGATTATATTGAAGATATTATATGTTGGATAAGTTTAGCACACTAAAAAAACACTAGCCATTTCTCACAGGAACACGTGTCATCTAACATGCTTTTTGGTTTGGGTGTCTACGTTGAGATATTAGGATATTGTTTCCGTCTAAAAGCAGATTGATTGAAGCGTGAGAGTGTGTGTGGCTGGGAAGAGGTGTCTGGATTCATGTGCAATGCATGATGGACAGGATTATTGAGCCTTTCTCTTCCAGAATTCCAGCCATTTCTGTCTGCCCGTGCGATGTGTTTTTACCCCCGAATGTTGCCGAATGTTTGGGATGCCAGAATATTAGACAGTGGAATGAACCACCAATGAGAGGCAGTGTAAACACAGACCCCCCGCCCCCCCCCACACCTGACTGTTTTTCCCATAAATCCCTGCACTGCATAATAGGAGAAAGTCAGAGAGAGATTCGCCTCGTGATGCTGTTTCTCTGGCGCTGCGTCAGGGACTGAAGCACCTTCAGGTGACGATGTGTGAAGCCGTATGAAATCAACATTCATTGCCTCAAATAAGGAAAATATTATGAAGAAAGTTTGTAACTAGGCTGCTCTGACTTCCATAGTAGTAAAAAAACATACAATGGAAGTCAATGGTGCAATAAAACGGTTCAGTTTTCCACATTTTTCACAATATCTTCTTTTGTGTTCAATTATACAGGTTTGGAAAAACAAAACAAAATAAATTTTTGGGTGAACTATAATTTTTAAGTGTTTTTGATCGCGCAGCTTTTGTTTGATGCGTTGATGTAATTCACCCTGAAAGGCGGGACTTATTGAATGGCTCCTCCCCCTTTTCAAACAGCCAATAGCGTTTAGTTTCCCTCACAGACTGCGAGTCGCACATGGAAGTGAATCCGAGCGCTGATGATACGCTGGACTCAATAGTAGACGTGAATAAATTCTAGCCGTTTCATTCTTAACCAACGTACGGTTGGAGAACGGGATAAAACTCGAGCGTTTGAGCAACCGAACACACACTCCCACCCGTATTGCTGTGTGTGTCGACGCTCGCTTCGGCCAGCTGGTGTTTATAGCAGAGGGGGCGGAGCTTCAGATTCTAGAGAGCATTTGATTGGACAGAAGATGTGATGGTAAACTGAAGTCTGCGTTGATGTCATTAAAATCCCTGATCCATTTTAGTGTTTTGAATGCAAGTTTTGAATGCTTATATCTCCTAAATGTGAATTTTGTCATTGTTCTGGTGCACAGCTTGTTCATAACCTAAGGCTAACATACACTCATACTAAAAGCTAAAAAAAAACGTATATTTTGATTTCAGGGGGCTTTAAAGCATGTTTCCTTTAACAACATGTGATGTTTACATTTGACTAGGCGTGAGAAAGTGACATAAACCATGTGAAATCCGATCAGAGCGGTCAGACTGAGACGGATTTACAGAAATGCAGGATTTAAACCGCTTATGAATGTGGCTCAAAATCGCATTTCATGTCATTTTTCATCGGATTCCAATCGGATATGCACAAAAATGGGATTCGAAAGCGTGTTCCCCCATGTCCCCGTGAGCAAAGCCCCTCATGGTAAATGCATTGAGTGTGTGGTCAAGCTCAAGCTGTGCGTAACGCTTGTTAAACTGCACACATGTGATGAGTGAGTAAAAAGGAAAGGCTTTACTCGAGACCTTCAGAGGAAAGAAGAAGCCTGTCCGTCCCTCGTGTGTTCTGCGATCGCTCAGGGCCCTGGGGATCCGCTGTTGAGCTCGAGGAGTGAGCGTTTCTCCAGAGATTCTCAGTTTAACATGGAGGAACTCTTTCTGGCCGGCTCTAGCACGGGTCCACCTCACTTTTCCAGGATCAACACCAGAGATCTCATGGTCCTGGAAACAGTCTTTTTTCTCTAGCTATCTCTGACCACCATTACAGGATTAGTTCAGCAACGGTGTGCCAAAGCTCCCATCTCCTTCATGGCCTCATCATGGAGGTCCTAAAGTCCTGAACGGCTATAATATGTGCCAATGGTGGACATGCAGGCATATATCAAGTTGAAGTCCTGAAAGGCACAGATTTGTGCTGGTCGGTATCGCCATTTTCACGGATTCACGTTTTTTAAGTTTACACGGAAATCCAAAGTTTGCGTTCTCGAGCCCCAAACACTGCTGTCGTGTAAATAAACGGCCAAAACACATTAAAAGTTGTCAGTTAAAACGGTGTCATGGACAATGATCGTTGTGATGGAAGTGAATCAATCAAATCTAACTTTATCTGGACAATAACTTTATTCTAGAGCTGCTGTAAAGCCAAACAATCTCTGTTACTGTAATCTCCTATTATCACTGTAAAGCTGCTTTGAAACACTATATTGTTAAAAGCGTTGTATAAATGCTATATAAGTGACTTGCAGTATACCGGTTCCTCTGGTATACAGACTTCAATTTTGTGTACAATATGTAATTTTTAAACGCCGCCATTCCGGTGCGTAGCTGAAAAAATCACTGCATCTATTCAATGCAAACCAATGTAGAATGTATTGAGATTAAAGGATTAGTTCACTTCAGAATTAATATCTCCTGATCATTTACTCTCCGCCACGTCATCAAGGAAGTTCATGTGTTTCTCTCTCCAGTCCAGTCGAACAGAAATGAAGGTTTTTGAGGAACACACTCCAGATGTTCTCCATATAGTGACTTCAATGGTCAAATCGTCCAAGACGAGCTTTTGTGGTTAAAAGTGTATAAACGTTTATTTTATATTTTATAAAATGGCGGCTGGTTTGTCTAGATGAGACTCTTATTCTTACTCTTAGTGTGGAGAATTTGAAGCTGAAACTCACATCTGGACCTTCGACCCGCTGGACCATTGAAGTCACTATATGGAGAACATCTGGAGTGTGTTCCTCACAAACCTTCATTTCTTTCTGACTAAAGAAAGAAAGATATGAACATCTTGGGTGACGTGGCGGAGAGTAAATGATCAGGACATTTCAATTCGGAAGTGAACTAATCCTTTAACTAATGGTTGTAACTTAATATCCCAACAATAAATAACCCACATAACTAACTTTTGTTAATATAGCATATATTTGATTTTCGAGATGCAGCTCATGAAGACTGCTATTGAAATCTGAAGTCTCGCTGTTCTTAGTTAATTAATGGTGATGAGAAACATCTGAGGCTGAACCTCAGATATCCGAGAGACGGAGAAGAGCTTTCTGTTAGATGTGTTCTGTGATGTGCTAGCAGAAAACTGTTGAAGTATTCACAAAGACTGAGGTCTCTTTCCTCGACACAACTGAAGCCTTGTAGTGCATAGTCATTTCACCGTCTAGAGACCCAATAGAGACCCTATATAGAGACCCGATATAGTCTGGCTATGAGAAACACATCTAGCCAAAATAACCTCGAATTTGGTTATTACCAAAACAACTTGCGAGATGTGTGATATTCCATCATGTAAGCAAAGTCAACAGTGACTACAAGGTGTTTGGTTTCATTTAATCTAATTGATGACTAGTCTAATCTTGGGCTATGGTTAGACATCAATAAAATGTAATCAATAAAATAGCCCAAATTTTGCCTTGTTTTAGTCTGGGCTGTGTTTTTGGACGGCTATTAGACGTCTTTTAAACGCAAAATTGCTCGCTGGGGCTTCTGTCACTTTGCTTTCAGGACTCCGGTTTTATGGCAGCAAGTTAGAGAATAGGGAAGAAGTGCCTCCTTCAAAGAGCGAATTAGGTTTTTACAGCAAGTGCAAATAATTCTGACGGTTTACACCATTATTACTCAGATTCGACCACGGGAACTTGTTTGATATGATAGATCAGCGCCTGTATTTATCGAGCCTCTGAGAATTACTCACAAGAACACTGCTAAGAATTGACTTAAGAGTAAAAAAAATCTTAAAAGTTAAAAGTTAGTTATCAAGCATCTCAGTCGTGATTTAAGTGAATTCTGGGACTAAATCTTAAGTGTCAGTCCTAGAGATGATTCACAACACTTTGCTGTGCCACAAACGGGATTCTGGATGACGACAGGCATGGACCAATCACTGAATAGATTTCCTTAATATTCTCAGATAACTTCACATTGAATGGTGTCATTCCTAAGAGGAGTTTACATTCAACACACATTTGACTCATTTTCAAGAGAATACATTCTGGAAAATGAAAGATAAACACGTTTTACACCATTTAATGTTAAACCGGTGTGCTGTTAACTGACCGGCTAAGCTAGATTTGATGATATAATCAGACAACATGGATTCCCGAACCGGCGGGAGAAAGAAGAGCTAGTTTTGCTGACTGAGTCGAACAGCAGAAACATGTTATAAAAGGTTCAGCCCAACATGAACCAGCGCTGAGAAAGATGATGTCCAAACGAGACCGTTTGAAGAACTGCTCGTCGTCAAACACAGTCTTGAGAGACCTCTCGATCTGTCGTAAAGTGTGATTCTTTGCTTTAAGCCATTTGATAACTTGCTTTTATACTTAAGTTTGAAAGTAGGAGTACATTTCATGAATTCTCAGCACTGAAGACTAAAAATGGCACTTTAAGAAGCTTGATAAATATTTTTATATTCAGATCGTCCAGAAATGTCAGGACAGACAACAAGCCAGGTTGAAATAAGTGGGCCACATTTGACTTTTAGGCACAGAACAAGCTTCTGTCACTTTACAACCCGATCTTATGGCATTACGTACGGGTTTTACGAGGTGGCTAATTCGCATAATGAGCTACCCCTGACTCCGCCCCTAAACCTACCCAATCATGTGGGTCCAGACAAATCGTACGAATTCGTATGAGTGAGGTCGTACGAATTAGCCACCTTTTAATCATTCGTACGCATTGGTCGTGAGATAGCGTTGGCATACACCAGCTTGGTTAAATCTGGGAGCAGATCTTCTCTAAGGTTCGTGTTGAAGCCTGGAGAATGGAGATCGTATCCTCAGAGAAATCTGAGAGCCAGAACCCGAGACGAGGCCAGGGGTCAACACTGAGACGGACAGTCTCGATGTCTCGATGTCCGGGTGTTCAGGCGAGGAAAGGGATCCGATGGAGTAACTGGCCGACGGAAGAAGTAACACAGAGTCACCAAACTACCAGAGGTGGACAGTAACAAAGTACATTTCCTTGAGTACTGTACTTAAGTACACTTTTTGAGTATCTGTACTTTACTTGAGTATTATTTTTTCTGGAAACTTTTACTTTAACTTTACTACATTTGAAAGACAAACATCGTACTTTTTACTCCACTACATTTCTGTCAATGGGCCTTGAGTAGAAAGTATAACGTCAGGGATGATTTTGGTTGCATTTTGGTTGGAAATAATAGTCTGGTTGACGTCAGAACTCGACTGATGTTGGTTTCTGACGTCAACCGATTTTCAACCACAATACAACGTCTGTCCAACGTTGGAGATTAACGTCAATCTGACATTGGATTCTGACATCAACATGCTTTTAATTTTCAACGTTGGGTTTGGTCTTCTAAATGCAAATTTTGTCATTGTTTTAGAGCACACTAGCTTATAGATAACAGTAAGGCTAACATATTCATACTAAAAGCCAAAAAACTGGGAACAGCCATTTGGGTGTCCGAAACCATTGTGGACGTTATTGAGTACACTTATTCAATCCCATGACTGGAACTGTGTTCTAGAAATAAATGTGATATTGATATGAGGGTAGGCAGGCAGAGATTCAGAGGCATAAGGTACTGTAAATTGGCTATTACATGCAACAATAATAAAACAATGCTTTGACATTTACTTTTATACTTAAGTACTTTTAAAAATTAGTACTTCTGTACTTTTACTTAAGTAAAAATCGGTCTTTACAACTTTTACTTGTAACGGAGTAATATTTGACCAGTAGTATCTGTACTTTTACTCAAGTAAGGAAGTTGTGTACTTTGTCCACCTCTGCAAACTACACGACTGACAGACTGATCAATCAGGAGATGAGCGCACGAGTATTGCTTATGCTCTGCTAAAGAAAGTGCTGTGTATGGCAAATCATACGTTTTTTCTGTTATGATAACCATTTTTAAAAAAATCTAGCATTTAAGTAAAACTACTGTATTGTATTGTATTTCTTTATTGTCCACCAAGGTGGAAATTTGTCTTTGGCTCACCAGGTTATAAAATAATACAGGCAGTAATATAGTAAAAAACAAAACGAAGATGAAAACCCAGGACAAAAACACAGACAGATTCACATTACATAAAAATACAGTTTTCATACCACTGTCATTTATCGATCACTTGCGGAGTTGAGTTTTTCAAATACAATAACAATAACAAACATCTTGTCTGATGTTTGTTATTGTATTTGAAAAACTCAACTCCGCAAGTGATCGATAATGATAATGACACAAATGAGGCAACGTCAAAAAACAACAACAAAAAGGAAAATGGAGAAAATGTAAAACAGAAAATCACCTTTATCAAATCAAGTCATGTGGCACTATATTTACATAATTCGAAAAGGGTTTCCAGATTTTATAAAATATTGAATATGTGATCTTCTGTACAGCAGCAAATCTCCGACAACCATAATCCAACTGGCACTTCAGTGTCTGCTTTCCATCTCAAAGCAATGCATTTTTTAGCTATTACAACAACATTTCAGTAAGCTTCATAAGGCTAGAGTTGGTTAAACTGCCTAATAAACACACCTCTGGGTCCATTGGGAGTTGAGAATTTGAATAGCGTTTGGAATAAAAGACGTCTTAAACACATTTTTATTCGCTAGAGGGATTATACCTGATTTCAAGGACTCAAACTGACTAAAGAGAGAGCGATAACTATCTGCAAGATTAGTCCTGGCCTCCTTCTTTGCCCTTTCAGTGTAGAGTTGTACTAAGAGTTTGTTCTTAGATCTGCAGTTTAAGTGATCATATACCAGGAGATTTTTGATGCCAAGTTAATCCACTCTCTACAATAGATGTGTACACACGTTCTAAAACATGTGACCTTGGACCACAAAACCAGTCTCATGGGTCTTTTTTATTATTATTGAGATTTATACCTCATGTCCATTTATGTTCACGATTGTGCTGCATTCACTCACAAAAATACATGAAAAAAATACATATTTATATATTTACGGCAGGAAATTTACTAAATATCTTCATGGAACATGATACTTAATATCCTAATGATTTTTGGCATAAAAGGAAAATGTATCATTTTGACCCATACAATGTATAGTTGGCTATTGCCACAGATATACCCGTGCGGCTCCAGACTGGTTCTGTGATCCAGGGTCACATATGATGTCTAACTCCAACCCCAACAAATTTGTCTAAGAAGAAATAAACGTTGCGAGCAGGGTGCGATTTGCCGGGGGGATGCGTGGGATTTCCCCCTTTCTGGTCAATGTATCCCTGCCTCTGCTTAATTATTTGTATCCCCGGTGGGGATAAATTTATTCCCCCCTCAAAGTGATCATAGTGCTACTACACTAGTGGCGAGACTGATCACAAAACTTATCACTGATCCGTGGTTTGATTAAAGTCAATTTTATTTTTAAATGATTACTCACTCACTCTTGAGCGTCTGGCGCGAGTGATTTTAATGTTAAGTCAATGTAAAGACGCGTTAACGCACGGCTAGAGGTCCTGTGGTGCGAATGAGGCGTTTAGCGCGGGGCCGTGCTTATAGCCTCATTCGCGCGTCCAGTTTGCGCGATTGAGGCACATTGCTAACACAGATAATGCATCTGTCTTTTCTATCATTTCACTGTAGCTCAGCATCACGATGTAAAGTTAAAGTTATTTCATGATCACAGTTCTGTGGAAAGATTGTGGGGAAAGATAAGCTATTAGAATAAAAATATTGCGTTAGGCTGCTTCATGAGTTAATAAGAAAAAAGATTTTACATTTCCTGCAAATGCAGTGATAAAGTTCATGTTGCATGATTTATTTTTATGAATAAAAATGTTTCAAAACATCCCCCCCTCTGTTTTTTTCACAAATCGCACCCTGGCTGCGAGCATTTTTTAAAAATGTACTCTGAATTCTCACATGTGAGTCCAATTATAAATGCTGAGTTCTGAGCTGAAATGTCCAGTGAGTGGCGCTAATCTTAATGCTCCATTTAAAATAAAGTACACTAAAGCCTAAACCCAATAGTGTTCACAAAAGCAAATTTTATATAAAAATGCAATCGTAACCATGCATTTTAACTTGTTTCTCGTCTTTCACTAGATAAATGTTGTGAGCAAGTCAAGTCACATTATATTTATAAAGCGCTTTTTACAATACAAAAAAGTGCATCACCAACCCTGAATGTCTACACTGAACTCATTCATAGTAATGTAACCCCTCCCTGCCATAGCGTGACCAGTACAGAGAGCACATCACGTAATGTTTGACGCTCAAGAACACATTAAGCCGTGTTGAGCAATGGTCAGCACTTAGTCAGCACAAAGACATTGAGAAAGCCTTCAGGAACACAACTATAAATAGCATGTTATGTGATTACGGTAAAACGAAGGGCAGCCTGGTGTGTCTTTTAACAGCTGTGTTAACCTCTAAAGAATAACCCAACATGTCGTGGTGTGCATTGACCACATGCCATGCAGGTCTGATCAGCTGACGCTGGGTCAATCAGTCACTAAATCTTTCATCAGCACATGAGAATCTCAAAATGAGGCCGATACATTATAAGACAGTTCCCCCCTACATTACTGTAATCTGATTGTTGCACTTTATGATCCTCATTAGACTCCCATTACTATAATATTGTAAAAAATCGCATCAAATTCATGGTGCTTTCTCGCTGTGCTGCGTGTGATGGCATCTCCGGAGTCTAACACGCAGAGCTCAGGTGCAGTTTGGGTGCCGGAAAACACAAACCCGTTCGGTAGTTAATGTTTCATGCTCACGGCCAGCTGTGATCCTGAAGATACAGCAGAGCCAGGCCAACGTGGGCTAGCCGTTGACATCAACATCTTATTTTACTTCACTTTCAATGCACATCATATGACCTAAATGGCATCAAAATAATAAATAGTCAAAGCACAGAATATAATAGGTCCATATAAATATAACCCAGATCTCACAGTGATCTCACCATGAGCAGTACTCGTGAGATGATCACAATCTGAGTTCACAGTGAGCTACAATAGATAGATAGATGGCCTTAATGTGGTCAAAGTGCACAAAGACTGGATACCCAGCATGCACTGCAGCATGAAGCTTTTGATCGTTCGTCACCATTGTTGAGATTCATACGCTGAGTCTTGATATCTCTTTTGTGTCTGAATGCCACAATAGTTCAAATGCTTGTCTTATTATACATTATTATACATACAAAATCCTTCAAAATGATCATCACACTGCTGGATCTCATACTATATAATCACAGTGCAATTACAAATATTGTGAGCTCATCATGTGACACCACTGTGATGTCACTGTGATAGTGTTAAGAAACAGGAAGTAGAATGACCGATATTTGAACCGCCTCCTCTCAACCTGCTCAACATTTAGCATTCACAATGAGTATCACAGTATGGTGCGATGTAACTGTGATCATCACATGATCTCACGTGTTGACTGGGCAGTATCGGGTACAAAAACCTTGGGATTGTTATCGATAACACATCACGGTTTAGTTCGCATATTACAGTTTTTCTCAGTCGCTTTGGTGCATTTCTCACATAACTATTTACATTTGCACAACAGTTAGTTCAACCTCCACAACATTTGGTCATTTGTGCACTTCATTAGCAGTTTCTCATTCCTTCGAACAAATTGCAAATGCTTTTGGACATGCATCAATTGCTTTCATACAACTCTCTGCTGTTTTCTAACATTATCATTTGCTTATGTCATGTCAGTCAAAATTAACTATACTTGTGAATGCTGAATAGTCATTCCATATTAAACTAATAGTCCTCCTTTCATTGCTTGAGTCATTACATACAAAAATGTTGAACTAGTGTCAAAATCTGTCAAGCAAATTTTACAAAAAACATTTAATCTTTTTTTTTTCTGAAAATGTCTCCTAAATTGAACAATTTATCTTAGATGAATCTCAACTTTCACTGATGCGAAGGGGTGTGTGAAGCATTAGTTGCAACCAATGATAAGCCACTTCTCTACAATCACTGTCAGAGCTGAATCCCATAAACCCCCCACTTTACAAGCATATACGAACCAAGCAGGACATAGTGTGTACCATTTCTACAATACTGTGACACAGAAATGGAAGGCCAGCCTTGTGGAAGAGGGGTGAGGGTGAGGGTGCGGGTGAGGGTGCGGGTAAGGGTGAGGGTGCGGGTGCGGATGCGGGTGAGGGTGCGGGTGAGGGTGCGGGTGCGGGTGCAGGACGGGGAAGGGGAAGGGGAAGGGGAAGAAGAGGCCAAGGACATAGGCGGATCCCTGATGAAATCAGGGCTACAATTGTGGATCATGTTGTCAATCACGGCCTCACAACGGCTGAGGCTGGTCGAAGGGTGCAGCCAAATGTTGGGAGAACCACTGTAAATTCAATTATTCAAACATTTCGTCGGGAGAACAGGTGTGTATAAATGGCATATCCCCCGTCTTGCTCCATACAACACACAACATCTGCTGACTTTGTTAGACACTCTTTACAGGGACGTAATCCCTGAGAATGAGAGGGGTCTAACTGGAGACCATCTGAGCAAGCATGTTGTTGTTTTGGATTGCATTGATATTTGTTGTGATGTAGATGAAATTATGTGGCCAGACAGAGAGGAACGTCTGGATGTGCATGAATGATTACAGTACTATGTATGTTGTATGTTCAGTTCCAATATGTACTGCAGTATTGTTTACAGTTGTGCACAGCTCTACCCAAAGGGAGTTTATGTTTGTTGTAAATAAGGGTGTATTTTTTCTTTTGCACAATGCTGTGAAGAAATTAGAATTGCAAAGAGCATATGCAGTAAAAATGTGAAACATTCAGTGTCTTGTAGTTACCTCACTAAATACAGTAATGTGTAACTTTACTGTATTTTTCAAATGGCTGTGCAAATAGTATATAATGCCGCCTTGAGCATTTTCAGGTAGTGTCACCAATATCTGACTTTTTTGCATTGGAAAACATTTACAGAGTAAACTGTCATAATGAAAACATGACAAAGCCATTTGACTATCTTGTTCATAAGCAATGGTGTCAAGACTTTTCATCTTGATGACACTGACACTTTCATTGACATGAATACTTGCTTTTGAGGAATGAGCGATCCATTTTGAGCAAGTGACACGCTTTTGCAGGTTATCAACTAGGTTTTGCAGTTTGCACTAATTGTTTTGAGAACTGCATTAACTGTTGTGCAAATGTAAATAGTGATGTGAGAAATGCACCAAAGCGACTGAGAAAAACTGTAACTATTTGAGGCAAAAACTCAAGAAAAAGTTAGGATTTTAGTTTAGAAATAAGTCATGCTTCTCATTCAATGTGAGGAAGAAACGTACTCGGTTACTAACGTAACCTCGGTTCTCTCTAGAGAGAGGAACGAGTACTGCGTTGTCGTAGCAACGCATTGGGGAAAATCCTTTTCCACGAGAATACTGAAGCAAAAAATTATCCTTAATTTTGTATCTATGTAAAACGCTTTGCCACAGCATACAGACCTAGACGAGACAGCTCGCGCGCCTATTGGCTGCTGTGCGGCAAAAGCTTAAGCCAATCGAGCGAGCCCTTGAGTGACGTCACACCCAATGCCCTCCCGCGTCACGTCCCGCCGAAACGGGCGTGGCTTAGGGCTATATATTTCGCTCACAGGCTTATGAACTCTGATTTTTAACAGCGAAACAACCAGAGCGCATACACGGCAGGAAACGCAGTACTCGTTCCTCTCTCTAGAGAGAACCGAGGTTACGTTAGTAACCGAGTACGTTCTCTTACGAGAGATACTCTCGTACTGCGTTGTCGTAGCAACGCATTGGGGAACACCCTGTAAGACGCCGTGTGTGCAGTGATCCGACACCATAGACCCAGAGCACTGAGCTGGGGTTCATATAGTACATAATCACCTGTAGGACTCACAGAGAATCCTGAAAGAGGTGGGCTCTAACCACCATCTCTCACAAAAATGACTGCCTTAGCAGATCAGTATAGAATTGACTGCGCTTAGCAGATCAGTACAGAATACACTGCGCATAGCAGATCAGTACAGAATTAACTGCGCTTAGCAGTTTCAGCATAAAAATGCCATAATAGACGACTGAAATGTCAGTCTAACAAATACGGTTATTTAAACCGATAATATCTTGGCCTGTAAGGCGGGTACCTCGAGGTTATAAAACCTGATAAATGTAGACGGTGAGGCCCAGCCTGCCGCCATACAAATATCCTGTAAGGCAATCCCACTCGACCAAGCCCACGAAGAAGCCATACTTCTCGTGGAGTGCGCCCTAACACCCAAAGGGCACTGAATGCCTTTGGATGCGTACGCTAGAGCTATAGCGTCCACTATCTATCTGGATAGGCTCTGTTTCGAAGTGGCCAGTCCCTTGAGACGCCCACTAAACGAAACGAAAAGCTGCTCTGTCTGCCTGAAAGCAGACGAGCGCGACACGTAAGCTCTCAATGCCCTCACCGGGCAGATTAAGTTTTCGTCCATATTATCCCCGATGACCGGAAGGGCAGACAGGGAAATAACCTGCGCCCTAAACGGTGTGTTTTGGGATTTTGGAACGTAACCATGCTTAGGTTTGAGCACGACTCTGGAGTCATTAAGCCCAAATTCCATGCACGACGCGCTCACTGAGAGCGCGTGTAAGTCCCCAACGCGCTTCACTGAAGCGAGAGCCAGGAGAAACACTGTCTTGAGCGACAAGTGTTTCATATCAATCTCCTGAAGATGCTCGAAAGGAGGACCCTTCATGGCGTCCAGCACCGTGGAAAGGTCCCAAATGGGAACTGTGGGAGGTCTGGGTGGATTAAGTCTCCTAGCTCCTTTAAGGAACCGAATGACTAAATCGTTCCTTCCTATGGACTGGCCGTGTGCGGTTTCAGAAAAAGCTGCTATAGCCGCCACATATACCTTGAGTGTGGAAGGAGATCTCCCGCTATCCAACATCTCTTGTAAGAAGGACAAAACCTCTGTCACTCCGCAGTCTGGGGGTGACACGCCGCGAGACGTGCACCAGCCAGAAAAAACAGACCATTTAGACGCATAGAGCCGTCGTGTAGACGGAGCTCTAGCTTGTGTGATCGTGTTTAACACTCCCTGAGGGAGGTCAGCGGATACCCGTTGATGGCCCACACATGAAGGGACCATAGCTCCGGGTGAGGATGCCAAATCGAGCCACTCGCTTGAGAGAGTAGATCTCTCCTCAGAGGCACTGGCAACGGGGCGGTGCTGGCTAACTGCATCACAGCTGGGAACCAGGGTTGATTCGACCAGAGCGGCGCTACTAGCAGCACTGAGCATCCTTCCTCCCTGATCCTCTCCACCACCTGGGTCAGGAGGGAGACAGGGGGAAAAGCATGTAGGGGGCGGCGTGGCCACTGATGAGCCAGCGCGTCCTTGCTTTTCGAGAAAAATTCTAGACAGTGAGCGTTCTCTGGGGACGCAAAGAGGTCCACTTCCGCTCTGCCGAATTTCTTCCACAACAGTTGTACTGTGTGTGGGTGTAATGACCGTTCTCCTGCCGGAACGCGGTTCCTGGACAGTACGTCTGGTCCAACATTCAGGTGCCCCGGCACGTGCGCCGCCCTTAGTGAAAGGAGGTTGCAGCGCGCCCATATCAGGAGGCGTTTGGTCAGCCTGTATAATGACAGGGACCTGAGGCCGCCCTGGCGATTTATGTATGACACCACTGACATGTTGTCTGAACGTATCAGTACATGGCAGCCCATAATCAGGGGACGAAAGCGAGTGAGCGCATTGCACACCGCTAACATCTCGAGGCAGTTTATGTGGAAGAGCTTCTCTCGCTCTGACCAAAGGCCAAACAGCGGTCTGCCCTCGAGCAGCGCTCCCCATCCTGCGTTGGATGCGTCCGTAGACACCACCCTCAGACTCGAGGAAGTCCCTAGGCTTACACCTGACAGGTACCAGTCTTTTGACCTCCATGGTTTCAAAGCTGCAACGCAAGCTTGATTGACCTTGAGGCGAAGCCGACCGGAGGCCCATGCTTTGCATGGCACCCTCCCTTTGAGCCATATCTGCAGTGGGCGCATGCGCAGCAGACCCAGCTGCAGTACCGCAGATGCTGAGGCCATCAGACCTAGCATTTTCTGAAAGCTCTTTAGAGGGAGAACAGCGCCGCAGCGAAATGAGCTGACTGTGCGCTGGATGCGCAGCGCGCGCTGTTGTGACAGCTGCGCTGTCATCGACAGCGAGTTCAGTTCCAGTCCCAGAAAAGAAATATTTTGACTGGGGGACAGCGAACTCTTTTCCCAGTTTACTGTGAGACCGAGACTCTCGAGGTGACTCAGCAGCAGGGCCCTGTGCGCCACTATCTCTGAATGAGATTGGGCTAGAATGAGCCAATCGTCCAAATAGTTCAGCACTCGAACACCCTGCAGTTTGAGGGGAGCGAGTGCTGAGTCCATGCACTTCGTAAATGTACGGGGTGCTAGAGACAAGCCGAACGGCAGGACTTTGTACTGGTATGCCTGGCCCTCGAAGGCGAATCTCAAAAATCGCCTGTGACGTGACGCAATCTGTATTTGAAAATACGCGTCTTTTAGATCTACTGACACGAACCAGTCTCCTTGGCGAACGTGCGCGAGGATTTTTCTGGTCGTTAGCATTCTGAACTGGCGTTTCACAAGCGCTCTGTTCAGTTGCCTCAGGTCTAGTATGGGTCTGAGACCCCCGTCTTTCTTGGGTACCAGGAAGTATCTGCTGTAAAGCCCCCCTTCGCTCTGAGCCTGAGATAAAGGTTCGATAGCCCTTTTCCTCAGAAGTTTCTGAATTTCGGCTCGAAGTATATGTGCTACATTCGAATCTACCGAAGTCTCGACGCGCGCCGTGTGGCGGCGAGGGCGTCTGCGAAACTGTAGCGAATAGCCTTCTTTTATGATGTTTATCACCCATTTTGAAACCCCGGGAAGCTTTTCCCATGCATCTGCACGTGTAGCTAGGGGCTGAGTGAAAAGCGCGCTCTGATCGACTCGCGATACAGCGGCTTTCGTGAGCTGCGACATTTGTAATGTCTCGCTCGCAACATCTGAGGCCGGGGCCGCGCTTATGAAAGCGGGCAGAATGTCCGCGCTCGACCCCTCGACAGCCTTCAGGCGGGAAAGGGAGGGCTGGACGGGCTCCGTAGGAACCGTGATGCTTGTGTGGGAACGCGGGCACTGGGGACCGGGCACGTTTACCACCTTTATAGCATCGCTCGCCGGAGCGGAGCGCCTGCACGCAGGTTTCGTTTTTACAGAAACCGTGCGAAGAGCAGGAGGTAGCATTAGTGGGCACTGGGTAGTGGGCACGTGTGCTACTTTTAACGCGCAATCGAACTGAGTCGATTTTATGTGCGCGGGCCCTGTGTGTGGGGCCGTGTTTGTGTGTAGGGATGTGCACATTACAGCGGGCAGATTTACTACACAAGAAACACCGTCGGCCGTGGCCGGGACACCAGAAAATGCACTCTTTAATGGATTTATCTGGGTAGCCGTGAAAACGGCTGTTGTGTGCAGGCAAGCGGCCAGTGAGACACGCCTGTTGGCTGCAATGATCGCAGGTACAGTCGCTTCGCTTGGGACTGCACGAGCGGTGAGCTTCGGTGAGGGTCCGGCCGCAGCGGGACTTTAACACCGACGCTTCCCTAGCAGTGCTAGGATGTCTTCGGGGGCTCTGGCTTCAACGCTACCTTCTGTCGCGGGCGGCGACCGGCAGAGCGAGAGCGCGGTCTCGAGCTCTGGTTCTGGCGGCGTTGAGATGAGGAGCTGGGCGGCGGTCTCGGCTGTGAGCTCTGAGCGGGCGGTTTCGCACGGCCTGCTGCAGAACTGGAGCGCTTCGGCAGGAAGTGCTTCATAGCCTGGGTCGCCTTCTGCACCTCCGCATACCTGTCGGTGAAGTCCTTCACTGAAGTCCCGAAGAGGCCAGCAGGGGAGAGCGGGGCGTCGAGGAACGCGGTCCGCTCTGCTTCTGGCATGTCTGAGAGCGTTAACCAGAGGTGCCTCTCAGACACGGTGATCGCCGCCATACTGCGTCCGATGGCTTGGGCTGCAGACTTCGAAACGCGAAGAGCCAGGTCTGTAGCGCTTCTCAGGTCCGCCACGCAGATCGCCTCGGGTCCGTTCTCGTCCAGCTTGCGGAGGAGATCGGCCTGGAAGATCTGCAGCGTCGCCATGGAGTGCAGCGCTGACGCGGCCTGTCCGTTGGCGGCATAAGCGCGACGGAGCAGGGATGACGTCGTGCGGCAAGCCTTTGAAGGCAGCGCCATCTTAGCCCGCCGTCCAGCGGAGGGTGGGCATAAGTGGGCCGCGATAGGCTCTTCGACCGGCGGGAGGGAAAGGTAACCTCTGTTCTTAGCGTCGTCGACCTCGGAGAACGCTAGAGAAACAGATGACCTCGTCCTCGTAGAATACGGGGAAGTCCAAGCTCTCGCGACCTCCTCGTGAAGCTCAGGAAGGAAGGGGGCGGGCTTTGAGACAGGCGTCGACTTCTCCCCGGGCAGAAAATAGCCATCCAGCCGGTTTTTAGCGGGCTGCTCGGGCGAAACCCACTCAAGGCCAAGGCTCGCCGTGGCTTGAGTGAGAACGCGCATGAGCTCCGCCTCGATGCTCGCTCTCTTTCCTTTTGGCGTGGGGGCAGGGGGCGCGAGATCCGCAGAGCTCGCCCAATCCTCGCTGCCGGAAGCCAAAACCGAGCACGAGTCCTCGTCCCTCAGCATGGCGTCGATGTCGATGTCATCGATGTCGTCGACGGAAGCGGCGGCAATCTGCGGTCGCTGTCCGTCGGGTATCGACGCTGAGGAAGCCGGAGACACAGTTCGCGGGCGCGCCGGCGAACTTGGGTGGCTTGCCGGAGGTTCCGGGTTCCGCTGTGCACGGCGCTTTTTACGGCGCGGCACAACAGCGGAGAACACGGGCTCTTGGAACGACGCCAGGCGAGTCCGCAGAGTCGCCAGAGGCAGAAGTTCACAGTGATGGCAGCCGCCATCCGCAAGAGCGATAGCCGCGTGTTCCTCGCCCAGGCAGGAAGCGCAAATCACGTGGCGGTCCCCGTCGCTGAGCGTGGTCCGTTTGCACGAACCGCAAAGAGGCATCTTGAGAAAGACGCCGCTTGAGATACAACACAGTAAAACAAGTGTGAGTCGCGCCGGCGACCTCACACACACTCAATACGTGAAAGGATATATAGGCGCCGGAACGCGCAGCTGGAAGGCGACGAAGGCGGCGGTGCCAGCAGCTTGTCGTGACTTCTCCCGCTGAGGTGCTCTCTCGACGGCGCAGCTTCTTCACTCGGATCAGCGATGAGTTGTCCTCGCTGAAGGATAAAAAATCAGAGTTCATAAGCCTGTGAGCGAAATATATAGCCCTAAGCCACGCCCGTTTCGGCGGGACGTGACGCGGGAGGGCGCGAAGCGCCCTCATTGGGTGTGACGTCACTCAAGGGCTCGCTCGATTGGCTTAAGCTTTTGCCGCACAGCAGCCAATAGGCGCGCGAGCTGTCTCGCCTAGGTCTGTATGCTGTGGCAAAGCGTTTTACATAGATACAAAATGAAGGATAATTTTTTGCTTCAGTATTCTCGTGGAAAAGGATTTTCCCCAATGCGTTGCTACGACAACGCAGTACGAGAGTATCTCTCGTAAGAGAACTTTAGTGTCTGCTACTTTTTATATATATATATATATATACCAGTTATTGATTATGGGGCTGTAGTGTATCAGCATTATCTTATCTTCTTGCCTCTCTGGATGCTTTGTACCATGGTACTCTGAGATGTATTGTACATTTTCAACACACCATTGTGATCTATACAAAAGGGTTGCTTGATGGAGGCAATAAATGGCCTTTGTTGTATATATGAAGTAAAAAATGCAGTGGTATTTGCTGATATATAAAGCTATATCTGTTATCTGCCCTCTTATCTTTGTTGTTTTATTCAACAGAAATCACCTGGCAATTACTCATTATGTTCTCAATCGAGTTACAATGTGTGTGTGTGCCCTCTGCCAGAACTGAGCTTGGTTAAACCTCCTTCAAATAAGCACTTTTACTTCTTCAGAATGAGACGAAGCTAAAACATGAAGCTTGTCGGATTGTATTGTATGATATATAAATTGTATGCAAACTTGGCCTGTAAAAGAGATTTTAATCTCAGTGAGTATTTTCTCCTGGTCAAATAAAGATAATTAAGTAAATACATTTTTTTTTTATTCATCTCAAGAAACATGTTTAGCACATATTTCACTCCAAAATCATATTATGGTGAAATTATGGTTCTTTATAGTGTTTTTTAATTACTCTATTTCATTTATGATGAGAATCGCCATTGAGAAAATGACTAAAAAACAAAAGCACGATAAAAAAGTAAAGAAACGAAAAAAGAAAAAGTATATGATAATGAGTTTGTCACAAAGCAAAAAAACTTGTACTTTGAATTAATTGTAACATCTGTTAATTCTCAATAAGAACTTCTGTACACGTCTGACAGAAATAAAGTCAGTCTGGTTAGTAATAAGTGAAGCTGGTAATGCTGTTTGTGAGATAGATAGATAGATAGATAGATAGATAGATAGATAGATAGATAGATAGATAGATAGATAGATAGATAGATAGATAGATAGATAGATAGATAGATAGATAGATAGATAGATAGATAGATAGATAGATAGATAGATATTAACATCTGTCTTCATTCATCTTCTCTTCTTCTTAGCTATGACATGGTCCATTATGGTCATTCCAACCAACTTCGACAAGCCAAGGCTATGGGAGACTACCTCATTGTTGGAGTGCACACTGACGGTGAGGACACACACACACACACACACACACACCCTATGAAAAGGTGCTTCTTTTTTCTGTTTGCATGGTGCATTTGATCATGATAGAACAACAGGCTTTCAATCAATGGCATCCTTCAAATGTTTGAATAGTTTGCACACATCCGAGTTTACACATTACTGTAAGTGGAATGAAAGCTTGATTGAAATAGAATTTTGAATGTTTATATTAGGATATTATTATTATATTATTATATTATGGATATATTAGGATATTATTGTTTCTGCCACAGAATGAAAAATAAAAAAGGTAATTGTGACTTTTTATCTCACAATTCAGATTTTTTTCTCAAAATTGCGAGTTTACATCGGACAAATCTGACTTTATAAAAAAGTTGCAATTGTGAGTTATAAAGTAAAAATTTGTGATATAAAGTGTGTTATAAAGTCAGAATTGTGAGATATAAACTCGCAATTGCGTCTTATAAAGTCAATTGCGTGATATAAAATCAGAATTGCAATATAAAGTCGCAATTACGTGTTATAAAGTCAGAATTGCGTGTTATAGTTAGAATTGCGTGATATAAAGTCACAATTGTGTGTTATAAAGTCAAAATTGCGTGTTATAAAGTCAGAATTGCGTGTTATAGTCAGAATTGCGTGATATAAAGTCGCAATTGTGAGTTATAAAGTCAAAATGTGTGATATAAAGTCGCAATTGTGTGTTATAAAGTCAGATTTGTGAGTTATAAACTCGCAATTGCGTCGTATAAAGTCGCATTTGCATGTTTCTAAAGTCTATTTGGTGATATAGTCGCAGTTGCGAGTTATAAAGTCAGAACTGCGTGATGTAAAATCAAAATTGCGTTATATAGTCGCAAAAGCGTGTTATAAAGTCAGAATTGCGTGTTATAGTCAGAATTGCGTGATATTAAGTCAGAATTGCGTTATATAAAGTCGCAATTGCGTGATATAAAATCAAAATCGCGTTATATAGTCGCAAATGCGTATTATAAAGTCAGAATTGCGTGTTATAGCCAGAATTGCGTGATATAAATTCAGAATTGCATTATATAAAGTCAGAATTGCGTGTTAGTCAGAATTGCGTGATATAAAGTCGCAATTGCGTGATATTAAGTCAGAATTGCGTTATGTAAAGTCACAATTGCGTTTTATGGAGTCAGAATTGCGAGTTATAGTCAGAATTGCGTGTTATAAAGTCAAAATTACATGAAATTAAGTCGTAATTTTGTTATAAAGTCAGAATCGCATTTTAGAGTCAGAATTGCGTGATATAAAGTCAGAATTGCATGATATAAAGTCAGAATTGCATTTTAGAGTCAGAATTGCGTGATATAAAGTCGCAATTGCGTGATATAAAATCAGAATTGCAATATAAAGTCGCAATTACGTGTTTTAAAGTCAGAATTGCGTGTTATAGTTAGAATTGCGTGATATAAAGTCACAATTGTGTGTTATAAAGTCACAATTGCGTGTTATAAAGTCAGAATTGCGTGCTATAGTCAGAATTGCGTGATGTAAAGTCGCAATTGTGAGTTATAAAGTCAAAATTTGTGATATAAAGTCGCAATTGTGTGTTATAAAGTCAGATTTGTGAGTTATAAACTCGCAATTGAGTCGTATAAAGTCGCAATTGCATGTTTCTAAAGTCCATTTGGTGATATATAGTCGCAGTTGCGAGTTATAAAGTCAAAATTGCATGAAATTAAGTCGTAATTTTGTTATAAAGTCAGAATCGCATTTTAGAGTCAGAATTGCATTTTAGAGTCAGAATTTCATGATATAAAGTCGCAATTGCGTATTATGAAGTCAATTGCGTAATATAAAGTCGCAATTGTGTGTTAGAAAGTCGCAATTGCGTGTTATAAAGTCAGAATTGCGTGAAATAAATTCAGAATTGCATGATATAATGTCACAATTGCGTGTTATAAAGTCAGAATTGCGTGAAATAAAGTCAGAGTTGCGTGATATCAAGTCACAATTGCGTGTTATAAAGTCAGAATTGCATGATATAAAGTTGCAATTGCATGTTATAAAGTCAGAATTGCGTGATATAAAGTAGCAATTGTGTGATATAAAGTCGCAATTGTGTTATAAAGTCAGAATTGCGTGATATAAAGTCAGAATTGCATGATAAAGAGTAAGAATTCATGATATAGTCGCAATTGTGTGATTTATAGTCAGAATTGCACGATATAAAGTTGGAATTATGTGTTATAAAGTCAGAATTGCATGTTATAAAGTCAAAAATTGCGTGATTTTAAGTCAGAATTGCATTTTAGAGTCAGAATTGTGTTATAAATTCGCAATTGCGTGATATAAGGTCAGAATTGCATTTAAGAGTCAAAATTGCGTGATATATAAAGTCAGAATTGAATTTTAGAGTCAGAATTGTGTGTTATAAAGTTGCAAATGCATGTTATAAAGTCAGAATTGCACGTTATAGTCAGAATTACCTGATATAAAGTCGCAATTGTGTGTTAAAAAGCAAAATTGCGTGATATTAAGTCAGAATTGCATGATATAAAGTCGCAATTGTGTGATATAAAGTTGCAATTGCGTGTTATAAAGTCAGAATTGCGTGTTATTGTCCGAATTGCGTGATATAAAGTCGCAATTGCGTGTTATAAAGTCAGAATTGCATGATATAAAGTCGCAATTGCGTGTTATAAAGTCAGAATTGCATGATATAAAGTCGCAATTGCGTGATATAAAGTTGCAATTGCGTGTTATAAAGTCAGAATTGCGTGTTATTGTCAGAATTGCGTGATATAAAGTCAGAATTGCATGATATTAATTCAGAATTGCATTTTAGAGTCAGAATTGCGTGATATAAAGTCAGAATTATATGATATAAAGTCGCAATTGCATGTTATAAAGTTGCAATTGCGAGTAATAAAGTCAGAATTGCGTGATATAAAATCAGAATTGCGTGATATAAAGTCGCAATTGCCTGTGATGAAGTCAATTGTGCAATATAAAGTCGCAATTGTGTGTTATAAAGTCAGAATTGCATAATACAAAGTCGCAATTGCGTTATAAATTCAGAATTTCGTGATATAAAGTCGCAATTGCGTATTATAATGTTAGAATTGTGTAATAAAGTCAGAATTTCGTGATATAAAGTTGCAATTGCGAGTAATAAAGTCAGAATTGCGTGATATAAAGTTGCAATTGCGAGTAATAAAGTCAGAATTGAGTGATATAGTCAGAATTGCATGATATAAAGTCGCAATTGCCTGTGATGAAGTCAATTGCGTAATATAAAGTCGCAATTGTGTGTTATAAAGTCAGAATTGCGTGATATAAAGTCATAATTGCCTGTGATGAAGTCAATTGCGTGATATAAAGTCGCAATTGTGTTTTAAATTCAGAATTTCGTGATATAAAGTCGCAATTGCGAGTAATAAAGTCAGAATTGCGTGATATAAAGTCGCAATTGCGAGTAATAAAGTCAGAATTGCGTGATATAAAGTTGCAATTGCGAGTAATAAAGTCAGAATTGCGTGATATACAGTTGCAATTGCGAGTAATAAAGTCAGAATTGCGTGATATAAAGTCAGAATTGCATGATATAAAGTCGCAATTGCCTGTGATGAAGTCAATTGCGTAATATAAAGTCGGAATTGTGTGTTATAAAGTCAGAATTGCGTGATATAAAGTCAGAATTGCATGATATAAAGTCGCAATTGCCTGTGATGAAGTCAATTGCGTGATATAAAGTCGCAATTGTGTTATAAATTCAGAATTTCGTGATATAAAGTCGCAATTGCGTATTATAATGTTAGAATTGTGTAATAAAGTCAGAATTGCGTGATATAAAGTTGCAATTGCGAGTAATAAAGTCAGAATTGCGTGATATAAAGTTGCAATTGCGAGTAATAAAGTCAGAATTGCGTGATATAAAGTTGCAATTGCGAGTTATAAAGTCAGAATTGCGTGATATAATAGCAATTGTGAGGTATAAAGTCAGAATTGCATGATATAAAGTCGCAATTGCCTGTGATGAAGTCAATTGCGTAATATAACGTCGCAATTGTGTGTTATAAAGTCAGAATTGCATAATATAAAGTCGCAATTGTGTTTTATAAAGTCTTCTGATATAAAGTCTTGCTTATTATAAAGTCCCAATTTCGTTATAAATTCAGAATTGCATGATATAAAGTCGCAATTGCGTGATATAAAGTTGCAATTGCGTGTTATAAAGTCAGAATTGCGTGTTATTGTCAGAATTGCGTGATATAAAGTCAGAATTGCCTGTGATGAAGTCAATTGTGCAATATAAAGTCGCAATTGTGTTATAAAGTCAGAATTGCATAATACAAAGTCGCAATTGCGTTATAAATTCAGAATTTCGTGATATAAAGTCGCAATTGCGTATTATAATGTTAGAATTGTGTAATAAAGTCAGAATTTCGTGATATAAAGTTGCAATTGCGAGTAATAAAGTCAGAATTGCGTGATATAAAGTTGCTATTGCGAGTAATAAAGTCAGAATTGCGTGATATAAAGTTGCAATTGCGAGTAATAAAGTCAGAATTGCGTGATATAGTCAGAATTGCATGATATAAAGTCGCAATTGCCTGTGATGAAGTCAATTGCGTAATATAAAGTCGCAATTGTGTGTTATAAAGTCAGAATTGCGTGATATAAAGTCGTAATTGCCTGTGATGAAGTCAATTGCGTGATATAAAGTCGCAATTGTGTTTTAAATTCAGAATTTCGTGATATAAAGTCGCAATTGCGAGTAATAAAGTCAGAATTGCGTGATATAAAGTCGCAATTGCGAGTAATAAAGTCAGAATTGCGTGATATAAAGTTCCAATTGCGAGTAATAAAGTCAGAATTGCGTGATATACAGTTGCAATTGCGAGTAATAAAGTCAGAATTGCGTGATATAAAGTCAGAATTGCATGATATAAAGTCGCAATTGCCTGTGATGAAGTCAATTGCGTGATATAAAGTCGCAATTGTGTTATAAATTCAGAATTTCGTGATATAAAGTCGCAATTGCGTATTATAATGTTAGAATTGTGTAATAAAGTCAGAATTGCGTGATATAAAGTCGCAATTGCATGTTATAAAGTTGCAATTGCGAGTAATAAAGTCAGAATTGCGTGATATAAAATCAGAATTGCGTGATATAAAGTCGCAATTGCCTGTGATGAAGTCAATTGTGCAATATAAAGTCGCAATTGTGTGTTATAAAGTCAGAATTGCATAATACAAAGTCGCAATTGCGTTATAAATTCAGAATTTCGTGATATAAAGTCGCAATTGCGTATTATAATGTTAGAATTGTGTAATAAAGTCAGAATTTCGTGATATAAAGTTGCAATTGCGAGTAATAAAGTCAGAATTGCGTGATATAAAGTTGCAATTGCGAGTAATAAAGTCAGAATTGCCTGTGATGAAGTCAGAATTGCATGATATAAAGTCGCAATTGTGTGTTATAAAGTCAGAATTGCGTGATATAAAGTCATAATTGCCTGTGATGAAGTCAATTGCGTGATATAAAGTCGCAATTGTGTTTTAAATTCAGAATTTCGTGATATAAAGTCGCAATTGCGAGTAATAAAGTCAGAATTGCGTGATATAAAGTCGCAATTGCGAGTAATAAAGTCAGAATTGCGTGATATAAAGTTGCAATTGCGAGTAATAAAGTCAGAATTGCGTGATATACAGTTGCAATTGCGAGTAATAAAGTCAGAATTGCGTGATATAAAGTCAGAATTGCATGATATAAAGTCGCAATTGCCTGTGATGAAGTCAATTGCGTAATATAAAGTCGGAATTGTGTGTTATAAAGTCAGAATTGCGTGATATAAAGTCAGAATTGCATGATATAAAGTCGCAATTGCCTGTGATGAAGTCAATTGCGTGATATAAAGTCGCAATTGTGTTATAAATTCAGAATTTCGTGATATAAAGTCGCAATTGCGTATTATAATGTTAGAATTGTGTAATAAAGTCAGAATTGCGTGATATAAAGTTGCAATTGCGAGTAATAAAGTCAGAATTGCGTGATATAAAGTTGCAATTGCGAGTAATAAAGTCAGAATTGCGTGATATAAAGTTGCAATTGCGAGTTATAAAGTCAGAATTGCGTGATATAATAGCAATTGTGAGGTATAAAGTCAGAATTGCATGATATAAAGTCGCAATTGCCTGTGATGAAGTCAATTGCGTAATATAACGTCGCAATTGTGTGTTATAAAGTCAGAATTGCATAATATAAAGTCGCAATTGTGTTTTATAAAGTCTTCTGATATAAAGTCTTGCTTATTATAAAGTCCCAATTTCGTTATAAATTCAGAATTGCATGATATAAAGTCGCAATTGCGTGATATAAAGTTGCAATTGCGTGTTATAAAGTCAGAATTGCGTGTTATTGTCAGAATTGCGTGATATAAAGTCAGAATTGCCTGTGATGAAGTCAATTGTGCAATATAAAGTCGCAATTGTGTGTTATAAAGTCAGAATTGCATAATACAAAGTCGCAATTGCGTTATAAATTCAGAATTTCGTGATATAAAGTCGCAATTGCGTATTATAATGTTAGAATTGTGTAATAAAGTCAGAATTTCGTGATATAAAGTTGCAATTGCGAGTAATAAAGTCAGAATTGCGTGATATAAAGTTGCTATTGCGAGTAATAAAGTCAGAATTGCGTGATATAAAGTTGCAATTGCGAGTAATAAAGTCAGAATTGCGTGATATAGTCAGAATTGCATGATATAAAGTCGCAATTGCCTGTGATGAAGTCAATTGCGTAATATAAAGTCGCAATTGTGTGTTATAAAGTCAGAATTGCGTGATATAAAGTCGTAATTGCCTGTGATGAAGTCAATTGCGTGATATAAAGTCGCAATTGTGTTTTAAATTCAGAATTTCGTGATATAAAGTCGCAATTGCGAGTAATAAAGTCAGAATTGCGTGATATAAAGTCGCAATTGCGAGTAATAAAGTCAGAATTGCGTGATATAAAGTTCCAATTGCGAGTAATAAAGTCAGAATTGCGTGATATACAGTTGCAATTGCGAGTAATAAAGTCAGAATTGCGTGATATAAAGTCAGAATTGCATGATATAAAGTCGCAATTGCCTGTGATGAAGTCAATTGCGTGATATAAAGTCGCAATTGTGTTATAAATTCAGAATTTCGTGATATAAAGTCGCAATTGCATATTATAATGTTAGAATTGTGTAATAAAGTCAGAATTGCGTGATATAAAGTTGCAATTGCGAGTAATAAAGTCAGAATTGCGTGATATAAAGTTGCAATTGCGAGTAATAAAGTCAGAATTGCGTGATATAAAGTTGCAATTGTGAGTTATAAAGTCAGAATTGCATGATATAAAGTCGCAATTGCCTGTGATGAAGTCAATTGCGTAATATAACGTCGCAATTGTGTGTTATAAAGTCAGAATTGCATAATATAAAGTCGCAATTGTGTTTTATAAAGTCTTCTGATATAAAGTCTTGCTTATTATAAAGTCCCAATTTCGTTATAAATTCAGAATTTCATGATATAAAGTCGCAATTGTCTGTTATAAAGTCAGAATTTTGAGATATAAAGTCATAAATGTGTTATAAATTCAGAATTGCATTTTACAGTCAGAAAAGTGTGTTATAAAGTCACAATTGCGTGATATAAAGTTGTAATTGCATGTTATAAAGTCAGAATTGCGTGATATAAAGTCAGGGCCGGATTAACCATTAGGGCAACTGGGCAATTGCCCAGGGGCCCAGGACATCTAAGGGGCCCTGGGCACCGTCAAATATTATGTCAAATATTATGATTAAAATGTCTCCACGATCTGCTTTTGAAGAAATATCGTAGGATCGTGCATTCTATCAGTTTGCAGTTCTGGCGCCTCCGTCTCAACATAGCCTACTGTACAGCGCGACGTATATTTACATCAAATGCAGAGGAACGGGACACTGTAGTTCATAAAAATTAATTATTTGCATGTGCTTTAAAGCCTTGTCGGTTAAACATGTCATTCGCTGCTGATGCGCTGTTCTAACGGGCGCTTTTCTGAGCGCAATAACGTTACACCCCGACGCGTACATGCACTAAAAGCCTGTCTAACAGCGCCTGTTACTGGACTAAGTTATCTTTCGAGTCTTATTGCTCTAATACTGTCAAATACACTCAAGGTTTACATAAACAAAGTTGGTTATGTCTAAAGTGAAAGAAGAGTAGAAAAAATAAGAAAAAAAATCTGCTTTTCAAATGCGTGTATATTAGACTCGTCGCGGGCAGATCTTAAAGAGACAGTAGCCCTAATAGTAAACATGCTGCCGCTTGTCCTTAAAGGGACAGTTACCCAAAAATAAAAATGATGTCATTATTTACTCACTCACTCTAATGTTGTTCCATACATGTATTAATTTCTTTCTTGTGCTGAACACAAAAGAAGATATTTTGAGGAGTGTGGCTAACCGGGCGGTTGCTGGTCCCCATTGGTCCTCCAAGTCATTGTGCCCAGGGGCCCCTGAACTCTTAATCCGGCCCTGTATAAAGTCGCAATTGTGTGTCAAAAAGTAAAAATTGCGTGCACTGTTAGACCTTACCGGGTTTTTTTACAGTAAAATACTGGCAACACTGTTGCCAGTAATTTACTGTTATTTGTACAGTTATTTACTGTATTATACAGTTTGTTACTGTAAAATGCACTAAATTAAAATTTGACTTAAAACTAATTTCTCTTGCAGAAACCGACTGCCTTAAATTGACCAACTGTAATTTAAATGTGTAAAACTAAAATGTGTAATGCATTAATAATGTGAGAAAATAGTTAAGAACTTCCATTAGAAACCATTAAAAAACTTAAGTACATAAAAAGATTTCCACTGAACCAGCAATTACACTCTGTTAAATAAAGCAACATGCAGCGTATCATCGATGTTTCTAGATCTTCTCCTGGACTAAAGCACAGGCTCTACTCTTCAGCACAATGGTGACCCAAAAAACAAAATTTTACAGTAAACTACTGGCAACAGTGTTGCCAGTATAAACCTGTTTTATAACTTACAGTTTATTACTGTTAAAATACATTTTGTGGGTGTGTCTTTTTATCTTACACTGTTAACCCTTTCAACCCCACAGGAACATCCGCACTACAAAGAGTAAAAAGTAACATTGACGCAGTGTTGCAGTGAGATAATTAAGAGAATATGTAAGTGATTGTTGAGCATTAGTGATGAACACCTGCTGTTAACAAGCAGAATCACTGAAGGAAAGAGGAACACAAGAACAGAAAATAGAGAAACACAAGAACTACAACTGACTTCCAGCCATAACACATTATTACACGTATTATTAACCAGTTTGACTTTATTTCTGTCATATATCTGTAGAAGTTGTTATTGAGATGTTTAATTGAAAATGTTTGATTTAAAGTTACCATTATAGAGATCAGTGTTTGCTTTAGTTGGGTCGCTGATGCCAACACATTATTTTTTCTCTTACTGCTTGAGCTGTGTTTTTGCAAGTCACACTTGTGCACACACACAGTTCGTGAATGATTGTGGTTATATTCACTATCATGACAAAATCATTATGTGGCCTGTCCAATCACTAAGAAATTAGTTCTCACTCATTCAGACTTTAATTCTCAATCAAAAGTGTTACATTACCACCACTGTGAAACAACAGCAACAATGACTAATTTATTTAACACATGCATAACCAAAAATAAAAGGGCTACATTGTCTTGTAGAAACACAGAAATATCACATATTAGAACATGCATCTCAACAATGGTAGGAATATATATATTTTTAATTATTATTCATGCAGCAGAGCATGCTGGGAGTTTTATACTATCCTGGTACCCAGCATGCATTGCGACATGAAACTTCTGATCATCACCATTGTTGAGATTCATATGCTGATTGTTGATGTCTTGTGTGTGCGTGAGTCAAGCAGGAGTTAATACAATTTTAATGCACTATATGATTTCCAAAATTTTCATTTGACCTGATTACAGAAATATTGCTGTATTTCATGTTGTAGATTATCAGATATATGGTATTAAACCAGAAATTCACAGCTCACATAAGTTAAAAAAGTAATAAATCATGTATAATTTTGAAATCACAAAACCAAAAAACTCCTGATCAACTTCCCCTTGACTTTTTCTTGCTGTAACAAATGTGCTTTATAAACTCAATGTTACAACAGCCAGAGAGAGAAGAATGTAAGAAGTTTTGAAGTCAAGGTACAAGAGACCAACTAAAGCAAATATGGATCTCCATCATGGTGACAACAAACTTTATTATTAACTAAATCCCTGTTCATTCTCAACAAGAACTTGAAATAAATAATGTTAAACTGGTTTCACACTCAGTGTGGCTGGAAGTCAGTTTTAGTTCTTGTGTTTCTCTTTTTTCTGTTCTTGTTTCTCTGTCCTTCAGTGATTCTGCTTATCAGGAGTTCATCAGTGTCTCAATTCACTCACTTCTTTTCATTCACTCAGTCAAGTGGACTATATTAGTGAACTAGTGTAGGGAATAGTGAATGAGGGTATAGGGTGTGATTGGGAACACAGCCTCTGAGTGTCGACTTTGAGCGCTGTTAATTCACAGTATATTCCTGTACACTGTAAAAAAAATCCCGTATTTTTTACGGAATAATGCTGGCAACTTTGGTTGCCAGAACAATTCTGTAAAAAATACATTAAAACTGTAATCACCTTTACGGAGCAGCATGTAAGTTTTACATTTTAAACTCGTATATTTAACAATGGATTTCAGCAATATTGACATGGCCATAAAGTTATTGAACAAATTCCTTCAGTAAGAATTGAAAACACCTGATGTTAACAAGCAGAATCACTGAAGGAGAAAACCATAATTAAAGTCACCATTATGGAGATCAGTGTGTGTTTTAGTTGGGCTCTTTACCCTTAAATTATTAACATTAAGTTTTGTTTGGCTGTTGTACATGAGTTATAACAGCAGATGATGAACAAAGAGAAAAGGTGATCTGATGGTGTTGGTTGTGTTCTAACATAATCATTATTCCACAATCATTTGACCTGAATCACTGAACTCATATAGAGTCCAATTCATGAGTTAGGTTACTTTATTATCAATAGTAGTACCGTCATTGAACACCATAATATTATTAACTTTTACAATGTAATCCAAATCATTTCTAAAAAGTTTATCTTGTTCAAAAAAGAGACACACAGACATCAATAATCAGCCTGTGTATCTCAACAATGGTGACATTTATAAAGCATGTTGCAGTGCATTCTGGGTTTTACCAATCAAAACTCATTCATGGCTCCCATCATGCATTGCTGCATGAATAAATAATGAGCTTATGATCAGAGGTGATCTGTTTGTCACCATTGCTGAGATTCATACGCTAAATCTTGATATGTCTGTGTTGCCAAAACATTTTTTAATATGCATACATGTTTTTTTATTTTTATTGATTTGATTATTTGAATTTCATTGAAAAGGCTAAACATATTATGCAGCTAAAGTTAATAAAATAAACCTAACTCATATGAGTTCAGTGATTCAGGTTAAATGATTGTGAATTGATGATTATGTTAAAACACAACCAACATCATCAGATCACCTTTTCTATTTGTTCATCTGCTGTTATAGCTCATATACAACAGCCAAACAAAAACTTAAAGTAATAATTTAAGGGTAAAGAGCCCAACTAAAACACACACTCATCTCCATAATGGTGACTTTAATTATGGTTTTCTCCTTCAGTGATTCTGCTTGTTAACATCAGGTGTTTTCAATTCTTACTGAAGGAATTTGTTCAATAACTTTATGGCCATGTCAATATTGCTGAAATCCATTGTTAAATATACCAGTTTAAAATGTAAAACTTACATGCTGCTCCGTAAAGGTGATTACAGTTTTAATGTATTTTTTACAGAATTGTTCTGGCAACCAAAGTTGCCAGCATTATTCCGTAAAAAATACGGGATTTTTTTTACAGTGTAGGTATATTCCTGTATATTACTGTTTTAATGGAAAATGGTATGATATTGTAAGAATGTGGGCTTTTTCTACAGTAAGGGCTAACAGTGTGATATTAAGTCAGAATTGCATGATATAAAGTCGCAATTGCGTAATACTGTATAAAGTTGCACTTGCGTGTAATAAAGTCAGAATTGCGTGTTATAGTCAGAATAGTGTGATATAAAGTAAGAATTGCGTGATATAAAGTCGCAATTGCGTGATATAAAGTTGCACTTGCGTGTTATAAAGTCAGAATTACGTGTTATAGTCAGAATTGCATGATATAAAGTTGCAATTGCATGTTATAAAGTCAGAATTGCATGATGTAAAGTTACAATTGCGTGTTATAAAGTCAGAATTGCATGATATAAAGTCGCAATTGCATTATAAAGTCAGAATTGCATTTTAGAGTCAGAATTGCGTGATATAAAGTCGCAATTGCGTGTTATAAAGTAAGAATTGCGTGATATAAAGTCAGAAATGCATGATATAAAGTAAGAGTTTGTGATATAGTCGCAATTGTGTGATTTATAGTCAGAATTGCACGATATTAAGTTGGAATTATGTGTTATAAAGTCAGATTTGCATGATATAAAGTTGTAATTATGTGTTATAAAGTCAGAATTGCTGATATAAAGTCAGAATTGCATGATATAAAGTCGCAATTGTGTTATAAATTCAGAATTTCGTGATGTAAAGTCGCAATTGCGAGTAATATAGTCAGAATTGCGTGATATAAAGTTGCAATTGCGAGTAATAAAGTCAGAATTGCATGATATAAAGTCGCAATTGCGCGTTATAAAGTCACAATTGCGTTATAAAGTCACAATTGCGTTATAAAGTCACAATTGCATTTTAGAGTCATAATTGCGTGATATAAAGTCGCAATTGCGTGTTATAAAGTAAGAATTGCGTGATATAAAGTCAGAAATGCATGATATAAAGTAAGAGTTCGTGATATAGTCGCAATTGTGTGATTTATAGTCAGAATTGAACGATATTAAGTTGGAATTATGTGTTATAAAGTCAGATTTGCATGATATAAAGTTGGAATTATGTGTTATAAAGTCAGAATTGCTGATATAAAGTCAGAATTGCATGATATAAAGTCGCAATTGCGTTATAAATTCAGAATTTCGTGATATAAAGTCGCAATTGCGAGTAATATAGTCAGAATTGCGTGATATAAAGTTGCAATTGCGAGTAATAAAGTCAGAAATGCATGATATAAAGTCGCAATTGCGCGTTATAAAGTCAGAATTGCGTGATATAAAGTAGCAATTGCGTGATATAAAGTCGCAATTGTGTTATAAAGTCAGAATTGCGTGATATAAAGTCGCAATTGCGCGTTATAAAGTCAGAATTGCGTGATATAAAGTAGCAATTGCGTAATATAAAGTCGCAATTGCGCGTTATAAAGTCAGAATTGCGTGATATAAAGTAGCAATTGCGTGATATAAAGTCGCAATTGCGCGTTATAAAGTCAGAATTGCGTGATATAAAGTCGCAATTGCGCGTTATAAAGTCAGAATTGCGTGATATAAAGTCAGAATTGCATGATATAATGTCACAATTGCGTGTTATAAAGTCAGAATTGCGTGAAATAAAGTCAGAGTTGCGTGATATAAAGTCACAATTGCGTGTTATAAAGTCAGAATTGCATGATATAAAGTTGCAATTGCATGTTATAAAGTCAGAATTGCGAGATATAAAGTAGCAATTGTGTGATATAAAGTCGTAATTGTGTTATAAAGTCAGAATTGCGTGATATAAAGTCAGAATTGCATGATATAGAGTAAGAATTCATGATATAGTCGCAATTGTGTGATTTATAGTCAGAATTGCACGATAAAAGTTGGAATTATGTGTTATAAAGTCAGAATTGCATGATATAAAGTCGCAATTGCGTTATAAATTCAGAATTTCGTGATATAAAGTCGCAATTGTATGTTATAAATTCAGAATTGCATGATGTAAAGTCGCAATTGCGTGTTATAAAGTCAGAATTGTGTGATATAAAGTTGCAATTGCGAGTAATAAAGTCAGAATTGCGTGATATAAAGTTGCAATTGCGAGTAATAAAGTCAGAATTGCATGATATAAAGTCGCAATTGTATATTATGAAGTCAATTGCGTAATATAAAGTCGCAATTGTGTGTTATAAAGTCGCAATTGCGCGTTATAAAGTCAGAATTGCGTGATATAAAGTAGCAATTGCGTAATATAAAGTCGCAATTGTGTTATAAAGTCAGAATTGCGTGATATAAAGTCAGAATTGCATGATATAATGTCACAATTGCGTGTTATAAAGTCAGAATTGCGTGAAATAAAGTCAGAGTTGCGTGATATAAAGTCACAATTGCGTGTTATAAAGTCAGAATTGCATGATATAAAGTTGCAATTGCATGTTATAAAGTCAGAATTGCGTGATATAAAGTAGCAATTGTGTGATATAAAGTCGTAATTGTGTTATAAAGTCAGAATTGCGTGATATAAAGTCAGAATTGCATGATATAGAGTAAGAATTCATGATATAGTCGCAATTGTGTGATTTATAGTCAGAATTGCACGATAAAAGTTGGAATTATGTGTTATAAAGTCAGAATTGCATGATATAAAGTCGCAATTGCGTTATAAATTCAGAATTTCGTGATATAAAGTCGCAATTGTATGTTATAAATTCAGAATTGCATGATGTAAAGTCGCAATTGCGTGTTATAAAGTCAGAATTGTGTGATATAAAGTTGCAATTGCGAGTAATAAAGTCAGAATTGCGTGATATAAAGTTGCAATTGCGAGTAATAAAGTCAGAATTGCATGATATAAAGTCGCAATTGTATATTATGAAGTCAATTGCGTAATATAAAGTCGCAATTGTGTGTTATAAAGTCGCAATTGTGTGTAATAAAGTCAGACTTACGTGATATAAAGTCGCAATTGCGTGTTATAAAGTCAGAAATGCGTGAAATAAAGTCGCAATTGTGTGTTATAAAGTCAGAATTGCGTGATATAAAGTAGCAATTGCGTGATATAAAGTCGCAATTGTGTTATAAAGTCAGAATTGCGTGATATAAAGTCAGAATTGCGTGATATAAAGTCACAATTGTGTTATTAAGTCAGAATTATATGATATAAAGTCGCATTTATGTTATAAAGTCAGAATTGCATGATTTAAAGTCGCAATTGCGTGTTATAAAGTCAGAATTGAGTGATATAAAGTCAGAATTGCATGATATAAAGTCAGAATTATATTATATAAAGTCGCAATTATGTCATAAAGTCGCAATTGCGTGATAAAGTTGCAATTGCGTGTTATAAAGTCAGAATTGCGTGTTATTGTCAGAATTGCGTGATATAATGTCAGAATTGCATGATATAAAGTCAGAATTGCATTTTAGAGTCAGAATTGCGTGATATAAAGTCAGAATTATATGATATAAAGTCGCAATTGCATGTTATAAAGTTGCAATTACGAGTAATAAAGTCAGAATTGCGTGATATAAAATCAGAATTGCGTGATATAAAGTCGCAATTGCCTGTGATGAAGTCAATTGTGTAATATAAAGTCGCAATTGTGTGTTATGAAGTCAGAATTGCATAATACAAAGTCGCAATTGCGTTAGAAATTCAGAATTTCGTGATATAAAGTAGCAATTGCGTATTATAATGTTAGAATTGTGTAATAAAGTCAGAATTTCGTGATATAAAGTTGCAATTGCGAGTAATAAAGTCAGAATTGCGTGATATAAAGTTGCAATTGCGAGTAATAAAGTCAGAATTGCGTGATATAAAGTTGCAATTGCGAGTAATAAAGTCAGAATTGCGTGATATAAAGTCAGAATTGCATGATATAAAGTCGCAATTGCCTGTGATGAAGTCAATTGCGTGATATAAAGTCGCAATTGTGTTATAAATTCAGATATTCGTGATATAAAGTCGCAATTGCGAGTAATAAAGTCAGAATTGCGTGATATAAAGTTGCAATTGCGAGTAATAAAGTCAGAATTGCGTGATAAAAAGTTGCAATTGCGAGTAATAAAGTCAGAATTGCGTGATAAAAAGTTGCAATTGCGAGTAATAAAGTCAGAATTGCGTGATATAAAGTTGCAATTGCGAGTAATAAAGTCAGAATTGCGTGATAAAAAGTCAGAAATGCATGATATAAAGTAAGAGTTTGTGATATAGTCGCAATTGTGTGATTTATAGTCAGAATTGCACGATATTAAGTTGGAATTATGTGTTATAAAGTCAGATTTGCATGATATAAAGTTGGAATTATGTGTTATAAAGTCAGAATTGCTGATATAAAGTCAGAATTGCATGATATAAAGTCGCAATTGTGTTATAAATTCAGAATTTCGTGATGTAAAGTCGCAATTGCGAGTAATATAGTCAGAATTGCATGATATAAAGTTTCAATTGCGAGTAATAAAGTCAGATTTGCATGATATAAAGTCGCAATTGCGCGTTATAAAGTCACAATTGCGTTATAAAGTCACAATTGCGTTATAAAGTCACAATTGCATTTTAGAGTCATAATTGCGTGATATAAAGTCGCAATTGCGTGTTATAAAGTAAGAATTGCTGATATAAAGTCAGAATTGCATGATATAAAGTCGCAATTGCGTGATATAAAGTTGCAATTGCGTGTTATAAAGTCAGAATTGCGTGTTATTGTCAGAATTGCGTGATATAAAGTCAGAATTGCATGATATTAAGTCAGAATTGCATTTTAGAGTCAGAATTGCGTGATATAAAGTCAGAATTATATGATATAAAGTCGCAATTGCATGTTATAAAGTTGCAATTGCGAGTAATAAAGTCAGAATTGCGTGATATAAAATCAGAATTGCGTGATATAAAGTCGCAATTGCCTGTGATGAAGTCAATTGTGTAATATAAAGTCGCAATTGTGTGTTATGAAGTCAGAATTGCATAATACAAAGTCGCAATTGCGTTAGAAATTCAGAATTTCGTGATATAAAGTAGCAATTGCGTATTATAATGTTAGAATTGTGTAATAAAGTCAGAATTTCGTGATATAAAGTTGCAATTGCGAGTAATAAAGTCAGAATTGCGTGATATAAAGTTGCAATTGCGAGTAATAGTCAGAATTGCGTGATATAAAGTTGCAATTGCGAGTAATAAAGTCAGAATTGCGTGATAAAAAGTTGCAATTGCGAGTAATAAAGTCAGAATTGCGTGATAAAAAGTTGCAATTGCGAGTAATAAAGTCAGAATTGCGTGATATAAAGTTGCAATTGCGAGTAATAAAGTCAGAATTGCGTGATAAAAAGTCAGAAATGCATGATATAAAGTAAGAGTTTGTGATATAGTCGCAATTGTGTGATTTATAGTCAGAATTGCACGATATTAAGTTGGAATTATGTGTTATAAAGTCAGATTTGCATGATATAAAGTTGGAATTATGTGTTATAAAGTCAGAATTGCTGATATAAAG
Source organism: Phoxinus phoxinus (assembly GCF_949152265.1). Lineage (NCBI taxonomy): Eukaryota > Metazoa > Chordata > Actinopteri > Cypriniformes > Leuciscidae > Phoxinus > Phoxinus phoxinus. Next base: position 52,736,516 of record NC_136876.1, read on the forward strand.
TCAGAATTGCATGATATAAAGTCGCAATTGTGTTATAAATTCAGAATTTCGTGATGTAAAGTCGCAATTGCGAGTAATATAGTCAGAATTGCATGATATAAAGTTTCAATTGCGAGTAATAAAGTCAGATTTGCATGATATAAAGTCGCAATTGCGCGTTATAAAGTCACAATTGCGTTATAAAGTCACAATTGCGTTATAAAGTCACAATTGCATTTTAGAGTCATAATTGCGTGATATAAAGTCGCAATTGCGTGTTATAAAGTAAGAATTGCTGATATAAAGTCAGAATTGCATGATATAAAGTCGCAATTGCGTGATATAAAGTTGCAATTGCGTGTTATAAAGTCAGAATTGCGTGTTATTGTCAGAATTGCGTGATATAAAGTCAGAATTGCATGATATTAAGTCAGAATTGCATTTTAGAGTCAGAATTGCGTGATATAAAGTCAGAATTATATGATATAAAGTCGCAATTGCATGTTATAAAGTTGCAATTGCGAGTAATAAAGTCAGAATTGCGTGATATAAAATCAGAATTGCGTGATATAAAGTCGCAATTGCCTGTGATGAAGTCAATTGTGTAATATAAAGTCGCAATTGTGTGTTATGAAGTCAGAATTGCATAATACAAAGTCGCAATTGCGTTAGAAATTCAGAATTTCGTGATATAAAGTAGCAATTGCGTATTATAATGTTAGAATTGTGTAATAAAGTCAGAATTTCGTGATATAAAGTTGCAATTGCGAGTAATAAAGTCAGAATTGCGTGATATAAAGTTGCAATTGCGAGTAATAGTCAGAATTGCGTGATATAAAGTTGCAATTGCGAGTAATAAAGTCAGAATTGCGTGATATAAAGTCAGAATTGCCTGATATAAAGTCGCAATTGCCTGTGATGAAGTCAATTGCGTGATATAAAGTCGCAATTGTGTTATAAATTCAGAATTTCGTGATATAAAGTCGCAATTGCGAGTAATAAAGTCAGAATTGCGTGATATAAAGTTGCAATTGCGAGTAATAAAGTCAGAATTGCGTGATAAAAAGTTGCAATTGCGAGTAATAAAGTCAGAATTGCGTGATATAAAGTTGCAATTGCGAGTAATAAAGTCAGAATTGCGTGATAAAAAGTCAGAAATGCATGATATAAAGTAAGAGTTTGTGATATAGTCGCAATTGTGTGATTTATAGTCAGAATTGCACGATATTAAGTTGGAATTATGTGTTATAAAGTCAGATTTGCATGATTTAAAGTTGGAATTATGTGTTATAAAGTCAGAATTGCTGATATAAAGTCAGAATTGCATGATATAAAGTCGCAATTGTATTATAAATTCAGAATTTCGTGATGTAAAGTCACAATTGCGAGTAATATAGTCAGAATTGCATGATATAAAGTTTCAATTGCGAGTAATAAAGTCAGATTTGCATGATATAAAGTCGCAATTGCGCGTTATAAAGTCACAATTGCGTTATAAAGTCACAATTGCATTTTAGAGTCATAATTGCGTGATATAAAGTCGCAATTGCGTGTTATAAAGTAAGAATTGCGTGATATAAAGTCAGAAATGCATGATATAAAGTAAGAGTTCGTGATATAGTCGCAATTGTGTGATTTATAGTTAGAATTGCACGATATTGCGGGGTTAAAGTCAGTCTGGTTAGTAATAAGTGAAGCTGGTAATGCTGTTTGTGAGATAGATAGATAGATAGATAGATAGATAGATAGATAGATAGATAGATAGATAGATAGATAGATAGATAGATAGATAGATAGATAGATAGATAGATAGATAGATAGATAGATAGATAGATAGATGATCTAAAGTCGCAATTACTCGCAACAGTGTTGCCAGTATTTTACTGTAAAAAAACCCGGTAAGGTCTAACAGTGTAGCAATTGTGTGATATAAAGTCGCAATTGTGTTATAAAGTCAGAATTGCGTGATATAAAGTCAGAATTGCATGATATCGAGTAAGAATTCATGATATAGTCGCAATTGTGTGATTTATAGTCAGAATTGCACGATATAAAGTTGGAATTATGTGTTATAAAGTCAGAATTGCATGATATAAAGTCGCAATTGCGTTATAAAGTCAGAATTGCGTGTTATAAAGTTAGAATTGCGTGATATAGTCGCAATTGCGTTTTATAAAATCAGAATTGCATGATATAAAGTCAGAATTGCGTGATATAAAGTCGCAATTGTTTTATTAAGTCAGAATTATATGATATAAAGTCGCAATTATGTTATAAAGTCAGAATTATATGATATAAAGTCGCAATTATGTTATAAAGTCAGAATTGCATGATTTAAAGTCGCAATTGCGTGTTATAAAGTCAGAATTGCGTGATATAAAGTCGCAATTGCGTGTTATAAAGTCAGAATTGCGTGATATAAATAGGAATATTTTCAGAATTGCGAGCTGTAAACTCACAATTAGATAAAAAGTTGAAATTTTATTTTAAAATGTTTTATTTTGTTGCAGAAACAAGCTTCTATAGGTGGGTCCATCAGAGTTTCTCAACAGGGGCATTCATTTCATATCCATGAAAACCAGGATTATCAGACGCGATATCAAAACTGATATCATCGAACAAACCAAGAGTCTCTCTCTCTCTCTCTCTCTGAGCAGATGAGATCTCTAAGCACAAAGGTCCTCCAGTGTTCACTCAGGCGGAGAGATATAAGATGGTGCGAGCCATCAAGTGGGTGGATGAGATCGTGGAAGGAGCTCCATACGTGACCACGCTCGAGACTCTGGACAAATACACCTGTGATTTCTGTGTTCATGGAGGTCAGAGCTTAAGCATAATAACCATAATAACCTGTGCTAAAGTGTTGATGAAGTCAGTAAAGAGACGTCATTGGGCCCTATCATACACGTGTATGATAGGGCCCAATGACGTCTCTTTATCGCAAGTGTGTTCTGCTAGTTTCAGCCCGACGCACATTTTCACGTCCTGCGTCACTTTGTCATTTGTGCCCGTCTGTGGCCCATAGGCTGCTGGTCTGAGAACCAGGTGTGTGTTCAGGCGCATTGCTGGAGCTTGAGGAACTGATATAGACTGAGCCATTGACCGACTGAAACCTGCTCTAAAGTCAATGTATTACTTTTGTTATTTAAAGAGCGTGTTAGTAATGTGCGCCTTTAGGCGGGTCCACAATGCTCGTACACTATGCTTATTACACACACACTCTGCTTATTACACAGGGTGTAGTACACACACTAGCCAAATATTAAAATAAAAGGATTAGAATGTTAAAGATGAGTATTGTGTACATAAAGATATTGTGGAATCCGGCTTATCCCGTAGATGGTCTGCTTGAGAGCTTTAACCTCACATACACACACACGCACACACACACACACACACACACACACACACACACACACACACACACACACACACACACACACACACACACACACACACACACAGCTTTAACCTGCACATGAGATCTGAGAAGCGTTCAGTTTTTTCGTTTGCTAATTTCTCCGTGTAAATAGTGAATCCTCCATGACGTGAGCGCAACTGGCTTTTAAAGCACTCAAAAAAATAAATTGTTGAATGAACATGATTTAATCGTATCACCCATTATGCATCTAAGCAAGATTTGAATATTTTATTTGAACACAATATTGGTTTGTAAATTGAACATGATTGTAATATGTCAATGCAACTTCTTTGCAACTAATTGAATCAACATGTTTGTATTGTGTTAGACTAATCAAATGTATTCTCATTCACTCAAAGCACAGGAAAGCAGAATCACCAAAGGAGAAAATCTCATTTAAGTCACCATTATGGAGATCAGTGTGTGTTTTAGTTGGGCTCTTCACCCTTAAATTATTAACTTTAAGCTTTGTTTGGCTGCTGTACATAAGTTATAACAGCCAGATGAACAAATAGGAACGGTGATCTGATGGTGTTGGTTGTATATTAACATAACCATTATTTCACAATCATTTAACCTGAATCACTGAACTCATATAGAGTCCAATTTATGATTTAGGTTTATTTTATTAATTTGAGCTGCATAATATGTTTAGCCTTTTCAATGAAATTAAATGATCAAATCAATAAAAATAAAAACTATATACACACATTTCTTTTTTCGGCACACACAGACATCAAGATTTAACGTATGAATCTCAGCAATGGTGAGAAACAAATCACCTCTGATCTTAAGCTCATTATTTATTCATGCAGCAATGCATGATGGGAGCTATGAATGAGTTTTGATTGGTGCAACACAGAATGCACTGCAACATGCTTTATAAATGTCACCATAGTTGAGATTCATACACTGATTCTTGATGTCTGTGTGTGCCTAAAAGAGAAATGTGTTTATGTATATATTTATTTTTATTGATTTGATCATTTTAATTTCATTGAAAAGGCTAAAACTATTATGCAGCTAAAATTAATAAATTAAACCTAACTCATAAATTGGACTCTATATGAGTTCAGTGATTCAGGTTAAATGATTGTGAAATAATGGTTATGTTAATACACAACCAACACCATCAGATCACCGTTCCTATTTGTTCATCTGGCTGTTATAACTTATGTACAGCAGCCAAACAAAACTTAAAGTTAATAATTTAAGGGTGAAGAGCCCAACTAAAACACACACTGATCTCCATAATGGTGACTTAAAATTAGATTTTCTCCTTTGGTGATTCTGCTTTCCTGTGCTTTGAGTGAATGAGAATACATTTGATTAGTCTAACACAATACAAACATGTTGATTCAATTAGTTGCAAAGAAGTTGCATTGACATATTACAATCATGTTCAATTTACAAACCAATATTGTGTTCAAATAAAATATTCAAATCTTGCTTAGATGCATAATGGGTGATACGATTAAATCATGTTCATTCAACAATTTATTTTTTTGAGTGAGGGAATGGGAGATGAGACTCTGATTGGTTTATTGCCAAAAACACACAACACACACCCATTACTCATTAAGAGAATAGAGACAACCCTTTTAGACCATGTGCCGGGAGTGCCGAGCATTTTTCCCCGTCGTTAAAGTGGATTCGGACACGATCGAAGTGCACTTGTGCCGTACGCTTTAGACCATGCGCTTAGATCCTTAAAATAGGGCCCACTAAATTAGTTTGTGTTTAATATTTTGAGACTGTACATTTCATTGTCAACAACTTATGTTATGCATGTCCTGCACATGAGTAAAAACAAAGCTGACGGTTTCCAGCATCATTATTGTCTGGAAATATAGCCTTCAATAACTTGTTCACCAAAGCGTTTTTTCACGCGGCTGGCGTGTTTTTACAATTGTTCTCAATGGGAGCGCCACGTTTTAAAAACGGCATGAGCGTAACGAGGCGCTGAACGTCTTTTTCACGCTGAAGCGCTGAGCGTCCGGCGTTTTTTACAGATCGCTGAGAGTTGAAGAATGTTCAACTTTTGGTAAAACGCCGCGCTCATCACTGTCACTTTTTACCCACAGTGGAGGAGGGGCGGGACTAATACCACACCGACCAACGGATATTCTGTATCATAGCAACGAAGCGTCTTAACTGAAAAAAAACTGCGCTGCCAAAACGCTCTCAAGCGGACATAGCACGGCGTTTTAAGCAAATCGCCTAGCGTTTTCCTAGTCTGCCTTTGTCCTGCCGTAGGCCTTAGTCTTCGAACATCAAGAGTTCAATAAAGTCCTTATTTTTGTTTGTTTTTTGCATAAAAAGTACACTGAAAACCCTAATAAGTTGATTGAACTCAATTGATTTGAGTAAACTCGTTCCCTCAATTTAATTGAGTAATGGGGTCTCCCAAAACTTGCATATTTAAGTTAACTTAACTTGGTCCTCCATGCATAATATTTTGGGCACATTATACCACACACCAGCTGGGATCACCTAAACATACGATAAGAAGCACTAGAGTAAAAATGCATTAATTTTCTCTAAAGTCCTCAGGAAACTTTACTGTAGTTCACTTGAATACACTTAAGTGTGGTTCTGTCTTCACAGATGACATCACTCTTACTGTGGATGGAAAAGACACATATGAAGAAGTGAAACGGTCTGGTAGGTACAGGTAAGCCCGTCACACTCCTCTTTAAAGGGTTAGTTCACACAAACATGTAAACTCTGTCAGTACTTCTCCCTCATGTTGTTACCGTCAGACTTTCCTTCATCTTCGGGACACAAATGAAGATATTAGTGATTAAATCTGAGAGCTGTCTCAATCCTCCATAGGCTTCTAGTGTAATTGAAACTTGCCGGCCCAGAAAGTTAGTAAAGACAATGTTTAAAATAGTCCGAGTGACTACAGCGGCTCAACCTTCAGTTTATCAAGCGACCAGAATACTTTTGGTGTGCAAAAACAAACAAAAATAAGGACTTTATTGAACTCTTGATGTTCTTCTGTGTGTTCCTGTGAGTGAGTTCACGTAGTGTAACAGCGCAGCGCTTCGTCAGAACGGAGGCTCACTATTGGTCGACGCTGGTCATGTTTGTGATGCTGGCCAATAGTGAGCCTCCGTTCTGACGTACGACCCAGAAGCGCTGCGCTGTTACACTACGTGAACTCACTCAGAGGAACACACAGAATAACATCAAGAGTTCAATAAAGTCCTTATTTTTGTTTTTTTAGCACAAAAAGTCAGACTGAAAACCCTATAAGTTGATTGAACTCAATTGGTTTGAGTAAACTCGTTCCCTCAATTTAATTGAGTAATGGGGTCTCCCAAAACGTGCATATTTAAGTTTACTTAACTTATGTAGACTTGACTTAAATTGTTTAGTTCACCAAACTTGACGTTTATTTAATGTACTTAAACAATAAAGTTCACTTAACTTAGTGTTAATTTCAAGTGTACTTGTATATTTAAGTAAACTCAACATGAAAATGTAACTGAAATTAGAATTTAATTCTAAATTTTAAAGTTATTATTTTTGACTCTCGTCGCTTGATAAACTTAAGGTTGAGTCGCTGTAGTCACTCGGACTATTTCAAGTTTCAATTACACTAGAAGCCTATGGAGGAGTGAGACCGCTCTCAGATTTAATCACTAATATCTTCATTTGTGTTGCGAAGGTGAAGGAAAGTCTTACGGGTTACTGACAGAGTTTATATTGTTGTGTGAACGAACCCTTTAACGCTGCTGGTGTTGAGTCCGGTTCTCACTCAGAGTTGATGTTTGCAGAGAGTGTAAGAGGACTCAGGGAGTGTCCACTACTGACCTGGTGGGCCGCATGCTTCTCATGACCAAAGCTCATCACAGCAACATGGTGAGGAGGCCAAACACACACACACACACACACACACACATAATACGAGTGTGTGACAGTCAGAGAAATCGTAGAGACCCCAAACTTCTATTTACAATCGTTCTTTCCTCTTTAGGGCAGTTCAGACTATCAACAACACACAGACAACTTTGGAAGAGTGAGTGTTTTATTCCCTTTGGCTCTTATAACCGAGAATAACTTCCTCTGTCAGTGATGTCACTTACACTGGACACAAATATCCCCGAAAATATGTTTCTAGCCATTAGTTTGCATTGCCAACAGGGCCAAAGCTGGAATGCTGCATTGATTAAATATAAAGAGACCAAAGCATTGTTTTTGCTGGTTTTATTTATCACACAATTGAAGTTTTAAAAGTTGTATACTTCAAGTTGCATACCATAGATAATATTTATCAAGAATACAAAGAAAATTGTCAGATCTAAACAAAAAATTAAATTACAATTTTGATTGTAAAACTTCTGAGTTATACATTTCCATGAGCAAAATTGCACACAAAAAAAAAAGTATAACAGATGGCTAAGTGGTTTATAGTTTAAAAAGATTAAAATATTAGTATTTTTCTGACACACAGCAACCATTTTGCTTGTTTACATCAACTGGGGACATATATGGATTACTGTCATATTAATTTTGTGTGGTTATTGAAGTGTCTACTTTAGAGGTCCTTGCTTTATGTGGATTTACAAAGATGGATTATTTTTCTAAAAATCTTAGTTTGTGTTCATCTGAAGAAAGACAGCCATATACATCTGGGACGAGGGCATGAGGGTGAGTAAAACCATTTTTGGCTGGAGTATCACAAACTGGGGTGGTAAACTATACAGTGGTTTCAAGGAGTAAGTGATATAATAAACCAAAGACAGTAAATACCATTCTGTGTTATAATTTGCTTTATGTATTCAAGATCATGGTTGGCTATTAGATTAGATAAGATTAGTTGGGGGGTTTAAGTTGCCAAAAACAAAATGATGTCCAAAAGACGTCTTTTCAATGTCTTTGTCACAAAAGTCGGACGTTGAAAAGTTGTCCAAAGTTAAACGTTTTTATGACGTCTTTTTTGGCGTGTTCTGCACGTCCGATATAGACGTTCATGGATCCTCCGTACAAGGTTAAAACCAGTTCAAATGTGGCCATTGTGGACATATTCTCAACATCATTTATGGTCTCATTTAGACATAATTTACTATTTCTGGACCAAAAAAACACTCTCAGGATGCATTGAATTAAAACTCATGTTTATTTTTATTTGATTTCCTTTTGTAATTGCAAAGCAACTCAGACTCACAGTGTTTGTCCAAAAATCATGAACATAAAAGACACATGTGTAAATCACACATCTTTGGATCATGAGAGAAACCACACTGTTAGATCTTACCAGGTTAATTTACTGTTAATTGTACAGTTTGTTACTGTAAAAATGCACGAAATTAAAACTCGAGTTAAAACTAATTTCACTTGCAGAAACCGACTGCCTTAAATTGACCAACTGTCATTTAAATGTATTAACTAAAATGTTTAATGCTTTAAATACACGAGCAAAGTATTATTGTGAACTTTCATTTGAAATCATTAAAAAACTTTAGTACATAAAAAGATTTCCCCTGGATCAGCAACTACACAGTCACCGCCTGTTAAATAAAGCAACATGCAGCGTATCATCAATGCTTCTAGATCTTCTGCTGGACTGAAGCACAGGCTCTACTCTTCAGCACAATGGTGACCCAAAAAACTACATTTTACTGTAAACTGTAAAAAGTATATACCTGTTTTATAACTTACAGTTTATTACTGTTTAAATATTTTTCGTGGGTGTGTCTTTTTATCTTACACTGTTAACCCTTTCAACCCCACAGGAAAATCCACACTACAAAGAGTAAAAATTAACATTGATAAGATAATTAAGTGAATGTGTAAGTGATTGTTGAGCATTAGTGATTAACACCTGCTGTTAACAAGCAGAATCACTGAAGACAAGAGGAACACAAGAACAGAAAATAGAGAAACACAAGAACTACAACTGACTTCCAGCCATTACACATTATTACACGTATTATTAACCAGTATGACTTTATTTCTGTCATATATCTACAGACGTTGTTATTGAGATGTTTAATTGAAAATGTTTGAGTTGAAGTTACCATTATAGAGATCAGTGTTTGCTTTAGTTGGGTTGCTGATGCTAACACATTAGATTTTCTCTTGCTGCTTGAGCTGTGTTTTTAAAGTCACACTTGTGCACACACACAGCTGGTGAATGATTATGGTTATATTCATTATGATAACATAATCATCATATAGCCTGTCCGTTCACAAAGTTAATTCTCGCTCATTCAGAGTTTAATTCTCGATCAAAAGTGTTACATTTCCACCACTGTGAACAACGACTAATTTTATTTTTAACACAAGCATAACCAAAAGTAACAGAGCTACACTGTCTTGTAGAAACACAGAGATATCACAAATTATAACATGCATCTCAACAATGGTGGGAATATATTTTTTATTATTATTCATGCAGCAGTGAGTTTTATACTATCCTGGAACCCAGCATGCATTGCGACATGAAACTTTTGATCATCACCATTGTTGAGATTCATACGCTGATCGTTGATGACTTTCTGCATATCAGATACATGGTATTATACCCATAAATTCATAGCTCACATACAAAAAAGAGCGGAAACTCACTCATGGATGATTATGACATTATCACATTAACCAAAACCACCTGATCAACTTTCTCTTGACTTTTTGTTGCCGACACAAATGTGCTTTATAAACTCACTGTTACAGCAGCCAAAGAGAATTGAATGAAATACGTTTTTAAGTCAAAGTACAAGAGACCAACTAAAGCAAATACTGATCTCCATCATGGTGACTTTATTAAACTTTATTATTAACTAAATCCCTGTTAATTCTCAACAATAACTTTTGTACATGTATGAAAAAATAATGTTAAACTGGTTTCACACTCAGTGTGGCTGGAGTTCAGTTGTAGTTCTCAGTTGTAGTTCTTGCGTTTCTCTTTTTTTCTGTTCTTGTTTCTCTGTCCTTCTCTGTCCTGATTCTGCTTATCAGGTGTTCATCAGTGTCTCAATTCACTCACTTCTTTTCATACAAGTGGACTATATTAGTGAACTAGTGTAGGGAATAGTGAATAAGGGTATAGGGTGAGATTGGAAAACAGCCTCTGAGTGTCGACTTTGAGCGCTGTTAATTCACAGTATATTCCTGTAGGTATATTCCTGTATATTACTGTTTTAATGGAAAATGCTATGTTGTAATAATTTTGTCTTTTTCTACAGTAAGGGCTAACAGTGTGGATCTGAAGGAAAGACTGAACTTAATCACAGACGTACAGATACTTTGACTATTTCTGTCAGACATCTACAGAAGATCTTAGATCTGGTTTCTCTCATGATCCAAAGACATGTGTCTTTTATGTTCATGATTTTGTTTCATGTATAACAGTGAAAGCCGGAAACTTCCATTAATGGCGTGAGAAGAGTTCAATTCTAAACACAACATTGACAAAAACAATTCACATAAGCCAACGATGACTCCGTAGAAAGCACTTCTAAACAAAGCAACTCACAGACAGTGTGTGTTTATCCAAAAATCATGAACATAAAATACACATATGTAAATCACACATCTTTGGATCATGAGAGAAACCAGATCTGAAGGAAAGATTGAACTTAATCACAGACATAACATACAGATACTTTGACTATTTCTGTCAGACATCTATGAAGATCTTAGATCTGGTTTCTCTCATGATCCAAAGACATGTGTCTTTTATGTTCATGATTTTTGTTTCATGTATAACAGTGAAAGCCGGAAACTTCCATTAATGGCGTGAGAAGAGTTCAATTCTAAACACAACATTGACTAAAAAAATGTGATGACTCCATAGAAAGCACTTCTAAACCTGGCATGATTGTAAGTGACGTCACTGAAAGAGGAATGGTTTGACCGTAACCCCTCGTTGGCATATATTGCTGTAATGTCTGTTTGTTATCATTTCTGTACCGTTGGCCACAGGGTCCTAAGGGCCACAGTCCCTGGACAGGAGTGTCACAGTTCCTGCAGACGTCTCAGAAAATCATCCAGTTCGCCTCGGGCCAGGAGCCGCAGCCGGGGGACACCATCATCTATGTGGCGGGAGCTTTCGACCTCTTCCGTATCCTTTCATGCTTTCAGACAATATCCCAAAGTTTCTCCTGTACACTCAGAAGAACAATATCCAGAGTTGTCTTCTCTGTAACGAAGACTGGGGCTCTCAAAATCAACATATGATTTAGAAAATGTGGTGGAAGGGAATATCCCCAAGCAGGCACAGGACGATGATGGATTTTGGTTGAAAATTTAAAGTCGGGTTGACGTCAAGCTCTGGTGGGAATAAACACCAAAAAAAGGAAAAAACATTTAAAAAAAGGTGAAATGCATGGCAGTACAGCTTTACTTATTATTAACCAGATTGCCTTTATGTCTGTCAGGCGTCTACAGAAGGTTTAGATGGTAATGTTTGGTTTGAATGTTTGCTTTAGTTGTGCCACTTGACTCTTGAACATTAGTTTTTATCTTGCTGTTGTAACTGTGTTTGTAACACCAAGAACTGCAAGAGAAACTGTCTTCAGATGATGTTGGCTTCTTGATGATAATAAAGACATGATCATAATGCCGTGTTTGATTCACTAATCATGTTCAGAGTATATTCTTTGATTCTTTGTTTAGATATCAGCTATATATGCCAGAGAAAAACTAATGGAATACCCAACTAAATGAGACATTGATCACTATAATGGTAACTTCAAACCAAACTATTATTTTCAATAAAACATCAACATCTGTTAATCTCAATAAGAGCTTCTGTAGACGTCTGACAGAAATAAAGTCAAGCAAACGTTGGTTTTAGACGTCAACCCCACTTTCATTTTCAACCAAAATATGACGTCTGACAGACCTTGGATTAATTGGAGTCCAACGTCTTCCTGACGTCACTTTGACGGACTGTGTTTGCTGATAACAAGGTATGTGTTCTGATGATGGCTCACACACACACTAAAGAGACTAAATGAAGTTCAAAACGCAGGTTTGGGAGGAGCCTATAAACATTCAGTCATGTCAATCATCATTACGAGCATACTATATAAGCAGTGACGCTCAATATCAGCATGCCGCAACGCTCTTGCACATGCTTTTTAACGACAAGGGAGCAAATGTACATAAACCAAATCAATGGTATAGCTCAACATGATGAAATGTTAGAATATGATTTGTATGTTATTCTAATGTTGATCTAGTTTAACTGTTACTAGTAAGCTGCTACAGAGTTTCATATAGCAAATGAAGTAACACATAGCACAACATTATAACTTTCAATACATGCTGTATTAGTGATCAGCATATGAATCTCAACAATGGTTACCATTAAAAAATTATTCATACTGCAATGCATGTTGGGTACTACCATAATACAAACCTTATCAATGGCTCCCAGCATGCATTGCAGCATGAATTGTTTTTAATGGTCACCATTGTTGAGATTCATATACTGATTCTTGATGTCTGTGTAAGTCAGCATGATAACATAGAGAGGTTATTAAAATCTGATTGTATCAACAATGGACTTTACAGCAAAATCACAGTTCTTTTATAATGAATTATACAAGTTATACATCACCTGTTTAATCAAAGATTATTCTCGAGAAACGATCAGAGAATCAAACACCAAATGACGATTCATCATTTCATAATTCATCTTCAAAACACAATCTCAAGCTCAAAGTTCCTTTAGGTTTTTGTGCAAATAACTCAAACAAATGTGTTATATAAACACTCAGTTATAGCAGCCAGAGGAAACACTGGTGTTATAAAGGCAAGGGTCAAGAGCCCAACTAAAGCAAACACTGACCACTATCATGGTGTCTTTAAATGAAACTCAATAAATCATCTTCATCTAAACCTCTGTTCATTCACAATACCAACTTCTGTAGACGCATGATAAAAGTCAAACTGGTTAGTAAATAAGTGAAGCTGGTAATCCTCCTCTGCTGAGATCTTGACAGATTTAAATATATTTTATCTTCAGTTGATTTCATCTAAGGTTGTGGTTGGAAGTCAGTTGTAGTTCTTGTGTTTCTCTGCATGTTAACAGCAGGTGTTCATCACTAATGCTCATGCTCATGGTGAAAATGATTTAATTTAAAGTATGTCAGCAGGAGATCTGGTGGGCACCGGTCACAACATGGTCAGGAAACTATTACAGTCTGCGTTGAAAAAAATAGCTTGGAAAGTTGTATAGTTAGCAGCTGTCACTATTTCATGAATAGCCGGTAACAACATGGACAAAAACAAAACCATATTAATGTTATCCTTTTTGACCCGATGCACATCAGACATCGGCCATGTGGATTTCCTGGATGCGGTGTCCCAGCTTTCAGAGAAGCCATATGTTATCGTGGGGTTGCACTTTGATCAGGTAGGCTGGATACAGGAAAGTCTTTGATATATATATATCCCAGATAGCAACACTGTGACGGCCCAGATCCGGCCCACATCTGGGCCATGCTATCTGGGATTTATATATATATATATATATATATATATATATATATATATATATATATATACACACACATTTATTTCTCAGTTGAGCATATATGCTCATTATTATTGGAAGAGGTGTGTGAGAAGCAGGAGTAACTGCATGTCTGTTTGCTTTATTATTCCAGGAGGTGAATCGTTACAAGGGGAAGAACTATCCCATCATGAACATCCACGAGAGGACTCTGAGTGTGCTGGCCTGTCGAGTGAGTGTGTGATCTGATCCCAGTCAATGCCTGGTAATGCCTTGCAATGAATTGTGTAAATGTCTTTCTTTCGTCTTCCAATCTCTCAGTATGTCTCTGAGGTTGTTATAGGAGCACCGTATGCTGTGACAAAAGACTTACTGGACCATTTTAAGGTATCCCCTTCTTTTAATGTGTTGAATTTGACTTCTGACTTTTTGTCAGACCTGCTTGACAGAGTTGGAAAACGTGTAGCCATATCGGTATAAAACCTGCTGTATAAAAATGGCCATTCTGAAGTTATCATACAATTTTCCATTAAAACAGTAATATAGCGTAGAAAACAATGCATTTAGGGTAATATTTGTTATTTTCGAGAAAATAGCCCTACAGGAATAATCTGTGAATTAACAGCGCTCAAAGTCGACACTCAGCGGCTGTGTTCCCAATCACACACTATTCCCTGTTCACTATATAGTCCACTTGAATGAAAAGAAGTGAGTGAATTGAGACACTGATGAACACCTGATAAGCAGAATCACTGAAGGACAGAGAAACAAGAACAGAAAAAAGAGAAACACAAGAACTACAACTGACTTCCAGCCACACTGAGTGTGAAACCAGTTTACAAACCAGTTTAACATTATTTATTTCATACACGTACAAAAGATCTTGATGAGAATTAACTGTAATTCAGATGTTGATGTTTTACTGAAAATAATAAAATGTGTATTCAACATTATTGTGATAAGTTGGGCTCTTGACTCTTTCACACATAGTTTTTGTCTGAAAGTGAATTTTTAACACACTTTTATTAAATCAAGAAATAACCAAGAGAATATCAAAAACTAACTTCTGATTTCTATGGTGCAGAACCATTATGACCTATTGCATGACTTAAACACACAGACATAAACAATCAGCGTATGAATCTCAACAATGGTGACAATCAAAAGTTAGCGGCCTCTAAGTTAATAACTAATGATCTTTGCAACGGAAGTGAATCAATCAAAACCAACTTTATCTGGACAATAACTTTATTCTAGAGCTGCTGTAAAGCCTAAATAATGTAATCTCCTATTATCACTGTAAAGCTGCTTACACTACATTGTTAAAAGCGCTGTATAAATGGAGACTTGACTCTATGGTGTGTTTTAAACAATATTCTCAACTATTACTGTTTGCGGCTGGAACTCTTCCTGTTATTTCACAATAGTGGTAACGTAAAATTTCAGTCTGTTAATAATGTGACACTTTATTATGTGAGATTAATCACTGGATGAGATCAGTTGACCAGTATCTATATTTCTCATAATAAATATGGCTTGCAAATACAGTTAAAGCAACCAGAGAAATAAAAGACGTTTAGGGTCAAGAGCCCAACTAAACCAAACACTGATTCTCCATAATGGTGACATTAAACCAAACATGTTCAGTTAAACCTCAACACTGGTTGTGTAATGTGCAATGGCTGGAAGTCAGTTGTAGGTTTTGTGTTTCTGCTCGTCTCTTCTTTATTTCTTCTTGTTGTTCCTCTTTCAGTGATTCTGCTTGTTAACAGCAGGTGTTCATCACTAATGCTCACAATCATCACTTACATATTCACTTAATTACCTCACTATTGTAAGCTAAAAAACAGTTTTATACTGTATGTGGGTCACCGTTGTGCTGAAGAGTAGAGCCTGTGCTTCAGTCCAGCAGTAGATCTAAAGACATTGATGATATGCTGCATGTTGTGTTATTTAACAAGCGGTGACTGTGTAATTGCTCGTTCAGTGAACATCTCTTTCATTAAAATATTTTTTAGTGCTCTCAAATGAAATAAGTTCACAGTAATAATATGCTTGCATTATAAATGTAAGTTTTTAAATCTAATAGCAGTTGATCAATTTAAGGCAGTCGGTTTCTGCAAATGAAATAACTCGAGTTTTAATTTAGTGCGTGAGACTACCCTTTATCTGTGTGAACGTGACCAAGAGTAACACACTGTCCTCATGGTGTAGGTAGACCTGGTGTGCCATGGCGAAACTGAAGTGTTTCTAGACAGAGATGGATCCGACCCATATGCTGTAAGTGCCACTCAAAATACAGCACAAAACATGATTTACACAACTACTGAACACATCTGATCATCTGTGCACATTCTCCACACACAGGTGCCCAGGAACATGGGAATATTGCGGACAGTGGATAGTGGAAACAGTCTGACCACTGACAACATTGTGCAGAGGATCATCAAAAACAGGTGTTAATCATCTCTGTAATAATGCACATTACATCTGGACAAAACACACTGCAATCGAAAGTTATTTTTAAAAATAGCCTATATAAACATCCTAAAATTATGTTTAACTTCTATGCACAATTCCATACATTTTGATTAGCTTAAAGCAATTAAAAACACAATTTGGCCAGTGGAGAAGATTGAGAATAACTCTTTTCTGAAAACTTTCACTTAAATGTTCAATTTTGATTTATTTATTCTAAAATAAGTCATGGTACTGAATGATTTTTAGTAATGTAATGTGACGGCACATAGTCTTTATCAATGGGAATGGGAATATGCATGGAAATGATATCCGTTGTAAAACGAGGCTTTGTAAGTATCTGTAAATATGAAATATAAAATATCTGGTTATTTCGGGGAGGAGAGGGGCTGGAGATGCACGTACACACAGTTTTCCGCTGACTGGGTTTATACAGAGAATATTGTGCAGGTTCTGGCAAAACTGTGCGAATGCTCACTTTCAGGATGAGATTTTTGTACAGGTTAACAGTTTCAGTTCCAAAACCAGATCAGCTCTTTTGACTGCATCTATAACATGCTGTTATGAACTATTTCTCAGTATGCATATATCAATTGGAAACATGTTTAATGCACGTACAATGGTTCAGTTTCAGACATTTGCAACTCGTATCTTTGTTAAAGTGCCTACATTACATCTCCAACAACAACAACAAAAACGACTTTTAGACATTTTAGACATGGCATGTATAACAGTACAAGCTCAGTTCTATGTCATGTTTAAAGGGACAATGTGTAGTTTTTTAAGTATTTTATTAACTAAAAGCAATGTCTTCATTCATAAATATGTCCTGTACAATTATGGTGTACAATTACCTCTCCCAATGATCCGACTTATCCTCGTAAGCGAAGAATTTCTTACCTTTAATTCCATGAGACGGGTAACTCACGGAGGCTTCCATGTCGTTCCGCCATCTTGAAAAACTATAATAGCAGAGAGGGACAAAAAGCACTAGCCTACCGTAGCGTGTGTTTCTTCTCGACGGGTAAGTCAATGTTATGGTCTAAATTACACGCTTTTTTTCCATTGCTTGGTTGTGTAATTCATTATATAGGCAGCACAACAGTAGAACATGTAACGTATAGTTAAAAGATAATTCCGGTATTTAACACCTTGAGTCTAGTTTGTTTTGGATGAACAAGAGTGGTGGACAACATTTTTTTGACAATGGTTCCTCTCTCGAGTTTTTGACTATAATAGAATTGGCCATGGACCCATTTAACATTGGAGTCAATGGGCATGTCCGAAAATGTAATTAAAACAGCCAATAATGTTCGTTTACAAAACTGTTAAACTCACCGAGTGGTTAGTGGTGTTCATTGATGATTATAAACAATATATCGTCGCAATATATGATTCCAATCCGTTTATTTTGCTATAGTGGAACAATTTTTTCAGACACTTCACAACCGTGTAACTTCCGCTCAATATTTGAATCTGAAGCGTTAGCACACTCCCGACCACTTGATGGTGATAACCGATGTTTATGTCTCGCGGCACATTCACGGTCACAGTCGAGTTCAACTTCATATTGCACTGGTCAGTGGTCACGTCTTTCAATATGGTTAGAATTTGTGCGGTCAAAAACTGCGGTAAAGTTCCTAAAAAAATTATTGTTTATTTCGCTTACTCTCCCGGAGCACAGTTGCTCTGCTCGCTAGCCTTATGAGAAACGGAAGCGAGCAAAAAGACTACATTGACCAAATGTAAACAGCCCCCTTTCCGTTTCCGGTAGCGCATTTATATTAACGAGCACTCAGTCCTTCAACAGAATTCAATGGGATTTTACAAAATGACGAATAAAACACGACAGAAACTATATTTCGCAACACTTTTTGTTTCTGGAACATCAACTAACACCACTAATCACTCGGTGAGTTGCACAGTTTTGTAAACGAACATTATTGGCTGTTTTAATGACATTTTCGGACATGGCCATTGACTCCAATGTTAAATGGGTCCATGGCCAATTCTTTTATAGTCAAAAACTCGAGAGAGGAACCATTGTCAAAAAAATGTTGTCCACCACTACAATATAGACTCAAGGTGTTAAATACCGGAATTATCCTTTAAACTCGACGAAGGGCTATTGTTGTCATCGCTTCTCGGCACATAACGGCTACCGTATTGCAACATGCGTTTGAAAAAGCGAGGCGCTAGAGAGCACTGTTCGTCTGAATGCAAAATACACTTTCACCGCTAGATGGGAGTAATTTCTACACACTGTCCCTTTAATGATAAAATGTTGTGGCTATACTTCCAAAGCGTATTAATTAAGTTGTAGAAATGCAGTATTCACTGTCAGGTTTGAGTTAAATAACAATAGAAATCAAGTAATATTTGTCAGGTGACGTGAGATGTTGAAATGGACAAGCACTGAACGCAACGCTAGTGTTATTCCCTCTTGTTGTCACCCAGGCTGCTGTTCGAGGCAAGAAACCAGAAGAAGGAGGCCAAGGAGATGGCCGTGATCCAGGCCATGAAGCGGCAAGAAGAGGAGCGAGCGCAGGCCGTGCTGTAGGAGAACTCATCCGCAGAGACTAACACAACCCAGTACATGCAGTTGACTCTTTTCTAATGTTTCTTCTACATACTACCACAACACCAGCAGCTGGAAGCACCTTTTATTGCTGAATTAGCACGAGTTGGTTTGGGAGCTGTGTGTGTAACGCGATCTCATGGGGAAACGCAACTATTTTACGAGGTGGCGATTTCAGACGCATTCATGCGATCGTATGATAACGCCTTCAAACATAACCATCAATGGGGCATAAGCAGATCGTATGAAAACACTTTAAACATAACCATCAATGGGGCATAAGCAGATCGTATGAAAACACTTTAAACATAACCATCAATGGGGCATAAGCAGATCGTATGAAAACACTTTAAACATAACCATCAATGGGGCATAAGCAGATCGTATGAAAACGTATGGATGAGATTGCACGAATTCTTACCTTTTAGCACCGATTTGCCAAAGTGTAAAATAATTACGGCCTGCCATGAGATTGTGTGACATCTGTTTCGTGAACTCTTCTTCATCATGTCCTTCCTCATCATCAGTCTGATCAGATCTCTGAGGAAGACACCGAGATGACCTTTACCTCTACATGCCAGTCCTGTTTCGCTGGGAAAGCAACACTCCTGGATCCACTGGAAGAGCATTACAGTCTTCTGTCGTCACATGTATTCATGATCAATTATTAATATATATATATATATATATCTGTCATAATCAATGGCTAATCCTCATATATGATTTTTTTTTTCCATTGTAAAGCACTCCAGCAAATTATACTGTACTATAAAATAAAATAGCTATGCTATTTAACAAACATGCATTTTAACATGTTCTTAAAAAAACTTTTTTTATGTTTATTATTTTTAACAGAATTGTATTTCCTTCTCCTTACTTCAGGATGTTCATGTTCAGGACGGCTCTTTAGTTAGATGATTGTCCTCAATGTCACATGCTTGTGGTTAAGGGGATAGTTTATCCGAACAGAAAGCTGTCATCCCAGCTAACAAAGTTTTGTTCCAAGAATGTTTTCCAAATATTCAGTTTTTTGGTGGAATGGGATGTCCAGTTTTTTTTTATGTTAGTGGAATGTTTTTTTAAGGTTAGTATGATGTTCCTGAACTTAATTTTTTATTAACAACTCAACAGCAAAATTCTCAGACTAAACGAACACTTCTGTTCTAACGTCTATGGGTCCAATCTAAAGAGTGTTAATAACACCAAAGCAACTGCAGTAATTACGTGATTAAAGTTTTTATTTCTGTCACATGTCTACCGAAGTTTATATTGAGGTTTGGATGTTGATGTTTTATTAAATGTTTTTTTCTGTGTAGTCACATTTATTGAGATCCGTGTTTGCTTTAGTTGGGCAATAGTGTTTCTGCATTGATTAAAAAAGGATTGATTAAAACGCAATCAATGACGGCATTAAAGTGGTTTAAACAACTGCTTTTTCTGTAGTCTCATGACTGACTTAAATATTTATGAAGTTGAAGCATTAATGAACAGAAAGAAACACATATAGAATATGTTGTGATAGAAGTTCTTCCATAAACGCTACAACATCTTTTGTGCACCAATTGAGACATATCATGAGTAACTTACATTTTTGTATCTATGATGGACTATAATTTGCATAGATATGCATTATAATTTAGTTGACTTCTCAGTTTAGCTTTCAAAGCTTTGACTATATCCTCATCAAGCTGGACATGAGTGTCCATTACATCCTCTTTGTCGTCACTATACTAGTTACATTGAACATGAGATTAGAAGAAGCCCAACACCACAGATTACAGTTCAAACACACAGTCACTGATATTGTTATTTGATAGAGTATCGAGGATATGTTTTATATGGTGTATGTTGATAACTGTGGTTCTCTTACGAGAGTTCTCTCGTACTGCGTCGAAGACGCTACGGGAAAGATTCTTTCTCGAGATATTGAAGCCTAAAAAATTAATCCTTAATTTTGCATTAATGTAAAACGCATTTCTGCAGCATACAGCCTTAGGCGGACAGCTTGCGCGCCTATTGGCTGCTCTGCCAGAAAAGCAGCAGCCTATGCGAGGTCTCAAGTGACGGCCTGTGAGAGCAGACGCATCAGCTCTGCCTCGATGCTAACTTTTCCTCCTCGACGTTCCGGAACGGCGGGGGAGGGGAGGTCCACAGAGCTCGCCCATCCCTCGCTCCCCGAAGCGAGGAGAGAACAGCAGTCGTCATCCCCTTCAGACACGGGCTGTTGATCGTCATCCATGACAGACAAGGCGGCGGGCAGCGGCTGTTGTCCGTCAGTGAGCGACTCCAACGAAGCGCACGGAGAAGCTAGCGGCGGCGGCGGCGAGCTTCTCGCGGTGGAGGGAGGTTCCGGGACCCGCTGAGCGCGGCGCTTTTTACGCCGCGGCACTGCAGCGGGCGGAGGAGCAGCTTCGGTGAACGATGCTAGGCGAGTCCGCAGAGTCGCCATAGGCATCATGTCGCAATGATGGCAGCCGCCATCACCGAGAGCGATAGCTGCGTGTTCCTCACCCAAGCAGGAAGCACACAGCACGTGGTGGTCCCCGTCAGTGAGTGGGGCTCTGCACGAGCCGCAGGAGGTACGAGGCATCTTTAAAAAGACACTCGTTGCTCTTTTGTGACGCAAGACGAAAAATGTGTGACGCAGCGGCGAACACACACACAAAACACACACAAAGTGAAAAGGATATAATCCACGCCGGATAGCGCTGCAGGGAACGGCTACTGAAGGCGGCGATGATCAGCTGCTTCAGGGAAAGAGCGCGTCCTGCAGAGTTGCTTTCTCAGACGGCGGTGGTGGCTTGCTATCCAGATCCAACGATGCGAGAGCTTCGTGAAGTAAAAGAAAATCAGTGTGGAGCAGCTACGCTCGAGTATTTATAGCCTAGGCCACGCCCGTTTCGGCGGGACGTGACGCAGAGGGTCATTGGGTCAAGTGTCACTTGAGGCCTCGCATAGGCTGCTGCTTTTCTGGCAGAGCAGCCAATAGGCGCGCAAGCTGTCCGCCAAAGGCTGTATGCTGCAGAAATGCGTTTTACATTAATACAAAATTAAAGGTAGGGTTGGTAATCCTGTTCAGAAACATTTTTTTTTATACTGGGTGAAATGGTCCTTCCATTCTGATAGTAGTCAATACATTATGTGTTCAGAAAAAGGAATGAAACAAATCTGACCTCTGTAGCAGCTGTAGGACAGTAAAAACTCTGACCAATCACTGCCATTCGGTGCGAATGTAAAGAACCAATCAGATGCCTTCATGTCTCGTGCCCGAGCACCACTGCGTGCACAGCAGTGATGCGCGGGTCAATGTATAAACAACCCGCACCCGACCGACGTTTTCAACTAACCCGCCCGCAACTCGGACCGCAAAAAAAAAGAAAGAAAATATTGTACCCGACCCGCGTTTTTTAAAGTAGCGAGTAAATGCTCATCGCGTCATGGGCCATAGACGGAGGAACTAGGGGTGCGCATTTTTCAGAATGCTGTATGATATCGCCAGTGTTTTGTAATAAAGGCTTGATTTATTCATTTATTTCGTTTCATTTTCTTAACAATTAAGATGCTGCATGTGTTTATCCAGTCTAATCGACGTGTGCGTCTCTCCCCGGACTTTCCCAACAAAAACCCCGCCCCCTCTCAGCAAATAGGCTACATAAAACTGACATTACTGAGCTATATGCGTTTAAAAGTAACCTATTAAAATGGCACAATGGCATTGCTCAGTTCAACGCGTTGGGAAATCGGGCATTTTGTCCCACGTCAGCTTTTATTCAAAAGTTAATAACGCGCTCAACATTCAAAAGGTAAATAAGGATTTCCCACTTTCATCTGCAGACTGCTCATGCGTCATCCTCGCGCATTCAGCCAATAAAGTGTAGACCTATGTATTTCATAGAACATTGTGTCTAGTACTATATAAATTACAAAGGTAAACGACCCGACCGACCGCGACCCGAATATCATTAAAAATATTTTTGGATGACTCGTAACCGCGGGCGCAGGCACCCGCTCATTTTGGATCAACCCGTGCATCACTGGTCTGGTAGGTACATGCGGCTGACTCCAAATGTGGATGCGCGTTCATGTTTGTGGGGGGGCGTAGCTTTGGACAGAGGACTGACAGGAGGGGGCGGAGCTTAGAAGAGGTGCCACTTTCAAATCTGGCTAGCTCTCCAACATTACCTACTCTAGCTTTAAGGATTAATTTTTTAGGCTTCAATATCTCGAGAAAGAATCTTTCCCGTAGCGTCTTCAACGCAGTACTCGTTCCTCTTCTAGAGAGAACTGAGGTTACGTTAGTAACCGAGTACGTTTATTTTAAGGGGTTTTCCCATGAATGTGTCTGTGGTCATGATAACACACACTCTTCATCTCTGTTGCAGAGAATTAAGGAAATTACACGTCGTGCAAAATGGCCAGGTCGACTAGAACAAGTGATCTGCAGCTTCACCAAATACCAAAACAATTAAACAACAAACAGATTTGAACATGAATGACTCAAAGGAAGGACGGGGATTATCCACCATGTTGCTAACGTAAGACTAAGTGAATAACCCTCAGATTCAAAACCTACACAACAGAGCTGATCTGAGAGAGCTTGAACAACACATTATAATTCATATTCACACATTAAAAAAAAACGCTTTGTGATGAATGCTTTGTTTTCTTTTTGAGAATGACAGTACGCTGATATAATCACAACCCTTCACAGACTCAGCAGTTTCAGATCTATGTTCACTTTTAACCATTTAATCAGTGTACACATCTGTGATTAGACATATATATTAGAAAATAAACAATAAGGCAATAAGGTTGAACAAATAAGTATTACTTACATGGGACACCTCCCCCACCTCTGACCTATCATATCAATATGACCTATGACATTTGCATATTTCTGTAATATTTATGTTGTTCCTGTTATCTGGTGATTAATATGAGCTTTGTTAATTTTGAACTTTGACATCGCAAATCAAACTCCTGATGTTTCATATCTGTGGACTGTGGTATCCTCCTCTTCCTCACTCCAGCACAGGGTCGTGTGTGTGTGTGTGTGTGTGTGTGTGTGTGTGTGTGTGTGTGTGTGTGTGTGTGTGTGTGTGTGTGTGTGTGTGTGTGGCTCCCCGTCTCTGTGAGCAATGAGTGAAATAATGAGAAAATGTCAAAACAAAAAGGAATAAACATTTTTATTTGAACAGACCAAACTATAATGAATTAGAATACACGCACGCGCACGCACACGCACACATACACACACACACGTTCTATAAAAGGAACTTTTCTCTATTTTAAAGAAGATGTTTGAAAATATATAATTTTATATAACGCGCAAAATATAAAAAGAAACATGATATTAAAATAAAAAGCGAAACAATTATTATAGTTTAGCTAAATGAACATATAAATAAAAAATAAAAACATTTTCTGAGAGTGAAGTAAGTCATTCCTCATGCAATGATATCCATACGGTAAAATGAAAGGCTTCAAATACTGTAGTTTAAATTGAACTGATAAATCTCAGAGGACTTCTGTGGTGAGGTCTTGACAGCAGACAAGTGTTCTGGCAGAGACGGGGTCAGAGGTCACTGTGCCACAGCATATGAGTTCACTCTTTTTACCAGAGCATAATCGTAAACGTTTAAATATGACCTTCTAAAATGAAAAGATTGTTTAATTTAAATCTTAAATAGATATGTTTTTTTTTTTAATTAAAACTTGAATCTTCCTACAAGCTGTATAAAGTTGTTTAAATCTAACCTAAAGTGTATTGTTTATTAAACAGTTCCTGTTCCAATACTTGTTCTTTTTACATTTTAAAGCAAAAACTGTACTTGGTCTAGTCAATCTATTCCTAGGAAGATTCAAGCAGCATAAATATGATAAATACCCCCACCCATGCGGTGAAACATGCTGACAAAGTTTGTCATAATGTTTCTTTGTAAAAAAAAATCTGTATGTTTTAGAAATTAACGAGATATATTTTATTTGTTTTGTTACGACCCCTTGGCTCAAGGAGTAGCAAAATGAAGGGAGAGGCCATACAACATAATCAAAGTTGTAAAATTAAGCATTTCATCAAGACAACACGAATAACTACATTATATTAAAATACTATAAAGATACAAAAACATCAAGCTTTGGACTGGAGAGGGCGAGAAAGCCAGCATGACCACCAAACAGCGAGACCAGCCGGACCGGGATCCCAAGCTTTCTGCCTTCAAGGGTGACAAAACCAGCAGCTTATAAGCAGCACGGTTGATGACATCAATTCTCCACACCTGTGTCACAGCAATTCACCTAAGGACACAACAAGGGTTACACAGAGACACCTGCTGGACACAATATAATACCACAGCCCCTTGGATCGTCACAGCTCCCTCCCAAAGACAGAGGCCCTTATAAAAGGTACTCTGTAAACATAATACACAAACAAGAAACATAATCTATCACAGAATAAGATTTTAACCAGCCTCAGAAATCAAACAAAATGAACTCAGCAAAAGTTTGGCATTATCAAAAGCATTTTGACAATTTGAGGACCATTCATATTTCTGTTTGCCTTTTAACAAATCTGTTAAAGGAGCCACCACTGTTGAGAAATTTTCACAGAATTTTCGATAGTAACCAGATTTCCTAGAAATCTCATTAGCTCTTTCTTCGTAGAAAGAACTGGGAAATTGGCATGGACTTTTGCCCGAACAGGACAAACTTTACATTGTCCTACCACATTTCCCAAATAGACTACAGTGGCACGTGCAAATTCAAATTTCGCTGAATTTACCGTCAACTTTGCTGTCTCAAGACGAGTAAATAGAGTGCGCAATTGGCAAAGATGTTCTTCCCATGTCTGGCTATACACCACCACATCATCCAGATACACAGCACATCCCTCAAGCCCAGAGATTACCAGATTCATCAGGCGCTGGAATGTAGCTGGAGCGTTTCGAAGACCAAAACTCATACGCTTATAAGAATATAATCCTGAAGACGTCGTGAAAGCACAGACTTCCTGAGCAAGAGATGTTAGGGGTACCTGATAATATCCCTGAAGTAAATCAATCTTCGTAACAAATTTAGCTGACCCCACCGAATCAATGCAGTCTTCGATTCGTGGAAGTGGAAAAGAGTCGGATTTAGTTACAGCATTCAATCTTCTATAATCGGTACAAAACCTAAATGTTCCTTCTGGTTTTGTAACCAGAAGACAAGGAGAAGCCCAACTGGAACTTGACCGTTCCGTAAGTCCATTCTCCAATACTTTACCTCTGATTCCAAAAGTTTTTGTTTATCGGGAGACACACGATAAAATCGCTGTCGAATAGGTTGGGAGTCACCAACATCAATATGCTGAATCATGTCAGTGCATGAAGGAGTATCAGAAAAAAGCACTTGAAACTCAGTTATCAGATGTATTAATTCCTCACAACCATCTTGAGATAAATGCCCAAGCATAATATCCAATCTCTTTAATTGCTCAGAATTTCGAAGTCTATGTTGGATTAAATATTCGTCAAAAATATCCTTCTCAACCCCATCTTGCAAAGACCCACTTTCACCCCTTACTGCAAACGCAACAGCACCTCCAACAGCGGCATCTGGTCCAATTTCCCGAACCAAATAAGGCTTCAGTTGATTTACATCGCACAACTGAGCCTTCTTCTTCCTATACCGGAGTAGAAATCATATAGTTTTGTTCTGAAAGTTGTTCAAGCACAGTGTAAGGTCCAGAAAATTTTGAAGCAAAAGAGGAACCAATCATTGGAAGCATCACCAAAACCTTATCTCCAGAATTGAATTCCCTGTTTTCTGCCTTTTGATCAAACCAGGCTTTCATTTTGGATTTTGCCTTACCCAGATTTTCACGGGCTACTGTACCGGCCAAATACAACCTATATCGGAACCCGTTTACGTAATCCAAAAGATTCACAGGCGGTTCGGTTTCCAATAAATCGTCACGCAACAGCGCGAGCGGTCCCCTTACCTTATGTCCAAATACTAATTCATTAGGGCTGAAACCCAAACTTTCTTGAGTGACCTCACGAACAGCGAGCAACAACCAAGGTAGTCCCTCCTCCCAGTCTTTCATCAATTCAGTACAGTACGTTCTCAACAACTGTTTTAGTGTTTGATGGAAGTGTTCGAGGGCCCCCTGACTCTCTGGATGGTAAGCACTGCTTTTTTGATGATCTACCCGCAACTGTTTTAGAATTTGGGCAAACATACGAGATGTAAAATTTGTTCCCCTGTCAGACTGAATAACACGAGGAATTCCAAATATGGAGATAAACTGAGTCAAAGCTTTCACTACAGACTTTGTAGTAATATTCCGCAACTGATATGCAGCAGGGTATCGCCTAGTTTGGCACATCACGGTCAATATATAGATGGAACCCGTTTTAGAAGGAGGCAATGGCCCCACACAATCAATCGTTAGATGCTCAAATGGATTTTCCACCAATGGAATAGGATACAACGGAGCTGGAGAGATCACCTCGTTCGGCTTTCATACCAATTGACAGACATGGCAAGTTTTTATAAAAGCAGCCACGTCACGCTTTAATCGAGGCCAAAAGAAATAACGCATCACGCTGTGATAGGTTTTCTTCACTCCAAAATGACCAGCTATGTTACCGTGAGCAGTTTTCAAAATTAACTCCCGCAATCCCTTCGGTATCAATATTTGAACCACCGGGTCACCCAGTCTAGTGTCAAAACAAGTAAAAGGAATAAACATTTTTATTTGAACAGACCAAACCATAATGAATTAGAATACACACACACACACACGTTGGGTTTTCATTTTTTGGGACTTTCCATATAGACATCATTATTTTTATACTGTACAAACTGTATATGCTATCCCCTAAACCTAAACTTTCTGCATTTTTAGATTTTCAAACAACAACAACAACAAAAAAAGAAGAAAACAAACAACATAATTTAGTATGATTTATAAGCTGTGTTCCCCATGGGGACCAAAAAATGAAATATTTTTCAGTAAATATAAAGTACAGTAAAAAATAATAGCTTCAGCTGATGGGGAAATGTACAGACTAGATGATGAAATCCTAGATGTTAACTTTTTCCAGAATGTGTCCTGTGAAAATATTGCCACTGTTAAATAATCACAAGTTCAGTATGGCGTACCACAATGCTCAGTACTAGGACCGCTGCTGTTCACTCTGTACATGCTACCATTAGGAGATATCATTAGGAAACATGGAATTAGCTTTCACTGTTATGCCGACGATACTCTGTATATTTCTTCAAAACCTAACGAAACTTACCAATTCACACAATTAACGGAATGCATAGCTGATATAAAATACTGGATGACTAGTAATTTCCTACTACTAAATTCAGAAAAAACAGAGATTCTAATTATTGGACAAAAAACTTCCTCACGTAATAACCTAGAATACTGTCTAACACTTGATGGCTGCTTTATTAAGTCTTCGTCGTCGGTTAGGAACCTTTGGTCGCTTTGATACCAATCTTTCATTTGAAAGTCACGTGTCTAGTATCTGTAAACCGCATTTTTCCATCTTAAAAATATATCTAAATTACGCCATATGCTCTCATTGACAAATGCGGAACAATTAGTTCATGCTTTCATGACCTCAAGGCTAGATTATTGTAATGCTCTACTGGGTGGTTGCCCTGCACGCTTAACAAACAAACTACAGCTAGTTCAAAACGCAGCAGCTCGAGTTCTTACCAGAACCAGGAAGTATGACCATATTAGCCCCGTTCTGTCAACACTGCATTGGCTGCCTATTAAACATTGTATCAATTTTAAAATATTGCTGGTTACTTACAAAGCACTAAATGGTTTAGCTCCGCAGTACTTGAGCGAGCTCTTAACGCATTATAGTCCTTCACGTCTACTGCGATCTCAAAATTCCGGCCAGTTAATAATACCTAGAATATCAAAATCGACTGCTGGCGGTAGATCCTTTTCCTATTTAGCACCAAAACTTTGGAACAGTCTTCCTACCATTGTCCGGGAAGCAGACACACTCTGTCAG
Organism: Phoxinus phoxinus; assembly: GCF_949152265.1. Classification (NCBI taxonomy): domain Eukaryota; kingdom Metazoa; phylum Chordata; class Actinopteri; order Cypriniformes; family Leuciscidae; genus Phoxinus; species Phoxinus phoxinus. Next base: position 52,765,474 of record NC_136876.1, read on the forward strand.
TTCAAATCTAGATTAAAGACACATCTCTTTGGCCTAGCATTCACATAATGCATTATAGACTTCTATAACTCAATGTTAGGCTGCATAGATTAGGTCAGCCGGAACTGGGAACACTTCCCGTAAATCCTGATGTACTCGTTACATTATAAGAAGAATGGCATCTACGCTAATTTTAGTCTCTCCGTTTATCCTGAGGTTTTCCCGCAGCCTGCCGGATCCAGGCCGTATCCAGATCTGACGAAAGACCTTTGCCTGGACCCGATGACAACGCAGTGCTGAAGTGCCAACTAGCCTCTCCCTATGGAGGATCCCTTTACCACTCTACAGATAAAGCATTGTGGAAAATTTGCGTATCTCCCCCGTAGTGATAAAATAAAATTCTCTATCAAATCTATAGGCAGGACAAGTAGTTTGTATAGGCTTGGTTTGTAGAGAATTACAAACATGCGCACATATATTCAAACACACATAACTATAGAATTAATTCTTGATGCGCACGTGAGCGCCATCAGCGTTTCTCACAGGTTCGCGTTTAAAGTCTGTGTAGAGAGAACGGTGTCATCTTAGCGCCCCTAATTTAATAACAAATTATCCTTTCGACGGAAGTGAATCAATCAAAACTAACTTTAGCTGGAAAGTAACATTATTCAAGAAACGCTATAAAGCCAAAACAATCTGTTACCTTAAATTATACGTTTATCTCTGTAAAGCAGCTTTGAAACAATACACATTGTTAAAAGCACTATATAAATGAAGATGACTTGACTTGACTTAAAACCTAGTGAACAAGTGTCTTAACAGTCCAATAGTCTTTAACCCCTTTGTGTTAAGACTGTTTATTGTGTTAATACACTGTAAAAAAAAAAAAATTAATGATTTGTTATCACAACTTTTTATCTTTTGTCAAATCAAGTTCAATAACTAATGTGTGAAGATAACATACTATTTGGAGTTTCTGTTTATTAAACCATTCTTCTTCATTGTATTAACTCAAAATTTTAAGGCAACAAGGTAACTTGCTTTTTTAAGTTAAACCAAAAATTTTTTTTACAGTGTACTTTTTTAAGGGGGCACATTTCTCATTGATATATGATTGTACTTATTTCTACAAATTTTCAATTTCAATTCATAGTAAATATAAAGCTTTAAATATATATATTTATATAAAATTAATAATGTTGAAAAATATGTTTGCTGCAATGTTTTTAAGAAATAGGGATTGCCATACTGTACATTTTGAAGTTATGGCCCCATATGACAATACGATTGGAAGAGCCATCACATTATTGGCCCATTTGGGTTCGTTAAAAGTTTCCTTTCGAAAGGGAACTCGCACTGCGTCGCATGACGCTAGGGGAACGCCTCGGGCGTGAGAAGGGGTCTGAAATCACAATCAAATCAAAGGCTGATTGTTTTCTGAAGTGTGTCGACCCGTGCCCGAGGTTTTTGACGCCGGGTGACAGACACGAACTGTGTGTTGTCTGCCTGGGTGAAGAGCACGGGAGGTTCTCGAGGGAGCCGCCTCTGTGTAAACTGTGAGCATTTCTCTCTGAAAACGCTCCGCTCTCGTCTGGCTCTCGAGTGAAGAGGGCTCAGCATCTGGACCTCGTGGTTCAGGTCCTGCTCGTGCTGAGGCAGATCATGGGGTTCCCAGATGGAGCTCGTCGATCACCTTGAGAGGGCTGTAAACCTCTCGGTCGATTCGGCGGCTGACGAGGGTGAGCTGCGGGTGGATGAGGAAGACTATTCTCCTACTGTTCCTCCAGCGAGTGCTCTTCAGGACGAGCAGGATACGGCTGATGAGGGTGACACTCAGGCAGATCCTGAGACCTCTCAACCACCCTGCCCCGTGTATGCGGAGCTGGTGGATGTCATGGAGCGTCATGTTAGGGGAGAGACCGCACGCGGCCGGCTTGACGATCGGTTTCTCCCCGGCCATAGGCCACCAGCTCAGCCTTGCGTTCCTTCCTGATCTTCACACAGAGATCGAGAGGGCATGGAAGAACCCATTCTCTGCCAGTATCCACCGACATCAGCGGGGTAGTTTCGCTGATGTTGAGGGGATCGGAGAGCATGGGTATGTGCCGATGCCGCCCATTGACGAGACGTTTGCGAACTATCTCGTGTCTGGGCGGGCGTCAACACTGAGAGCTCCAACCCTGCCATCCAAACCGCTGAAGACCACAGCACGTTTGAATGGCAGAGCATACACGGCAGCGGGTCAGGCGGTGCTACAGGCGTACCAGACCGACCGGCTGCGGGATCTCCACCAGGGGGCAGGCGTTGAGGCCGTACCACGGACCTTGCTCTCCGGGCCAAACAGACTGCTCGATGGCGGCGATGGTGGCCACGGAGAGACATCTGTGGTTAAACCCAAGGGGGTAATCCATCCACCGGAAACTGAAGCTTCCCCGGGCGCCGCCTTTGATTAGCGGACCCCCACCTGCTGTTAGCATTCCATTGACTCCCATTCATTTTGGCGTCACTTTGACAGCGAATAACTTTACATCTGAGGCGTTTAAAGACTCCATTTGTCCATTATTTATTTCTAAAGAAACACGGCATTGTATAAAAGGCTCCATTATCTTGTATCTTACGTTATGGCCCCGTAGAAGCAGTTTTTGTAAAAATAGGCTAACGATTGCGTCATAATCGCGCGACTCTGTCGCACAAGTCGAGAAATTACCGTATAGACCGGCGGAGAAGCTCGCAGGCAATCGGGGGGACGTGGAGGCATAGCGTCTGATAAAGTCAAGAGAGAAGCCCATAGAGAGTGATGAAGCTGCTCCCGCTGCTAGCTCATGGACAGCTAATGCTCACGCTCTCCGTCTCTGCGAGATTCGGAAGGGAATGATTCAGAGTTCTCTCGGCACAGCGACTAGAAGACTGACAGCTGTCAGACAGGCTCACGTCACATCACGTCTCAAGCTCAGTTTGAGCCTGTGCAGTTCGCCTGGCGATCAGGAAGTGATGCTTCTAATGGGCTTTACTTTTCTCTGTTGAAACCTATGGGGTCGCTGTGTCCAGTTTATATACGGTCTATGGTTAAACCTGAAAGAGAAGGCCTTTCTCCTCGATTCGCCGGTCTCGCCCTCTGAACTCTTTGGCTCCTCCGAGGAGGCAGTGGTTGGGAAGTTCAGGAGGCGAAGGCGCGCTCATCTGCTTTACAGGACCTGCATACCGCTGAGATCCGGGTCCACGCCAGGCAGGCGGGAAGGCCTGGTCTTCATGGTCCGAGGACTGTAGACAGGGCCAGAGAGCCAGTGTCGCCTCCCGCAAGAAGAGAGATCTGAGGGAGGTTATCCAGTACACAGAGTCGCTGATGGATAATCTCCCCGGAGGACTTCATTACATCACAGCCCTCTCCTCTCTTCCCGACCCCCCAGGCGATCCTTACTTCAGGCCTGGGGCAGGACCCATGATGAGCACTATGGTCTGGTGGCCCGCCTCGGCTTGGTTAGTAAGAGCGCCTCTTTCATTCATGTAAAGGTTCACAAGAACTATCCGGCGAGTCTTCACGCCGCAGGCCGCTGGTCATCTAAAGAGTAATTTTTGTGTGCAACTAACACTAAAGTGTATCTCTCTACAGACCTCGTTCCCTGTGTAGAGTTAAGGGGACATGTCAATGTCTATATAAGGTAAGGTAACATTTATTAGGGCCCTGGAGTTCCCCTGTTAGGTGGCCAGTTGTACGGGCTTCTTTTGTGAGTATGTGATGGCTTCCCTGTTGTCATGTGTAAGATAATGCGAGGTGTGCCGCTGGAAACTGTGTTTGTGCCACCGCTTGTGCCATCTGTGTTAGCCCTCGGCTATTAGCCATGGTAGAGGAGTTTGTATAGACTGTATAGTGAGTATAGACTGACGCTCGTGCTTCAGATAGATCTTATGAACTTGTTTCTAAATATTAAAAAAATATTTCTTAAAACATTATGGTCACTAACCAGAAGTCCTAAGACTAAAAGCCCATAATGTGCTACCAATTACTATAGCCACAAAATCTGATGTTATGATAATTCTTATGAACAGAAACCAAAATGGACTGGAACATAACTAACTCTGTTTTAATGTGACATGTTATATCAAGTGTATAATAATAACTAGGTAATGTTTAAAACAAGAAATCTCTCTGACATTATGATAATGGTTTCAAGGATTATTTAAGTCAGTTTTGAACCGAGTTTCATTAAGTTTTATCTAATGGATTGATTAATTCATTTTCATTTATTTATAAAAGGTTGTTAATTGGATGTTGTTCTTTTTTAAGCAGGTAATTTTTACATTATGCTGGTTGGTTATGTAAAAATAAATAAAGTTTTTTCGTTGGAGGATATTAGCATATGATTTCTTCTTTTATTGTAATCAGAAATATTTGTGTTGTCGTGGCACACTTATGTTTGTATTTGTTGTATGTCCTTGGAAATTAAATACTTTGAAGTATAAAACATTTTCATAATTCCAAAAATATATCACCCACCCTCATCAATAATCATGGCGTGTTTTTTTTTTTTTTTTTCTAAAATTCAAATGTATTCAATTGGAATTGCAGGGTACTGCAGTTTTTACCCTTTGTCTGGTTTAATAGGATTACATTCGATTAATTCCACACAAATCATACAAATAATGTAACTATAATGGTCTGTTTATATTCGTCTCCTATGGACAAAATCCAGTCTCGCATTACTGTACATCGTTTCTTGTTCGAGAGGCCGTTTCACTCGAGGATAAACGTCACAATAAGAAAGTAAAAAAGTATCGCAACTTCCGTTTCAAGTGGACTTTAAAAAGTTCCCTAATTATGTCCAGTGACGTCACGTCCTTGAAAGGCAGATTTGAACAGGTGTGGTGCGCGCGAGGGCCACCGCAAATATCTGGCGTTTTAAACACGATTTTAACTCTATAGTTTTAGAAATGTTTCGATGCTTTGACTTTCCAACATCCCTGCAGGTAAGCGAAATACGGAGTTATAGCCTACTTTAAGGTGAAGAACGGCAATGCTGGCTTGAGTAGTAGTTGATGTTGTCGTTGATCTCCAGGCTTGTCTCGCGGCGATGCAGAAGTGTGTGAAGCCGAGGAACGAAGAGAAAAGATCCTTCAATCAGAGTGTGCGAATCGAGCGCGAGCCGCACGCGCACAGAGTCCTTATTCTGGGTAATAATGCACGCGCACAGAGTCCTTATTCTGGGTAATAATGCACGCGCAGTCGAATTGATCACAATATGCAGTCAGTGATTGACAGGTGTTTGAGTCTGCAGGTGCACAGTATAGTGTGCGGGCCTGACAGTCTTCCGACAAAATTATAATTATTATAAGAGTAAGAAAAATCATGCAATTTTCAGAACTCAAAACTAATGCTGCGCTCCAGACGACCTTGTGGAAATATCCCAAATTAAATGTCCCATTCAGATCTAAGTGAATTTCAGGCAATCAGACTTCACGTTCACTTGTTGACCACAATTATGTCAATTATATATTTTTTAAAAACAGAAGAAAACCACATAAATCGCTTTGAAAAGCAAAAACGAAGGTAGGCTATTATTACATAAACATAATATATAATGTTAAATTTTGTTTTTAAAACCAGTTCGCATCATTGGCTTTTGAATCAAATTCTGAACTGTCTGGAGTGCAGCATAGCTCTCTATTTTAAATTCTGAATTATTCTATTAATCAGGACATATATAGGCTCAAAGACTGTATTTATTAAATCTTTCTTTTAAACCTTTCTTGAGAAAACTTCACTATTCAGATTTGTGAAAACATTCACAGAGCAATTTTGGGTTTGTTAACCCTTCCTTGTGTCTTTAACTTCACAATTATGACTTATGAAATCTTCCCCCGTAAAGGTTTGGTCAGTTGACCCTTCCATCCGTGAGTGCCTAACTTGTGCATGTAAAAGATTTCACAAACCAAAATGGTGAAGTTGAAGACTCGAGTTAAGTGACAAACTGTGAAGCCTTTCACAAATCAGAATTGTCTCTTTGACCCCCAGCATGAGCCGAGATGACTTTCTTTTCTTTCTTGTGTTACTCTGATTTATGTTACGGTTTGGACTGCTGTTCATTGGCAGGTTGTTCATATACTGCGGTGTGCTCTTCCACACATACAGGAACTCCAGAGAGCGGCAAAAGCACACTAGTGAAGCAGATGAAGATCATCTACAGCCAGGGCTTCAGCCAGCAGGAGCTCCTCAGCTTCAAGGTGCACATCCATCGGCTTCATCTGCTGACCGCTGTTAGTGTTCGGCGGGTGTAATGCAGAAATATGCTTTATGTTCACTGGTTTCTGTCAGGTTCCTGTGCTAATGGTTATTTGTTCTTTGTCTGATGGTTGCGTAAGACTTGATACTAGAACTGCTGATTATGGCAAAAATCATCAATCACTATTATTTCTGGGCGATATTTCTTATTTCACAATATGAGTAATTTTAAATATCAGTGAAATTTCACAATTATCGTTGCTTCAGCAAAAACTAATGACTAATGTATGAAAAAAGTCCTCATGTTTCAAGTTTTTTACAATTAAAACAGCGAGACAGATGTGCTAATGTGCTTTACAACATCATATAAAATATAAGAAGAGGCAAAGGAAGTAGAAAGATAAATTCACAAGTGAAATCAAACCCAAATTAGTGTATTTATGGAGGCCCATAAAAAAGATGCATTTTGGACCAACTGGAGACGGACCAATGAAGTGGCGTTTATATACAGTGAATTGCAGAAGTCCCAGTATGATGATATAAAAACATGAATTATTACATAAGACAAGAAAACGGTCAGCAATACATTAAGAACAAAATAACTATAATTACAAAAAACTGCCAAATAAATACAACAGAATGTAAATAAAAATTAAATAAACAGTGTTTTAAGGTTGTTGTTTTTAAGGAGGATGTACTAACAGCGGTTCAGATAAATAATAGCCTACATCAAAACATTTAATTATCAAATGTAAAAACACTTCATAGTCGTACTGTACACATTAAATTTAGATTAATCATTATTAAAGCTGCTTATTCAGTCAAGATCAGCGAGGGATTTTCCTTCGTCATGTGTTTTATTATCATTAATGACAGGTTTATTAGGCTACTGTCACTAAGAGCTAATGCACAGGTCCAATATACGGTTACACACACGTTTTCTTTCTCAGCGGTGTACTTAAGACATAACCCACTGCGTTTACATGAAAACAGGTTCATTTCGTTTACGCCCGTATGCAAAGCCCAGTTGTTTATCCGCGTTTGGTTTCGACTCGGAGCGCGCGCGCAGAAAGCCACCTGGGGAACAGTGAGTCTCATAAACTAATAACTGCGTACACTATTAGAATTAATATGCACGTTTAAACTTATATGAAACATTTGATGATAACATAACTTTAGTGTTTGTGCTACCTTAAGAAATGTTTTATATTAAACATAATCATTTTTCAGATTGAGTATAACAGCCATGTTTTGTGCTTTACTGGAAAGTATGTCACGCTTGTGTAATAATATGATCCATAAACCGTACTAGACTCTGCTGTAACTATGGGATTAGTCATTTACTTTGCATAGCTATGTTGTATTGGTTTGTAACTGAAGTTATTGTTTTCTTCCCAATCTTCAGGCTGCTGTGCTGGATAACCTGCTGACATCTCTGAAGTTTGTGCTGCATGGCATGGGAACACTGCGGATTAATCTGTCCAACAAGAAGAACAAGGTGAGGCACAGACTAGTTTTCCATAATTGGTCATTATGATCATAGCAGCTCTATTAGACCCCAATACTGTATTGGCGTATTAATATCTTGCCACTATATGTTTCTAACCTCTCCAACCCAAAGTATTGTAAGAATATTATATCAAATATTATACACGAAAATTATATTCTCGCCAAGGGTATGTATGTATAGTAGCTGCACGGATGTACCATGACCTTTGACACTGGGTGACCATCATTTATAATTCACATTATTAAACAATGAACCCAAAACTAATGATATGAGGGAGTTGAATGCTGCAAAAATGTTATTGACATAATATGATCCATTTTCCAATTTAACCTTCATCCTTCCTCTTGCTTTTTGTGAAAAGAAAAAAAATTGTGTTCATCAGAGGGGTCTGAGACCCCATGACTTTTATTGCACTTGAACCACGAATACACAAAATAAAATGTAATGGATTTAAGGAGTTTTGTGGCTGAATTTAAAAAAATTTACAAATCCATCCTTCTCGGGTCAATTTGACCCCCTTATGAATTAATGGAATACGAGGAATTCAAGCTAAAAAAATGCTAAAACTTCATCAAAAAGCTATTTTTATAATGTGCACATGTGTATCTGAATGCATACTGAAGAAAAACTGACTTTAGGACCCAGAGGAACAGCTCATTTGCTCCATATAGAGGCCATCTAGTGGCTAGAGTTATGAAATATCATGTTATATTAGTATTTTTCCACAAGAGGTCGGCAAAGACAGATATTTTGAGCTGAATTAAAATGGTTATCCATGAAAATGAGTTATTTTGAATTTAAGTTGAAAGAATGTGAGGAATGTGCTTGTATTACTATTTATTTATTATTTAGTGATCAAATCTGGTCATTTAAAGGTCAATAAAATACAAAATTATAAAAATCTCATTAAATATTATCAAAATTAAATTTTGAAAAGCTTTCTGGACAAAAAAAAAGTATAATTTTAGAGCTTCGGGTCATTTTGACCCACGAGAGAAGGAGGGCCTTCTTTACAAATTCCAAACATCAACAAATTATGCAATGCAGCCTAACATTGAGTTATAGAAGTCTATAATGCATTATGTGAATGCTAGGCCAAAGAGATGTGTTTTTAGTCTAGATTTGAACTGACAGAGTGTGTCTGCTTTCCGGACAATGTTAGGAAGACTGTTCCAAAGTTTTGGTGCTAAATAGGAAAAGGATCTACCGCCAGCAGTCGATTTTGATATTCTAGATATTATTAACTGGCCGGAGTTTTGAGATCGCAGTAGACGTGAAGGACTATAATGCGTTAAGAGCTCACTCAAGTACTGCAGAGTTAAACCATTTAGTGCTTTGTAAGTGATCAGCAATATTTTAAAATTTATACGATGTTTAATAGGCAGCCAATGCAGTGTTGACAGAACGGGGCTAATATGGTCATACTTCCTGGTTCTGGTAAGAACTCGAGCTGCTGAGTTTTGAACTAGCTGTAGTTTGTTTATTAAGCGTGCAGGGCAACCACCCAGTAGAGCATTACAATAATCTAGCCTTGAGGTCATGAACGCATGAACTAATTGTTCTGCATTTTTCAATAAGAGCATATGGCGTAATTTAGATATATTTTTAAGATGGAAAAATGCGGTTTTACAGATACTAGACACGTGACTTTCAAATGAAAGGTTGGTATCAAAGAGCACACCCAGGTTCCTAACCGACGACGAAGAGCAGCCATCAAGTGTTAGACAGTACTCTAGGTTATTACGTGTGGAAGTTTTTTGTCCAATAATTAATCTGTTTTTTCAGATTTTAGTAGTAGGAAATTACTAGTCATCCAGTTTTTTATATCAGCTATGCATTCTGTTCATTTTGTGAATTGGTAGGTGAATTCCATGTTTCCTAATGATATCTCCTAATGGTAGCATGTACAGAGTGAACAGCAGCGGTCCTAGTACTGAGCCTTGTGGTACGCCATACTGAACTTGTGATTGATAAGACATCTCTTCATTTACTGCTACAAACTGATAACGGTCAGATAAGTATGATTTAAACCATGCTAGTGCAATTCCACTAATGCCAACATAATGTTTCTATTTAAAAGGATGTTGTGGTCAATGGTGTCAAATGCAGCACTAAGATCAAGTAATACTAATAGAGAGATACAACCACGATCGGATGATAAGAGCAAATCATTTGTGACTCTAACGAGAGCTGTCTCGGTACTATGGTACGGTCTAAATCCGGACTGAAAATCCTCGCAGATATCATTTCTTTCTAGAAAGGAACACAGTTGTGAGGATATTGCTTTTTCTAATATCTTTGACAGAAAAGGCAGATTCGAGATCGGCCTGTAATTGACTAATTTTGTAGGATCAAGTTGCGTTTTTTTAACAAGCGGTTTAATCATTAGCCAGCTTAAAGGTTTTTGGTACGTATCCTAGAGACAAAGATGAATTAATGATATTAAGAAGAGGATCTATGACATCTGGAAGCATCTCTTTCAGCAGTTTAGTCGGTATAGGGTCTAACATACACATTGTCGATTTAGATGATTTGACGAGTTTGCAAAATTCTTCCTCTCCTATAGCAATGAATGAATCAAATTTTCCCTCAGGGAGACTACAATGCACTTCCTGATGCGATACTGTATTAGACGGTTGCATAGTTATAATTTTGTCCCTGATATTATCGATCTTATAAGTGAAGAAGTTCATAAAGTCATTACTGCTGTGTTTCTTGGAAACTTCTGGGCTTGAAGTTTTTGTTAGTTTAGCCACTGTTTCAAATAAATACCTAGGATTATGTTTATTTTCTTCTAATAGGGTTGAAAAATAAGCAGATCTAGCAGCTTTTAAAGCCTCTCTGTAAGCAATCGAGCTCTCCTTCCATGAAATCCGAAACACCTCTAGTTTTGTTTTCTTCCAGTTACGCTCCATTTTTCTGGCTGCTCTCTTAAGGGCCTGAGTGTGCTCGTTGTGCCACGGCGCTGGACTATGTTCTTTATTTATCTACTAACTCTGATAGAAAGTCCGCAAATTCTTTGATAAAGTCTGTATGGTGGCCTGTATACAGTAGCCAGCACAAATCTCAAACGTGATTTATCATTTATACTAGATAGTGTTACATTAAGCACCAACACTTCAAAATAATTATATTTTAAACTAGACTTCTTAGTAATTCTAAAGATATTTCTATAAATTACAGCAACACCTCCCGCTTTGCCTTTCAGACTAGACTAATCTTGTGGGGTTGACTCGTTTAAAGCAATGTAATTGTCGCCAGTTTTCTGTCAAACACAGCACATCTAGGTTATAATCTGTAATCATCAATCAAGTGCTTTTTAAGTAAGGGGTCGAATATTCAGCAACCCAAGCTTTATCATTTGGTCAATAAAAATGTTACCCTTAAATGGGTTTAGGAGTTTTTTTGTATGTCCTAATTCGGGGAAAATACACAGTCTCTATATGATGATATCTAGGTGAAAGAGTCTCTGTGATGTGATTTATCTGTGAGTGATGGTCGTGTGTGTTCAGTTTCATGCGCGCGCGGTTCTGTCGTGCGAGTGCTGTGTGGGAGCGGATCTGGAGCTGCTGCCGTTCGTGGCTCATGCGTTCTGCAGGCTGTGGGGGGATCTGGGCTTCAGGACCGCCGTGGCCCGAGGACACGAGTTCCAGCTCAACGATTCCGCCCGCTAGTGAGTCCTGCGTTCATGTCCTGGGGAGTTCATGTTTACGAGGTGGGAAGTCGTGTTCACATGCATTCAAGTACCTTTCGTCAGAGTAAGATGGCGGTGTACATTCTCTTAATTACAGTAAGGTTCTTAAACTCTAGTTCTAGAAAATGAAGAACAAAGAAATGTGCATCAGGTGTACTTTGTTTTTTTATGTTTTTAATTGTTTTATGAAGTCATTGCAAACTTTATCGTTACATATTACAGTGTTATAATATACCGTATTTTGCGGACTATAAGTCGCTCTGGAGTATAAGTCGCATCAGTCAAAATGTCATGAAGACGAAAAAAAACATAAGTCGCACTGGACTATAAGTCTAAAATTTATTTAGAAATGTATTTCACAAAATCCAAGAACAGACATTTAATCTGGAAAGGTTATTCAGCTCCACAATAGCACACAATAGCCTGACAATATCACTGTTAAATACCTTCAAGTAGTGTTATTCCACCATGTTTCTCATTGACACGTCCACAACTCGTACAGATCCAGGCTTAAAGAAAATCCAGAGCTTCCCACTCGTATTTACAACATTGTGGTGGCGTTCAACTCGTAAATACGATCTTTACGATATTACCTGAACACACCATATTACCACCTCTCTGTCTTTGTATCAATACAGAATGATATAACTGTTTTTTTACTTCCCTGACATTTACTGAATGAAACTTTCATTTAACCAACTAATTTTCCAATTTTAACTTTTTAGTCTTTTAGAATCCATATTGTCTCACATTTATTCATTTAATAGACAGTTTTATCCAAGGCAACAAATGAAGAACATCGCCAGTGACTTGTCATACTTGGCATTGTGCACTACAAACCGTTTTTACAGTATAAACTGGAGTAGTACACAAGCTAAAAGCAAAGGTGAAATAAAAAACAGAACATAAATAATTCTACTAATGCCTTTGTGTATGTGTGTGGATTAGTTAAGTTCTTGTTGAAGAGTTGTCCAAATGTGTGTGAACTTGAACTAAGCATGTTTTGAGCTGTTTTATGTGCCACATCTCTAGTTTCTTTGAGAACATAAGTCGTATCATCGCACCAAACTACATTCCCACTGAGACGGATGTTCTCCGAGTTCGAGTGCGCACCCGTGGTGTCGTTGAAACCCAGATCCGAGTCAACAACTCACTCTACAGGTAAACATTTCTACAATGTCTTCATAGCTGAAAACGTTTGTCATTATTCATCCATATTTAAAATGACCCGTCCGATGTTAGAATCAAACCTACAACCTCAGCGGTTCGCTCGCAAAGACCAAGATGAGAAACAAAGACCTTTTTCCATATTTTCCTGTAGGATTCAGTGGTTCGGATCACCACCAGCTCTTTACTGTCACTGCCACTGTTCCCATGCGTACGTTTAAACTAAAACTACTGGGGAAATATTTGAACAATCTTCTGAGGAGCTTTTGAAATCTCATCCATTCTTTCTAGTTGGATCTTCACTCAAAAAAATAAGCTGTGGAACAAACTTAATTAAATTAAGGAAAACTTTTCCACGCAATTGAATTAGGTATTTTCAACTAAATCAAATTTGTTTGAAATGATTTGTTGTATGAACTTAAATTAATTTAGTTAATCCTGCTAGATGAAGTTTAGTCAGGTTAGTTTTTGTCCTGCCTAAAGTCGCCATCATTATAATTTTAGCTAATTTGACTCTACAATCGCTTCTAATGCTCGATGTTACTAGTGTTCCATTTAATTAAAGCCTCTTTTTACAGAGTAAAATTAAATATTACTTGTGCAGATCTGCGAGTGTGTTTAATGCAAATTAAGTGTACACTGAGCGCCCACACCCTAAACACACTCGCCACAATTCAAAAACATTACAGAAAGTCCTCTAAGTTTCTAACATAACTGAACATTAAACACTAACATTAACTAACAACATCTTTCCATTTACTGAAAAACACATAAAATCACACTTTAATCCCTAAATTTATGCAGTCCCTTGCAAAGCATGCTGGGAACTACAGATCCCCCGCCCAGTTAGATGTCAACAAAAATGATTCATGTAGTTTTCACACAAATGAATTAAGTAAACTTCCGTTTTAAATATATTAGGTTGATTGAACACACTTAAAATAAGTTGTGACAAAATATTAAACAATCGTGTTACTTTAGCTTATTTTCATTAAAGGGGTCATGACATGAGAAACCAAATTTGCCTTGATCTTTTAGTATATAAGAGGTCTTTGTACCATTAAAACGTCCTGCAAGTTTCATAGCTTAAGACGTCCTCCCCATTATAAACGAATCATTTATTTAATCAAGCTCTAAATACAGCTCGTTCTGGATTCATGGTAAGAAGTGACATCACGGTACGAAGTGACGTACCAGCGTTTGTATATAGACCGCCTCCAGCACAAGACAACTACGCTTTAAGCGCAAGACAACTACGCTCATTTCGTATCGTTGTCGCGCCCGCGTGCTGCGTGCCTCACAAGTGTTCAGTCGACGGACAGCGAGTGGGTCTCTGTACAGGGAAATTACGATGCCACGCAGATGTGCTGTTCCTGGCTGTGGACAAACAACATCTTTGAATACGCTGCGAAAGATCCAGTCGTCAGGGGAAAATGGATGCACTTTATTTTTTGCGGACGTCCCAGTCACGGCAGGGTTAGTTTAAGCGTTTGTTCTATACATTTGAAGGATGACTGGTTTTTGAGAACAAATCCCAAAACGATGCTGGCTTTGCCAGAAAACTGTTGCTCAAAGATAAGTCCGTGCCGACTATTCTGGGCTCAACAACGACGACGCAAACTGTAAGTAATGTATTTAAAACTTTAAACTACTTTTTAAATACGCTGAATCCGCACAGGTTCTGGCTGGGGGCGTTAATAATTGCTGCATAGGCACTGACGTTAGCCAATCATAACAGTGGGCGTTAACACTGAACTCTTAAAGGGGAAACACCCCCAAAACAGACAGTTTGAATCAGAGGATGAGAAACAGGGTGAGAAAAGGTCATAAATCACTACATTTTAAAAGTTTTTTTGTAAAAAAAAACTATAGTAATACTATATTTGCACCTAAGGGAACATAATAATCAAATAAAAAAAAAACCATGTCATGACCCCTTTAACTAAATTTAACAAGAGGCCAAAATTAATTTTTTGAGTTGTGAATGATTTGTTGTAGAATCGTTCCTATGGATCTGGTCAAATGAAATAAAGGCTTGTTGTAGGACTTCTTCAAACATTGTTAACCCCCAAATTCTCTTTATTTCCTATATACACTTTAATTTTCATAACAACAGTGTAACAACAATTTTCATAACAACAATTCTGTGTTAATCAGAATGTTTGTTGCTTATTTCTATCATGCAGTGACCAGGGTCTGTTAGCGCAAGAAAATAATCAACAAGAAAATAATGGCCCTTCAGACACATCCCAAGTCTCCTGTGCTGGTCATATGATCGCTTCTTTGAGGAACACTGTTGTATTGTATAAAAAGTAGTTGGCGAGTGAAACGCCTTTCATATGTATATGTAGGAGGATCTTACTGAGAGTTTTTCTCAAAGGGATTTGTTGTTCATATGTGATGTCTATACAGATTATGCAGACAAATGCGGTCATTCGTCCTATGCTTTTAAGTTATTTTACCCAAACTGCTCTTGGAGTGAAGTAGACCGTTCGACTGATTTCTGTATAAATCATCTTCTGTTTATAGGCTGATTGATGTTGGTGGCCAGCGTTCAGAAAGAAAGAAGTGGTACAGTTATTTTGACAATGTCCAGGCGGTGCTGTTTATGGTGGCTCTTAGTGGATACGATCAAAACCTTGATGAACATCACTCCACGGTGAGAAACGCCTCTGAGATCTTCAGAGGACAACGCTTAACTCTACAATCCTGTCTTTTCAAAGCCCAGATGTTTTCAGTCAGAAGAGCTGGTCATAGTTTGCCACTGGCTTTAGTTAGGATCTGACTAATTTAATGGAACATGTATTGTATATATGTGACCCTGGACCACAAAATGGGTCACATTGGTCTTTTTTTTAATTTTTTTATTAAGATGTAACCTTAATTTGGAAATAAGCTTTCCATTGATGTAGTTAGGATAGGACAAGGCCGAGATGCAACAAAAAAATCGAGAAAATCTAGGGATAATGAGCGGCTGTTTCTGGTGTTCAGGGTCGGGCTAAACCCGTCAATCAGAAGTTCTTACTCAAATTGTAACTTAAAGTCCACACTAGAAGCTCAGTAACTACTAGCTAGTGTGTAACGCATTCTGCACTTAATTTGGTTGCACCATTTGTATTCGAAAAAACATTCAGAAACTGTATTTGGTGCGTTAGTTTGATTCACTTATCGCGTGAGAGCCAGTGCAATTCACTTCTCTGCTGGAGATTTAAGAGATCCTTATGAAAAATATCATGAAAACGCATTTACAAAAGGCAGGAGTAAACACTGTGGCACACACATACATGTACAGTGTATATATATATATGTGTGTGTGTGTGTATACTGTGTTCATATGCTCTATGCTTTAAGTTATCTCTCTATCACTTTTTCTCTCCAACAGAACCGTCTCCATGAAAGCCTGGAGTGCTTCAGCTCCACGTGTAGAAGTGCTTTTTTCAAAGGAGCTTCACTGGTGAGCTGCACTTCAGGCCCGACGTCATGAAACTGTGTATCTGACATTAGGGCGTTCACTATACTGTATATCTGACATTAGGGCGTTCACTATACTGTGTATCTGACATTAGGGCGTTCACTATACTGTGTATCTGACATTAGGGCGTTCACTATACTGTATATCTGACATTAGGGCGTTCACTATACTGTATATCTGACATTAGGGCGTTCACTATACTGTGTATCGGACATTAGGGGGTTCACTATACTGTATATCTGACATTAGGGGGTTCACTATACTGTATATCTGACATTAGGGCGTTCACTATACTGTATATCTGACATTAGGGGGTTCACTATACTGTATATCTGACATTAGGGCGTTCACTATACTGTATATCTGACATTAGGGCGTTCACTATACTGTATATCTGACATTAGGGCGTTCACTATACTGTATATCTGACATTAGGGCGTTCACTATACTGTGTATCTGACATTAGGGCGTTCACTATACTGTATATCTGACATTAGGGCGTTCACTATACTGTATATCTGACATTAGGGCGTTCACTATACTGTATATCTGACATTAGGGCGTTCACTATACTGTGTCTCTGACATTAGGGGGTTCACTATACTGTATATCTGACATTATGGCGTTCACTATACTGTATATCTGACATTAGGGCGTTCACTATACTGTATATCTGACATTAGGGCGTTCACTATATTGTGTATCTGACATTAGGGCGTTCACTATACTGTATATCTGACATTAGGGCGTTCACTATACTGTGTATCTGACATTAGGGCATTCACTATACTGTATATCTGACATTAGGGGGTTCACTATACTGTATATCTGACATTAGGGCGTTCACTATACTGTGTCTCTGACATTAGGGGGTTCACTATACTGTATATCTGACATTATGGCGTTCACTATACTGTATATCTGACATTAGGGCGTTCACTATACTGTATATCTGACATTAGGGCGTTCACTATATTGTGTATCTGACATTAGGGCGTTCACTATACTGTATATCTGACATTAGGGCGTTCACTATACTGTGTATCTGACATTAGGGCATTCACTATACTGTATATCTGACATTAGGGCGTTCACTATACTGTGTATCTGACATTAGGGCGTTCACTATACTGTGTATCTGACATTAGGGCGTTCACTATACTGTGTATCTGACATTAGGGCGTTCACTATACTGTATATCTGACATTAGGGCGTTCACCATACTCTGTATTTGACATTAGGGCGTTCACTATACTGTGTATCTGACATTAGGGCGTTCACCATACTGTGTATCTGACATTAGGGCGTTCACTACACTGTGTATCTGACATTAGGGGGTTCACTACACTGTGTATCTGACATTAGGGCGTTCACTACACTGTGTATCTGACATTAGGGCGTTCACTATACTGTGTATCTGACATTAGGGCGTTCACTATACTGTGTATCTGACATTAGGGCGTTCACTATACTGTGTATCTGACATTAGGGCGTTCACTATACTGTGTATCTGACATTAGGGCGTTCACCATACTGTGTATCTGACATTAGGGCGTTCACTATACTGTGTATCTGACATTATGGGGTTCACTATACTGTGTATCTGACATTAGGGCGTTCACTATACTGTGTATCTGACATTAGGGCGTTCACTATACTGTGTATCTGACATTAGGGCGTTCACTATACTGTGTATCTGACATTAGGGGGTTCACTATACTGTGTATCTGACATTAGGGCGTTCACTATACTGTGTATCTGACATTAGGGGGTTCACTATACTGTATATCCGACATTAGGGCAGAGATCCGGTCGCTCTCCTCATGAACACGCCAGTGGGATATGGGACGAGTTTAGTCTCAAAATGATTAATAAATGCATGCACAATTATCCATGAACTTGACAGATGTTGCATTGTTGTGTTTTACTGTCCACAACCAAATGCCCTTTCAACTTGCCTGTGCAAAATTGAGAATTAAAAAAATAGTGGCATTTTTGTGAATACAAATGTTTTCTTTTGTATTAGTGTATCATAATATATGCATGTGTGGATCATGTGACAGTCGATCTCATTTTATTCATTTGAATTTTGAGACTTTATTTTTGTGGTTTTCAAGCATTTCACAACCCACACACAAACAAGTATATATGAATAGGCCTGGTGCTAATTATTAATGTGTGCACAACTACCGATATATTTGACATTCACAAATTGCGTTACTACATTTAAACTTAAACTTTACAACTTGTGTGAGCAAAATTCAGAATTGCATGAATTTGCAGCAGTTTGTACAAATAAAGACATATAGTTATAAATACAAAACCTTGATTTTGTATTAATGTAAGACAATGTTTGGTTAATGAGCATTTTTTAACTCTTTTTCAGGTTTTATTTATGAACAAAATTGATCTGTTTGGTGAGAAAATCCTGTATTCTGGGAGACATCTGCGGCTTTATCAGCCAGACTTCAAAGGTAAACTTTTTTTTTTTTTTTTTTTTTTTTTTACACAATCTGGTCCCTGTATGATTATTTAAAGCAGGGCTAAGCAGGTTCGCAAATTTCTTCGCTATATTGTCGCTTTTTGCTCGCAGGTTTCTCTATAGAGCGCCCCCTACAGCTTCGGAATAGTTATTTGACAACACTGTCGGAAAACTCGCTGTCGACTCTCAGATACTAGTAGATCAACGAAATCAGAGCAGACGGGACATTCTTTACAACGTTGTCTTCATTCGGGTTCGAACAGCGTGAGGGAGTGCAATAATGATAGAATTTTAGCAGATTTCTTTTTGCCGTAAAGCAATTGTTTACATCGCGAGACCTGATATCACGCGATACTTCCTGACTCCGCGTCCGGCGGCCCGCCGGCTCAAAGTTGCAAGTGCGTTTTTTCCGCTCACAGGCGCTTGGGGGGTG
Source organism: Phoxinus phoxinus (assembly GCF_949152265.1). Lineage (NCBI taxonomy): Eukaryota > Metazoa > Chordata > Actinopteri > Cypriniformes > Leuciscidae > Phoxinus > Phoxinus phoxinus. Next base: position 52,784,428 of record NC_136876.1, read on the forward strand.
CGAGACGACCACCATTCAACCCGAAAAAAGTCATATAACTATTCCAATGACTCCGAAGCTGTTCAGTTAAGGTTAAAAAAGTTACTTAGAGCACCTTTAAATCGTGAAATGTCCTTAAATAATCACTAAATAAACTGCTAAATGTTACATTTTCTAATACATTTCATGCACAGATTAGCATGTTAGCCAGGGTCCCAAAACACAAATGAGAGTAAAAATCGGCGTTGAAAGTGTTACTCTGTAACTTTTTATGAATTTTGACAAAACATGGATGTGAGAATGTGAACCGCGGCATTTGTGATGTAATTATATAAATGTATAGTCTGAGTCTCTGCATGTTTCGGAGTAAACGACAGCACTGTTCAGTTTCGGTTCACAGTAAATGCTACTCTCCAAGTGCTGCGTTGAGTCGCTTATCATTAGTATTTGGTAACGCAACATGCCCCAACCATCTTCCCAAATTAGCTCAATGGTTTAATGTTTGAAAGCAAAGAAATTAAGACAACCATAAATGCTAATATTGCAATTTAATAGTTCTATAAAATAAAATAAAAATGATTTATTATTGCTAATAATAGTAATAACAATTATATTAATAAAAAATAAACGATGCGCAGCAGAAAACCTGAAGGGAAGCGCTTTTGAGTACCAAAATTACACGTTTACTTCCTGGAGTAGGGTTTCTCTCCATCTCTGGTATAGCAGTCATGATTACTACACCATATATAATTTTAGCATTGACAACGTGATGTGCGCATCCGTGATAGTCACGCGCTAGAACGCAGTAATTTGTGAATGAATTGCTAAGTTTACCTGTCATAGAGTGAAAGTTTATCATTTGCATGTGTTTTTAAGTCCTGTCAGTTTAAGCGCAAGAACAAGACTGGAGCTCACGCGCTGTTTTCTGTGTGCGCACCGGAGCCGCTCGACAGCGCATGAACACCCAATCAGTTCTTTCTCCTCTTTTGAGCTTGAACGGACACGTGCGCGCAAAATTAAGTCAAAATGCCCATCTCGGCGAGTTTCCACGTAAACAGTCGGTTATGTGTTGTAAACAATCGAGAAAGAAAACCGGATCATTATATCATTATCATTATATTGGATCTGTGCATTCGTCTTAAAGTGACAGCAGCCTAATAAACCCACGGCCACCAATGCTAATCAACATGGGCGTCAGTTTGGTTTGAAATGTGCTGGGGACAGAGACGCATTCTTTTTTTTCTCTTTCGCGCAGGTCATGTTTTGAAAGACTGATGTGTATCAGTTCGATCCTGTAACTAATGTACGCTCTTCCAAGCTACTATGCTCTCCACGGAACATAAAATATTCATTTAATTTAATTTAATTTAATTATTATATTTTTCGTGTTCGCATTTATAAGGAAAAAAATGTTTACGGACGTGACCGCTCTGAAAGCGGCACTAAAAGACCGCTTTAAAACTTTCACAGAGACCTCAAACAGAAGACACAAAGCCTTTCTTTAAGGTAAATTTCGTTTTGTATTAATTGTATCTTAATTTTAATCAATGTTTCATCAACCAATTGCCTGGATTTAATAAATAAGTAAAGCAGAATAGATATCATGAGGACACGGAGGTGCCGGCGCGTTCACTGCGAAGATCGCGGGTCAGCATCGTCAACTTCATCTCTGCAGCCGACACAGAAAACACTTGTTTATTAATAAACAATTAAAATGTTTCCTTGCTATATTTGACATTCATAATCATTACTTTTGCCGGTTCTTTGTGACAGCTTTTAGGTGCTTTATCGGCAGCACCACCCTTACATGTTACATGAACGCGTCACCACCGCATCAGCACCGAAAACATGGAGATTTCTTTTTTTTTAAATCCATAGAAAATCGTGATACGAACCGAATCGCGGGTTTAGGGTATCGTTACAGCACTACTAGCAACCCTGAAAAGGTGGTGGGTACACGTCCCCACCGAAATCGACGCCTATGCTAATCAAACTACAAAAGCGAAAGAGAAAATCACGTTTGTAGCACTAACAAAGATGAATTGAATTACATTAATTATATTGAATTTGAATACTTTGATTATTCAATGTCTGTACCTGTACACAGTTAGATTTCCCTGAAAACCCCATAAAGCAGAAGATAGTGAAGAGGAGATGCTGTAGGATAAGTGTGTGGTGTAAAGTGAGTACCAAGCCGCATCTCCAGGTTTCCTCGAGATCCAGACCCAACCAGTGATGTGCACCCCGAGTGTGATATTACCTTTATAGGATTTGCCGATAAACTTGCTGAAGTTACCAAGTATGCAATGAATGACCATAGAAGTTTCTTCTACGCAGTCTTGTGTTGTTTTGTTACCCGTCCGTGTTGAGTTGACGGATAAAACTGCGATTTCTGTACAACTCCGTTTATAACGCATCCAGACACGCAAGACTTATTCAGCTCAGTGTTCACTGATCGTCGAGAAACTCTGACACAGCCGGTTATGTGTTGTAAACAATCGAGAACGAAAAACGGATGTGTATCAGTATATTGGATCTGCGCATTCATCTTAAAGTGACAGCAGCCTAATAAACCTTTGTGTCCCTAATGTTAATCAAATGATATAAGACAGAGAAAATTATAATTTTTACAATTATACAGCATACTGTATGTACACTAGTATAAAAATGCACAAACAATCATTGTCTATGTTGTCACTTCTTCTTGATGTTCAGTACAGTTTGATGCAGAGAAACTGATGTGTGTGTGTGTGTGTGTGCAGGTCCTGAGCGTGACGTGAGCAGTGCCGCTCAGTATGTGACGGGTCAGTTCGTGTCGTGTGCCTCCGCCTCAGGAAAGATGGTGTTCCCTCACTTCACCAACGCCACCGACCGCTCCAGCGTCCACGAAGCCTTCCAGTTCACGGCCGGCACCGTCCTCACACACAACCTGCACACGGCCGCGCTCCTCTAGCCTTCATTTGTGGCTCTTACTCTGTCCGGTGTACAGTTGCTTCGTTTTTATTGATCATGAAAAGCAGATTTTAAAGCAATAAATATATTTTAAGATTTTAATTATGGGTATCTTTGTCTTGTTTTGAACGGATCCACGTATTTGCCGGGACACAAATCAAAGTGTTGCCGCTGTTTAATGAAACATGCTCATAAAATGAGAAGGAGAAAGTAGCCGCATTTACATTACTACCCTTCACTATGAAACAGTGGCTAAACTAACGAAAAAGAAAGCTTCAAGCCCAGAAGTTTCCAAGAAACACAGCAGTAATGACTTTATGAACTTCTTCACTTATAAGATCGATAATATCAGGGACAAAATTATAACTATGCAACCGTCTAATACAGTATTGCATCAGGAAGTGCATTGTAGTCTCCCTGAGGGAAAATTTGATTCATTCATTGCTATAGGAGAGGAAGAATTTTGCAAACTCGTCAAATCATCTAAATCGACAATGTGTATGTTAGACCCTATACCGACTAAGCTGCTGAAAGAGATGCTTCCAGATGTCATAGATCCTCTTCTTAATATCATTAATTCATCTTTGTCTCTAGGATACGTACCAAAAACCTTTAAGCTAGCTATGATTAAACCGCTTGTTAAAAAACAGCAACTCGATCCTACAAAACTAGTCAATTACAGGCCGATCTCTAATCTGCCATTTCTGTCAAAGATATTAGAAAAAGCAGTATCCTCACAACTGTGTTCCTTTCTTGAAAGAAATGATATCTGCGAGGATTTTCAGTCTGGATTTAGACCGTACCATAGTACCGAGACAGCTCTCGTTAGAGTCACAAATGATTTGCTCTCATCATCCGATCGTGGTTGTATCTCTCTATTAGTATTACTTGATCTTAGTGCTGCATTTGACACCATTGACCACAACATCCTTTTAAATAGACTCGAACATTATGTTGGCATTAGTGGAATTGCACTAGCATGGTTTAAATCATACTTATCTGACCGTTATCAGTTTGTAGCAGTAAATGAAGAGATGTCTTATCAATCACAAGTTCAGTATGGCGTACCACAAGGCTCAGTACTAGGACCACTGCTGTTCACTCTGTATATGCTACCATTAGGAGATATCATTAGGAAACATGGCATTAGCTTTCACTGTTATGCCGACGATACTCAGCTGTATATTTCTTCAAAACCTAACGAAACCTACCAATTCACAAAATTAACGGAATGCATAGCTGATATAAAAAATTGGATGACTAGTAATTTCCTACTACTAAATTCAGAAAAAACAGAGATTCTAATTATTGGACAAAAAATTTCCACACGTAATAACCTAGAGTACTGTCTAACACTTGATGGCTGCTCTGTTAAGTCTTCGTCGTCGGTTAGGAACCTGGGTGTGCTCTTTGATACCAATCTTTCATTTGAAAGTCATGTGTCTAGTATCTGTAAAACCGCTTTCTTCCATCTTAAAAATATATCTAAATTACGTCATATGCTCTCAATGAATAATGCAGAACAATTAGTTCATGCGTTCATGACCTCAAGGCTAGATTATTGTAATGCTCTACTGGGTGGTTGCCCTGCACGCTTAATAAACAAACTACAGCTAGTCCAAAACGCAGCAGCTCGAGTTCTTACTAGAACCAGGAAGTATGACCATATTAGCCCTGTTCTGTCAACACTGCATTAGCTGCCTATTAAACATCGTATACATTTTTAAATATTGCTGATCACTTACAAAGCACTAAATGGTTTAGCTCCGCAGTACTTGAGCGAGCTCTTAACGCATTATAGTCCTTCACGTCTACTGCGATCTCAAAATTCCGGCCAGTTAATAATACCTAGAATATCAAAATCGACTGCTGGCGGTAGATCCTTTTCCTACTTAGCACCAAAACTTTGGAACAGTCTTCCTACCATTGTCCGGGAAGCAGACACACTCTGTCAGTTCAAATCTAGACTAAAAACACATCTCTTCGGCCTAGCATTTACATAACACATTATAGACTTATAATTAGGCTGCATAGTTTAGAACAGCCGGGACCGGGAACACTTCCCGTAATCCTGATGTACTTGGTACATCATAAGAAGGATGATGTACCAAGATGAAGGATGTACCAAGGATGAAGACCACCGGAACCAGGCCGTATCCAGATCTGATGAAGGACCAGCGCCAGGACACGACGACGCCGCTGACCTGAAGTGTCAACCAGTCTCTCCTCCTCTCCACTCCGACTTCAACCAACTGGACAAATACTCTGATTTATTCTGAACTTCATACACTGTTCACTCATTGGCCAGAGGAGAACTGGCCCCCGACTGAGCCTGGGTTCTCCCAAGGTTTTTTTCTCCCTTCTGTCACCTGATGGAGTTTTGGTTCCTTGCCGCTGTTGCCTTACCTTCTGGCTTGCTTAGTTGGGGACATTTAATATTCAACAATATTATAGATCTGCCTTAAAGGTGGACGATGATGAAATAATTTTTTTTGTATTTTCATGTTATCACTGTGAAGCTGCTTTGATACAATCTGTATTGTAAAAAGCGCTATATAAATAAAGATGACTTGACTTGACTTGACATTTTTTCCAAGTAAATTTAGGTGTCTTTTTAAAAATAGGACACTTGGAGACTCTAAAAGGACACCAAATGATACTGTATAAGGAGTCCATATAATGAAGAAAAATACAGAAATAAATTATTTTCATAATTCAGTGTATTACAGCAAAGAGCTCATTTACATTTTAGACGATTCAAGCTGGAAAAAAAACAAAAAAAAACCACTTAAACACCAACAGACATGCAGTGTAACAATTACAAAACCTTGATGAGAAACGACAGAGAGAACATGGGATAAGAAGTGTGAGACCAGCAATGTGATGACACACAGGTGAATGCAATAATTCATGACGAGTCCGCGCAAAGGATTATGGGGACTGAAGTTCGTGGCTGAGTGTCAAAGGTCAGAGAAGGAGAGCCCTCTGGTGGTCATCCTGCGCACACCAGCTGGTGTCATGGGACATCACACAACGCCTCAGGATGTTAAGTGAATAAAAATGCTTTTTTTATTTGTCAAAACAAACAAAAATCAGCTACAATGCAAAACACAAAACTGAATGAATGCACACATACATAACACACACACACACACACTGACTAACACACATAACACCATGTTTAGGAGTGATTAATATTGTGAAATAAGAATGTTATAATGTCAAAACATAAATCTGAATAAAAATGGCGAATGAGCCAGTGAGTGATGCTCTGTAGACATCTAGTGGCGGTTTAAAGTATTACAAATTGAGGCAAATACATAAAAAAAAATCCATAAAAACTGAAAATCTGCACAGTAAAAATATTACTAAAGTGAGTGATATACATTTGTTTAAAAAAAATATTGCATATGAAACGATTGGATGGTTGGAAGGGTGTGGTTTGCGATTGCTGTGATGTCATGTGAGTGACAGGTTGCCCCGCCCTCATCCCAGTGAACACATCATCGCTGCATTTATTTATATTTTTATAAAGATTACTATGAATTTAATTTTACACATGAATTAAAATAAATAAATAATGATGAGCACGGATAAATCATTTATAATAATGCAATATTCCATTAAAAAAAAGAAATGCCCATTTTATTTCATGGTGAATTTATTAGTCACGTTTATTCTTTTATTTTTTATTTTATTATTTACATTGCATTATGTTTTAGTTTATGTTTTGTTCAGAAGCTGACGTCCTCCAACCACAGTAAGCGGAACATGTTTAGTATAAATAAGTGTCTTTAAATAAGGGCAAAAAAATTAAGAAATATTGTATATTTTTAGTCAAAGGGTTTCACTTCTACCTGCCTAAAAGTTTTTTTTAGCAAATTTCAATTTTATAATTGGGGGGAGATAATTTATTTAATATACTTTGACCTGAATGAAAAATAATACCTGAGGGGGTATTTTCTAAAATAACTAACTTGATCCTTCTAGCATAAGCAATATTATAATATAACATAATTATGATCACGATTTTGACCGTTTTAGCAGCCAGTTTATTGAAATATCAGTTTCATCTCACGATTTCTGAAGAAGATGGTGTTATTGGCTTGTAGGTTTGGATAAACATGAAACTCACGCCCATTTTTCACGAAACGAAAGTTCAGAGATGTTGAACTTCCTCAGTGTCTTCTTTGCGTGACAGTGGAGTGTGTGTGTGGACGTGATCAGATCTGTGTTATTAATGTGTCAAACACACGATGACATGTGTGTGTGTTGACCTGTGACAACTGAGCACACCTGCACTACAGGTAAGACACAAACCTGAGGGTCCACTTGCCTTTATAATAATCTGTGTGTGTGTTTAGCTTTAGCATGTCACACACACACACTGACACACGAGGAAGAGCTCACACTGCGAGTTCGTCTGGGTCGGACATTAATAATAAATCATAGATCATATCGTGTCTTCAGCTGAAGTAACGTTAACACGGGCTCTTCATGGTTTGAAGTGAACTTGCTGGTTTCTGGTTAGCTTGCCTGTGAACTAGCGTTGTCGTGTTTGTGTATTTCGGGCTGTGTGTAGTGCAGTTTTACTGATATAATACTAGTTTATTGTGCACAGACCGTGATATTAATCTGTCTATAGATGTGAGACGTGTAAATTTTGTGTTGTTTAATAATATGTTAGATTAGAAGATGGTTGTGAAATACAGCTTCGCCATTCAGACACGTCATGTAACTGTAGTCTGACGTCAAATAATATAACAACTGTATGTATAAATGTTACATATCCATGTACGCTTGATGATTAAATTAGTTATGTCTATATTATTATAGTTTCATTTTTATGGTCGGTTTCTTCTTGCTCGTAATACTTTTAATGCACAGTGGATTGAGCGACAGCGGCCTCTATTGGGCACTTGTGTTGCCAACATGTAGAAGTCAACAAGTTTTTATTTACTCATTTCTATATTCATTTTAGATCAATTTATGTGTTATCTGTTTTTATTTTATTTATGTGTTAATTTATTTGTTTTAATCGGTTCTTTTGATTATGTTTCTGTTGTGAAAATGTCCACGGAAGTCAGGAAAGGCGGGCTTTTCCCACAATTCCCAAAGAGGTGTGTGTGTGTGTGTGTGTGTGTGTGTGTGTGTGTGTGTGTGTGTGTGTGTGTGTGTGTGTGTGTGTGTGTGTGTGTGTGTGTGTGTGTGTGTGTCACGAGCCGACTCATCCAAACAGAACATAGACCCGGAAATACGTGTTTACAAAATGCTTTCCAGTTAACAATAGCAGTGCAAAATATATTGAATAATGATTATGTAATGTAGGAAAAATGAAGCAAACTCTATATATATAAATACACATTGGGTCAAATCAAAAGTAGCAGACTGTATATGGCAAACCGTTTTTACTTTTATTCATTCCCAAGAAATGAATTCTTGATATCAACAATGACATTTTATATTGATTATTTTTACATTTACAGAAATCATATCCTGATATCAACAATGGAATTTGATTGGCAGTTTAGGGTGATATTTAACTAGTGAAAATACAACATAACAAGAATGTATAGTGTTTACTAGTTGAAATGCAACTGTTGATATCAAGAACTCGATGTGGTCATGATTGACTGAATAACAGTCGGTCTGTGTCTGCAGTGGTTCTCATGCGTTCTCGCTGTGAGGTGTTCTCCACTTCTCCTCCCGGACACGTCTGGAGGGAGTGGGACATGTGCTCACTGAGTTTCTAGATGATGAACTTTGATTTATAAGTAAATGGAAATTGAAAGCAATACGGAGTTCTTAGAAATCATGTGACCTCGTGTGTGTGTGTGTGATTATAGTGTTATTTAAAAGTGGGCACATCCCCGTAAAGCTCCTGCTTGTGCTCTCTGCAGACGTCCCCTCAGGATGAAGTGTCCTAAATGCAGTCACGAGTCTCGGGACGAGGCACCCAGATTCTGCAGTGCGTGCGGCTGTGAGCTGATGATGTCAGAGTCATGTGACACGGCGCCGGGTGAGTTACACATCACATTTCTCTCACTACGATTTTACGTTCTGTTGTTTGTTCTGGAACGCTTTACAATAAGGTTCAATTAGCATTCGTTAATAGTAGTAGTGATACATAGAACCGTTGGGTGAAGCGGTCATAGCCGTGTTTTATCGTGAATAAAACACAGCTATTGACCAATCAGAATCAAGGATTGGAACTAACCGTTTTATAAGTCGTGGCAGTGTCCTCAACTAACCACCCCACACACATAAATCAGTGCCACATACTCACACTAATACCTTAGTCTATTACCCTGTGTGGGTCACACTTTACATTACCGTCATTAATGAATAACTACACGTATACCACCGCAATATTTAACATTCTAGTTACTACTATTAACTTACGGTACAATAAACTCTGGTTAATGAAGGTAACACTTTACAATGAGGTTTATTAGTTAACATGAACTAAGAATGAACAATACTACTTCAGCAATTTATTAATCATAGTTAATATTAATTTCAACATTTACTAATACGTTATTAAAATCAAAAGCTGTATTTGTCAACATTAGTGCGCTGTGAACTAACATGAACACACAATGAACAGGATTTTTATTAACTAACATTAACAAAGATTAATAAATAATGTAACAAATGCTCATTGTTAGTTCATGTTCATTAACTAATGTTAACTAATGAACCTTATTGTAAACTTACAATTGTTTTTTTCCTTATTTTTATGAACTTTCATTTTATTTCTGTTCAAGTTTAATTAAATGCAGACTGACATTTAGACGGGACATGTAACGTATAGCACACTCACAGTATGGTGTACAGAAGTGTCTGAATTAGCTCCGCAACCCTGTTATCATGAAGTGCCCCACCTCAGAGTAACGTCTCAATTGAAAGATTAACACATTTTAAACACAAACATTACTTGATCAATCACAAACTTGCTTATTTGATGAGGAATGATGACCTCAATGTATCAGGGCGAGGTACTCATGTCGTGTCACATTAGGGCTATAAACGATTAATCGCGATTAATCGCATCCAAAATAAAAGTTTGTGTTTACATAATATATGTGTGTGTATTGTGTATAATTATTTTGTATATATAAATACACACACATGCATGTATATATTTAAGAAAAATTTTGTTGTTTATATATAAAATAGATACGCAGAATGGCGCCGCCGGTGTGTGTACACTCATAGAGAATAATGTGTTCGAATTTTAAATACGAACCGCTGCACTTCTCGTCCGATGTGCGTTCGCTTTAACGTTACAGTTTTAGTGGATGAATGATGAGCGCGAGACGCCATAATGGAGCCAATAAGATTCTGAATGGAAAGTTTACTTTTAAAAAGTTGCCAAATGGTTCAATTGACAAGACCAATGTGATCTGTGTGTTGTGTCGTTGTGAACTGAGCTGTCATCTCAGCACTTTCAGTCTGAAATACCACTCGATGGTCAAGCACACACACCGCTGATGCGTTTCTACACCCACTCGTCAATATCAGTAACGTCACCTCGTCAGTATTTCTGTCACCCTTTTATTGATGGACAGTGTTACATTGTGTGAGAGATTATTTGCTCCAAGTGAGAATGTTAGTGTGAAATTGAACACAGTATATGCCAATGTTGTTTTCAATGAAAAACGTTTGCACAAAGCAAGCCGATCCACTTTTCCATGTTGATAAGAGCCTTAAAATGAGAAAAAATAATGGGACAAAAAGAAATCAAGAGACATTTAGAATAGATACAAATGTGCGATTAATCGCGAGTTAACTATGACATTAATGCGATTAATCACGATTAAATATTTTAATCGTTTGACAGCCCTAATTTATAAATAATATAAATTATATGCAGATATATATGCAGTATATAAATGCAAATATTTCTCAAATATATATATACATGCATGTGTGTGTATCTATATATACAAAATAATTATACACAATACATGTAGGCTATATTATGTAAACACAAACTTTTATTTTGGATTCGATTAATCGTTTACAGCCCTATATCACATTATCATGACGAATCCTGCTCTGTATAGTTTATTTTGGATGCGATTAATCGTATCATGCGAGTCCTGCTCTGTATAGTGAATAAATGCACTGTTTCGGACACGGCATCATATGTGTGAAGGTGTGCATGTGTGTGTGATGCCCCTCGTGATGAGAGTTTCCCGTCTTCTCTTTCCACACAGCTCTTATCAGTTGTTGTTGAAGAAAGTCTCTTGTCATTGTGCTGATGCTTAGAGTCAACATGAAATCAATACATGTTTCTGCTCTTCTCGGCACGATTCAGGTTTTTCCCAAAGGGGGAACGTTTTTCTTTGTAATCTCCTTCAAAATATATATTTTTTTCCTGCGTTCTCAACTTCTCAGGCCACCAAAACACCTTATGTCACGCAAATGAGCGGCCAGAGCGCATTTAAGTTTTCTGTTTTCAGTTAAAACGGTGTCGTGTAAGCGGCCCCTAAATAATAACCAGTGATTTATTCAACGGAAATGAATCAATGAAGCTAACTTTAGCTGGACAATAACTTTATTCTAGAGCCGTTGTACAGCAGAAACTATCTGTTGCATTATTATTGTCCTGTTATCTCTGTAAAGCTGCTTAGAAACACTCTGTAGTGTAAAAAGTGCGGTATAAATAAGGCTGACTTGACTTGACTAGTTTGTTAAGGGTTAACTAATTTTGTGCAAATGTATCATTTGAATGGATGTGCACAGTCTGTAAAAGTTCACATGAACATTCACACACAAAAAAATTTTGTTCCAAACTTGATTTTCTTTCTTCTGCGCACCACAGAAATAGTTTTTGTCTGTACAATGAAAGTGTTCAAGCTCCAAAAAGGATATACAGGTTTCATGAAATTAATTCATACAACTAATAACATCAAACCTCATTGGTTCTTTGTGTCACATAAATGAAAAAAACATTTGATGTTATTGATGTGACACTGTTTTTCATTTGGTCTCTGTGTACATGAGATGAACAATGTTTACATTTAATTTGAGAATGAATAACCATTTAATTGCACTAAGGTCACATTGTATTATTACATTCAGAAAGTGTGTAAAATACCAGTGCATAACACAGTGGTGTTCATTTAAACAATATTTATTCTAAATGCCAAGCCTAAACTAATTTCCTAAACAAAGTACTGTACAGCGGACACACCTCTGCCGGAGTGTGTGTGTGTGTGTGTGTGTACTCTCTCTTTTGCATGCTTTACATCAATAGCATTAATGGTTAAGTTGCTTTGTAATATAAGTTGCCGGCCGCACGTTTCAGGTTATGTGGAAAATATGGTACGTTCTTTTTGGTGCTTGACTGGTAACGCAAAATATTTAGCATTATATATAGTGAGATTTTAAGAAATGTGCTTTAAAACATACAAAGCATTTGGATTGAAACCCAACAAGACACTTTTCATCATTCAGTGAATTCCAGAGGAATGAAATCAAGTCTTGCCCTACTTTTGTTTTCTTGTTGAACATCCAGTTCCACTCAGAAATACTTCACATTACAGAAGCGAAATGGGTTGAGAACGATGTTTCATGTTGACTGTAAGTCATTACTGTGGTCAAGTCAAGTTCTGTTCTCTTTCCGTCAGTGAGTCTGCTTGTTGACAGCAGGTGTTCATCACTAACGCCCAATCATCACTTAAGCATCTCATTAACTTTAACTCTGACTCAGAGTTATCTGAACTCTCGGTAAAGATTCATTTAACTCTGGGGATTTTACTGTGTACATAAATGGCCTATGAAACATATAATCTTTGAGTGAATCAAGAGATATCGCAACACTTTTAAAATAACTGGTAAGATAAAACGCATATAGTTTAAAGCGGCTTGTCTCTCGCCTCTGACAGATACTGGCGCTGTTTAATTCAAGTCACACTTATTTATACAGCGCTTTTACAATATAGAGTGTTTCAAAGCAGATTTACAGAGATAACAGGAAAATAATGCAACAAAGTTTGTTTCTAGAAGAAAATAGCGTCACAGTCCAGCTTAAGTAAGCTCAGCGATGGTTAATTTTAGTTCATTTATATATATAGCCACTATGGAGAAAAGCGTGATGTCATCATCCAGCTCAGTTCAGTTCTCATATAATGGTGTCAATGCAGGAGATCAATAATAATGTTGAATATTAAATGAAATGTCCCCAACTAAGCAAGCCTAAGCGGTAACCGATGTTGATAAGTTATTTACTACACCATTTTAACAGATCTGATTTCATCATTCAAGGAATGTGACAGTCAGTCCTAAAGATAGGATTGGAAACTAGAATTAGATGCAGCGTGAACAATGCCTTCGTAAGAGGTTATCAGTAGTTTTAGTCTGAGTGTGTATGTGCGTGTGACCTTTGTTTTTGTGTTTATCAGCCAAGGCACAAGACGAGTCTCAATCATCCTCAAACATTGACACAGATGCAGCAACTGATCTCAGACCTGAGTCTGAAGCGCTGGATCTCCAGAATGCCAATGTTTCCCCGAAGCGTCCCAATGAAGATGCCTTACCGAGCCCAAAGAAGAAGGTGCTGGATATGACAATCAGTTTAACATTTACATAGTCCTGGATTCAGTTTTTTCTCTTCTTCTTCTTAAGATCCTTGCACACTGAGTCCGAAATTCTCGCACGTTAAAAAAATAAACACATCAATCACTTTTGCACACTGTTTAGAAAAGTTCGTCCGTCATAAAAAAATTCGGATCTGGTTCAATTTTCTGTGTTTTCCGCATCCGTAGCAAGCATTTTGAGAGGTGTTTTGACAATTCAGGGCCACAGAATCACGAATACGAAAAAACTCAGTGTGCAAGGACCTTTTATTCTGAGTGTTTTGTAATGTTTCTTGCTTTAAATGTTAAATGCTCCTACAGAAAAGAAAGAAAAAGAAGAAAAAAGCTGGTGTTGCAGAGGAGCCTTCGTCTCTGACCTCTGAACTCTCTGATATATCTCTGACTGATAAAGAGAAGAAGATGGAGGAAGACCAATCTTCTGACAGTGAGGGCTCTCACTGCACTGTGGAGGACATGCCTAAAGCAGCCGAAACCTCTCGCCTGAGCCCGCCTGAGGCCGAAACCTCTCGCCTGAGCCCGCCTGAGGCCGAAACCTCTCGCCTGAGCCCGCCTGAGGCCGAAACCTCTCGCCTGAGCCCGCCTGAGGCCGAAACCTCTGCTTTAGACGCTGGGAAAGCTCAGTCTGATAGGAGTTGTGTAACGCCTGGAGCGACGGAAGAGCGGATCAACACCAGCACTTCTCCACCAGTGTCAGAAGAAGCAGATCAGCAAACTGAGAAAGAGAAAGCTGGACATAAGAAGAAAGGACAGAAGAGTAAATCCACGGGAGCTCAAACCGCTCTCGATCAGAATGCTAATGTGGACCAGAATGCAAACATAAAGAGCAGTCAAATGGAGACGGACCGTCCGGATGAGGAAACGGAGACCAACCGCCAACAGAAGAATACAGGATCTGACAAACACACTGAAACTGGGGAAGCAGAAACCAACAAAGAAGTTCAGCCTGTTAAAACAAAAAAGTATGCAAACGCCTTTATATTTTGATAAATGCTGCTTCGTTTTTTAAAAAAATTCTGTTTTTTTTATTATTGAAATGTCAAATAATACTGTATACTTTGACTTTAAAAATTACAGAAATCAGAAGAATGAACCACAGAAACAGGAAATGGTATTTGGCCCACAGAGTAAAGCCAAGGTAAACAAAAATTAAATATTTATATATATATAAGAAAGAAGAGCTTTAGCCAATCAGACATGGTTATCAGCTTACATTGTCCACATCTAAGAGCCCAAATGTTAGTTGATTCTCTGGAAACTACAAATGATGACTGTGTTATTTTGCGTGTATAAGAATGCTGCTTCCAGTGGAGATCCGGCAGTGAAGGTTGAGCAGAGTGAGAAGCAGAAGTCGGCTCGTTCTGACCAGAAAACTGAATCTGACAAACACAGTGAAACTGGGGGAACAGAAACCAATAAAGGAGTTCAGCAGGTTTCAGCGAAAGCCAAAAAGTAGGTCAAAGCCTTTGATGTATTTTGAGAAATGCTTCTTTGTCTCCTTTTTAAAATAGGTTTTTAATGTCTTTTTTATTATTATTATTAAAATGTCAAATAATAATCTGTACTTACCACTTTAAAAATGACAGAAATCAGAAGAATGAACCACAGAAATCATCACAGGAAGTGGCATCTGGACCACAGACTAAATCCAAGGTAAGCAAAAAGTGTATATATGATTTCAGTTATTTCACAGGTCCTTACAGCCGCCAACAGCAAAAGAACCAAAACCGAACAAGCAAATAAATATAATAAACAGTAGGATAAAAACACAAAAATATGTTTTATTATGTATTTGTTTTTTAATATGGAAAAGCACATACTCTCTTTCTCCTGCTCCCACTCAAACACACACACACTCACACAGAAACGTGTTGTCAGCGCTAATCTGACGATTTTATCAGTAAAATAGTTTATCAGTAAAATATTTCAACTCGGATCAATATTTCATGTCTAATTATTTACTTATGTGGCAAGTAGCCGTGTATTAAGCGGGATATTGTACATCCAGCCGGTTGTTATCACAGAATAAACCTCTTCAGTGTGATGGGCTTCACGTCCTGATCACCCTGTCGGGGTTTATTCTGAGATAACAACCGGCTGGATGTACATTATCCCGCTTATTACACGGCTACTTGCCACAAAAGTAAATAGTTAGACATGAAATATTATATATAGACAATTATGTGCTTACATAACATAACACTGGATGGTGCAATTGACCAATAAGAAACAAGTATACCACAGAGCCGTGTAATAAGGCTGTATATTTGGTTACACTTTATTTTAAGGTGTCATTGTTACGATGTAATCATATATTTAAGTGAGTAATACAGTATTAAGCAACTACATGTACTTACTATAGGGTTAGGGTTTGGTTGCATGTAATTATGCATAATTTACTGTTATTACTATGGTAAGTACATGTAACATATGTAACAAGGACACTGTAAAATAAAGTGTAACCTTAAATGTATACACTGTATATAAATATATATATTTGCAAATAGAGAATGTGTCAACCTCAAAGAGCACAAATGTTAGTTGATTCATTGGCCAGACTGATATATTTGGTCTGTTACTAGAAATTACAAACATGGAGTGAAATTATGACGTTTTGTGTTTTTGCGTGTAGAAGAATCCCGGTTCCAG
The DNA here is from genome assembly GCF_949152265.1 of Phoxinus phoxinus. NCBI lineage: Eukaryota > Metazoa > Chordata > Actinopteri > Cypriniformes > Leuciscidae > Phoxinus > Phoxinus phoxinus. The sequence goes on from NC_136876.1 coordinate 52,800,612, forward strand.
TGGAGATCCGGCAGTGAAGGGTGAGCCGGAGAAGCAGAAGTCTGCTCAGGGAAAGAAAGACTCTGCTGCAGACCAGAAAGGCAAAGAAAGTGGTGATACAGAGAGTCAGTGTGTGGAGCTCCCAAAAAGGTAGGTTTTCATAGCACTAAAGGTATCATTTTTCTCCCCCTGTATTATCTCATTCATATTTTTGAAATTGCAGGAATCCAGCATCAACTCAACATATAAGTTCCAGTGACCGACTCACCATTTACTTTCATGCAGTCCTGTCAAAAGACTTCAAGTTTAACCCAGATGAGGATTATATTTTTGTAAGGGCCGGTAGTCACATTGGTAACTGGGATCAAAATCTTGTCGAACTGTCTGTGTCACGGTTAGTAAAGATTTTCAGGACCAGTTTTTGATTATTCATTACTATAACCAGTTTATTTAAGAATAATTTGATTTCAGGGATCTTGGAGAGCATGGATTTCTTGTCGGAGGGAAATTTGTTTGCAAAAAAGTTGACGCTGAAACTGTGTCCATCCCCTACAAGTATGTAGTGTATAAAGCAAAAAAGAAACAGAAGTATGAATTAAACTATGAATACATCTACAAACTGGATTCAAATGAAACCACCAACAGATGTCTGTTTGTCAAACCACATCTCCTAAATGATGAAGGTAGGTGAAGCTCACCAGAAGTCCTTTTTTTCAGACTTTATTTTTTATAAGAGACTTAATTTGTTATTTTGGTGTATTGCAGGGGAATGGCATCAGTATGATGATATCATCTGCACAGAACCATCTAATAATATGTTTGAATGGTTTAAAAAGGCTGTTTGGCCTGATCAGAAGAAAAGTGTTCTCCAGGGAAGGAAAATCGCTGGTATAATCATGCTGGAAAATATCTTTGACCTCCTGACAAGCTGGAGCAAAGTGAACCTCAACAACTTCTTTAGTCAACTCCGACAGTTTTATGAGATCTATGGAAACCCTTATGTATATGAAAGGAAACAGACGCAATGGTACCAACTCGATTACAGTAAAAAAGATGTAAGTAAACCATTAGTACCTTGACATATACTGAACACATTCATAAGATTAGTTCCATCAAGCAAGAAAATTCTGTCATCACTGCTTCGCTCTCACACATGCAAAAAAATACTACAGAATATTCAGAGTAGTGTTTATTACATACACTCACTTGAGCACTGAGAACAACGTATTCTTGCAGTTATCTAATCAGCCAGTCGGGTAGCAGCAGTCTATAAAACATATATGGGTCAGGAGCTTCAGTAAATGTTTACATCAGAATGGTGATTTTGACTGATTGTTGGTGCCAGACAGGCTGGCTTGAGTGTTTCTGCTGGGATCTGCCTGGAATTTTCATGCACAACAGTCTCTAGAGCAGGGTCTAACTCCAAACTCGGTCCTGGAGGGCCGCTGTCTTGCAGAGAATTTAGCGGCCCTCCAGGACCGAGTTTGGTGACCCCTGCTCTAGAGTTTTCTCAGAATGGTGCAACATCCAGTGAGGGACAGTTTTGCAGACCAAAATGTCTTGTTGATGAGAGCGGTCAAAGGAGAATGGCCAGACTGGTTTGAGCTGACAGAAAAGGCTTCGGCAACTGCACAGCCTGATCTGAAGAATATTGATGAGGCACACAGACCGTAGGGTCAAAGTTTTTGATGCCAACAGCATGAATCATGGACCCAACCTGCCTTGTGTCAACAGTCCAGACTGGGGACGGTGGTGTAATGGCGTGTGGTAGACATTACCCTACGCACCTGACTTCAGCTAAACGGGGCGTCTCCACATTGACACCTGCTTTGAGTCGGGTGACGTCTCGCCCCTTATGAGCCCTATCACTCTGGAATAAGGTCCCTAGCAGAAGTGTAAAGTCCAGGTTCAGAAAGTAAAAGTCCTCAGTATTTTGTTCCAATCACCTGGATTAACTAATGAGTGTAATCAGCTGGCTGAGTTCATGGGTGAAATATGGCAGGACTTTTACTTTCTGACCCCTGGACTTTACACCTCTGGTGTTCCCCTAACCTGCTGCGCAGCAGTAACAGACAGACTTCAGACAATGCCTTTGAAAATGCTCTAATTACGGCCAGAAGGATCTCACATCAATCACAGAGAATCTCCCCGACTAAAGGAGTACAACAGTTTATATAGAATAAGTGCATGACTGAGGTGACATAATTTTTCTCTAATATGATTGGTTCTTCATATGAATAATTCTCTGCTACCTGATACCTCAGATAGTTGTTATCAAAATGATTCAATCCACATTGCAAATCAGGTTTATTGGCAAAATGTACAGACTTTTGGCTGTTTGCAATTAACAAATCAAACAAAGGTAATTGAAATAGCTCAACACAACAAATGTTTCAAGTGGTTTCCCCAAATTTTACTGAAAATGCAGCTTTTGATGACTTCTGCAGTCTCAAAATGATTCAACCCCCTGATTAGGATCCCTCACAACAGCACACATCTGCTAAACAGGTGTTGTTTCATTAATCAAGGGCTTCATTAGCTGCAGCAGGTGTGCTTGAGCTAGAACACATGAAACTGACTAGGTTTGTTGAGTGACACGTTTGACTACATGTTAGAAATATGGCGAAGTCAAAAGAATGGTCCAAAAAGTTAAGAGAAGTGTACTAAAGATGCTTGACATGAAGGGGTTGAACAGTTTTGAGTCATAAAAATTTGCATTTTCAGTTGAATTTGGGGAAACCACTTGAAACATTTGTTGTGTTGAGCTATTTCAGTTACTTTTGTTTGATTTGTTTATTGCAAACAACTGAAAGTCTGTACATTTTGCCAATAAACCTGATTTGCAATGGGGTTGAATACTTTTGATTGTTGATGTATATAATTTTGTTCTAAATATCATATGTGGTCTGGTCACATTCAATTAAAATATGGCCCATCAGGACATGTCATTCAAGTTTGATATCTACGATGTCTTTTTTAAACTTAACAGCCCCAGTTGACAAAAGCACTTTGCAATATTATTTGATCCAATATACACATGAAAAAAGAAGTTCATGCATGTTTAAAGTTTGAGACAATAATGTAAATGGCTAAAGAATATAAGTTTATAAGGACTTTTTGGTGAGCTATGCCTCTAAGAGCACAGACCAGAAGACGTAATCTAGTGTTAAAATGTAAATTTCATCCTGTCAGGTGAGCAAGCTTCTGAAGCAGTTCATGCTGGAGCGGGTGACCCCAGAGCTACAGGACAGCGGGGGAAAGAGTGGCTTCATCAAGGAGCCACTGAAGGCTGCCCTCATCATGCTGTATGTGTGGAGCTGTTACGGTCTGGAATTAGACAAAGGAGCTCTGTCTCGTCTCTGCACTGCCCTCTGCCTGCCCAAATTACCTAAGGATGAATTCCTGTCCTTCTGGACTGACCTAACAGAATCATTCTCAGAAATAAAAAAGTGAGTACCGTTATTTTGGTTACATTTAAATTATAGAGATCTCAAGAGAACAAGGAATAGCGCCCCCCAACCAACTGATCAAACTGAAATTCAAGTCATTGTTTACTGAAAGTTATGCCTTCCACCAGCTTTAAACCATCCAGTACAATATGCTATTTTTATTTGTGTTTTATAAATTGCCTAAGTAGTTTTCCGACAGAATGCCACAGATGCTGTCAGGGAAGCTTATACAGTTTAATATGCCAAGATCAGACCTGCGTCCAGCTTGTTTTGAGTAAAGTATCAGTATCTAAAAGGTCTTGATAACATTGGTTACATTCTTCAGCTTGCCTAACATGGTGGAGACGCTGATCAACAAAGTGAGAGCCGAGGACATGCCCAGATGGATCATCGTAATTCCACTTCTGCACCTTCTCAAAGGCACTTCAAAACCATTTGAGCCAGTGTTTAACAAGGTCAACCCACAATTTGGGCCGAGCTGGGCAGGACTACAGGGACTCAGATTATCTGCTGTACCTTCCTACAGATCCCAAGATAGAAGGTATTACATTTGTCTGCATGTTTCCAAATGTTTTTTCTGTGGTTTTAATTTTTAATTTCCAGGTATAAAACTTTTGGGTAAAACTTTTTTATTTGTTTTACGTCATTGTCGGATCCCTCTACTTTAGGGCACTGTTCAATCTCATGAAGGCAAATGGACATTTGGTTGAGGTAGACAGACTGCTGGCCCGGTCTTGGATGTATCTGATGACTATAGAAGACTTGCCCGAGTGCAGCACCACTATACATGTAGAGCTCCTGGACATCCTGCAGCTTTTCTCCATGAAATGCCCCGATGATATAAACTACACCACTTCCACAGTGAGTATCAAGCCATCACCAGAAATAACCATATATGTACAATCCAGAACAGCTTAAATTAGCATGTAATGTACCTTTGGCAAATAAAAGGAACTGTAACCAAGAAAAATGCTGCCGTTTAGACTGTCCATATTTAATTATTATTATTTTCCCTTAGAGTGTACCGGACACTCTGGCACTCATTCAAAGTCACTTGCTCGAACAAAGATACAGGTAAAGTTCTTCAACTTAAATTTAAGGAACAATTCAATTAATTTCCATCTGAATTTATTTGTTATATTTCAATAAGTTCTGGTTTTATTGCTTTTTATGTAAATATATATTTGTAATAAGTTGGTGTTGAAGTGGCAGTTAGTCACAGCCCAAGTTGATTGGAGAAGTGAAGATAATTGCCGAATTTGAAAAAGAAGAAATAAAAAAAGGGGCTTGTAGCTAAAATGTAAAAAAAATTACATTAGATAAATTTTGATCCAAACAAATCCAATAGCCCTATCAAGTTGTATTGGTTAACTTGCTTTCATTACTGTTGCAGCTGTCTGAATGAGGAGTATGGCATTCAGTGCATACAAGCAACTTGCAAACTTCTAGAGAAGATCTGCAATCTAGTTCATTACTATACACAGAATTTAACTGATATTCCTGTTGCTTGCATGAACCTTGTGGCCTCTGTATCAGGATTTGCCCAGGTAATCCATCCTAAGATCATATTATCTTGGTTTAAAATGACTGATTAAAGCCAATAAACATTTAGAAGACATCCAATTGATTCAATGTCAATTTTAAATTTAACCCTAAGAGAACGCAAGAAGCAGACACTTTTTCTGAGAAGACTCTTGCGTTACTCAATGATGCAAAGCGGACTGTGAGAGCGTGGATCAGAAAAACTTTCAACGGCAGGCTTTTAAACAGCAGTTTATATGCGGGTAGCAGCTTCACTAAAGATGTTGAGGTAAGCAGAACAAGTATGTTCATCCAAACTAACCAGTTTAGTCCACATTTTTAAATCTTTATAATTTATTATGAAATGTTTTGTCTGTTTTACAGATTTGGAATAACATTATTGCCGTAGATTTCACGAGTAAGGACTTCACTAAAGAATGGAGAGAGACATTTACAATGGACTTTGAGGGGAAATATCAACAGGTAATACAACACTGTTCCAGTATACACATCTAGTTGGGTTGGGAGTCAAGAAAAACATTCAAACAAATACTAATAATCAAAAATGCTTGACTTTCAGTTTTGTTAACATTCTGCATAATTCCACTGTGCAGGGAATACTGTACTAAAATACTCCTGACAGTGTTTCCTGCACACTGCTGAATCTACAGTAATATGGCAAAAGAAATTATGCCTGAGTTCTGAACTTGCAGTATGAATTGATCCTTTTAATGTATTATCGATTTATATGAACTTAAGGCTCATCAGATGTAAATCAGTGTTATTGTTGACACATCTTCTGTATTTGTTAATAAGCTATTTGTTTTCCCCCTTATTAGGAAGATAAGCTGGAACAAATCCAGGTTTATTGCTCAAAGATTGAGGAACTTAACAGCTCCCAGCCTTTTTTGGTGGATAGTGTAGAGAAGTGTGCTCTCCAGGCTGTTACCACAATATGCCAGGTAAAGGTCTTGCACTTCATTCTCACTGACATTATGAGTCATACAACATCATACACGCATAGATTAGAACACTTAACTAAATGAGATTAGGACCAAAACCTAGTCTGACCCCTGAATGCTGCAATTGACGAATCAGAATCATGTAACGTAGCTGTGTAATCTATTTTAAAACCCCAAATTATGACCCCCATTGCAAATCAGGTTTATTGGCAACATGTACAGACTTTCAGCTGTTTGCAATGAACAAATCAAACAACAGTAATTGAAATAGCTCAACACAACAAATGTTTCAAGTGGTTTCCCCAAATGCAACTGAAAATGCAACTTTTAATGACTCAAAATTATTCAACATTTACATTTATGCATTTGGCAGACGATTTTATCCAAAGCGACTTACATTGTATTTCAAGGTAGGCTTCACATTTACATTCTTATCAGTTCTTGCTTTCCCTGGGAATCGAACCCATGACCTTGGCGTTGCAAGCGCCAACGCTCTAGGATCAGTGCCGATGGCTGTCGTGTCGATGAGACATTCACAGGGCTGATGAGGCTGGCACTTCAGGATACGTTGGGATGGGTCCAGGCACGGGTCCACCACAGGGGAGAGACTAGTTGACACTTCAGGACTGCTTTGTCGTCGTGTCCTGCTGCTGGTCCTTCCTCTGATCTGGATACGGCCTGGATCCGACGGACCAACCTGTAAACCTTGGGATAAACGGAGAGACTAATATTAGCGTAGATGCCATTCTTCTTATGATGTAACGAGTACATCAGGATTTATGGGAAGTGTTCCCAATTCCGGCTGACCTAATCTATGCAGCCTAACATTGAATTATAGAAGTCTATAATGTGTTATGTGTATGCTAGGCCGAAGAGATGTGTTTTTAGTCTAGCTTTAAACTGACAGAATGTGTCTGTTTCCCGGACAATGGTAGGAAGACTGTTCCAAAGTTTTGGTGCTAGAGAGGAAAAGGATCTACCGCCAGCAGTCGATTTTGATATTCTAGGTATTATTAACTGGCCGGAGTTTTGAGATCGCAGTAGACGTGAAGGACTATAATGTGTTAAGAGCTCGCTCAAGTACTGCGGAGCTAAACCATTTAGTGCTTTGTAAGTATTCAGCATTATAAAACGTATATGATATTTAATAGGGAGCCAATGCAGTGTTGACAGAACCGGGCAGAATCAGTAGTGGTGTAGTCTTGGAGTTCTGGCATGTGTTTGGTACGAGCCTTCCTGTGCAGCTAACCTCAGTGCCTGTGGCCACCAGGTGTTACTGCAGGTCTTTAGCAGTCGCTCGAGGGATTTTCTGAACCTGCCTTCTCAGTTGCAGCCGTTGATAGCTTCCTTTCTCTGCCCTGTCCAGATGGTGTAACCACTGTTCCTTTAACTTTGAACTTGCGAACTATGCTTCCAACGGTGTCTTTAGGAACATTTAGTGCCTTCACTATCTTTTTGTATCCTGTTCCTTGTTTGTGAAAGGTGACGATATCTTCTCATAACTTTTTGGGACCTAACCTGTATTTCATGTGTTCTAGCTCAAGCACACCTGCTGCAACTAATGAAGCCCTTGATTAATGAAACAATTCCTCCAGAAGTCATTAAAAGTTGCATTTTCAGTTGAATTTGGGGAAACCACTTGAAACATTTGTTGTTTTGAGCTATTTCAAATACTTTTGTTTGATTTGTTGATTGCAAACAGCTGATAGTCTGTAAATTTTTGCCAATATACCTGATTTTCAATGGGGGTTGAATAATTTTGATTACAATTGTATGTGTTCATGGAAAGGAATAGTTCACCAAAAAATTCACTTACCCTCGTATCATTTCAAACACTTTTCTTTCTTTGTGGAAGACAAAGGTAGACATTTTTATTTTTAATAGTGTACTAGTCGCTCTTTTGCATGCAGTTAGAAAGGTTCTTTCAAGCTTCAAAAATGGCTTCCATGGTGCTTCTTCTTTTTAAAGCACCATAGAAGTATTATTAAAGTAGTCCATATTGGTTGCTCAATATATTATGAATTTCATAAGGCAACCTTGTGAGATGAACAGACCGAAATTTAAGTCATAATGTTAGGAATAATGTAAAGTCGGTCGGTCATTATCTCTCTCATTGCAGAGCATGAGCAGGTCTGATATGCAGTGTTGCCTTGGAAAGTGGTCAATATTCAGAAATATCTGACCTCTGAATGCTGCAATTGACAGAATCATGTAATCTAGAGAGAACTATTTGAATTCACAACATGGATGCCACTTGATGCGACACGGACACTACATGAAGTGAAGTAAATGGTGATAATAGCTATGTTTCCATCCACCAATTTTTATGTGCATTTTGGTATATTGCATTAAAAAACTTTCTGGATTGAAACAGCAAGATGCGCATAAATTCTAAAAATGTGCTTTCAAATAAAATGCATTATGCACTCAACTGAGTGTATTCTAAATCTATCCAATAAGGAAGCGTGCATAAACTACAAGGAATAAACTACTACTGAATAAATTCCTCTGCGCATCAAAAAAGACGTGACTTTTGCAAAATGTGCGTTTGGACGGCATAACCGGACCAACCAGCGGACCGATCTCGTGGCACAGAATCTGAAATACTGTCTTGGTTGTTCTGAAATGCCTGAGCAACATCTGTTAACAAAGTTGTTCAGTATATTTACCTCCCAAAACTGCAATCCCAAACAGCAGCATCTGCCTCCGGAAGCAAGATAACCGTGTTTATTCCGTTTGTCTGCGCGATCTGAGTAATATATTTTATACGAAAATTATTATATACAGTGGCTTCTCCTACTGCAGCAACTTCCATTTTTCTAGAGATATTTATCACCAGTTTATCAGGAAGTGATGATTTTGTTTGCTTCGGCTCAGTGGATGGAAACGGTGCAAAAAATTACAATTTGCAATGTTTAATGCGATATATTCCAATTATGAGCATAAGTTATATTCGCAACTTTGGATGAAAACATAGCTAGTGTTTATTTGGGTGAACTATTACTTTCAAAAGTCATTAGGACATAGAGAGGTAGAGGTAGTAAAGGTAGAGAGGTAAATTTGGTGTAGACTTTCCTGTTCTTTGGGAATTGCAGTGTCCGTTTGAGCAAATCTGTTTAAAGTACACTTTCAAATTGTTTTATGGATTTTATTAAGACAAATGTACACTTCAGTAACTGTTCAGATTTTTTTTTACAGAATAAATCTGAGGGAAAACTTTTTGATATATTAAATAAATACCGGATAAACTGGAAATTTGGAAAGCTTGTGTCCACCATCATCCTGAAGTCCTGGCCAAGAGATGACAAAGGAAAATATCTGGAGGAAGAAGAAGCTGTTCTCAAACATCTTCTGGACTGGACAGCAGCCAAAAATATCTTTCAGCTTCACGGTAATTATATGGTTCCCCTCCACATGTCATTCTATGTTTAAAGCCAGAAACAGTATGATGACGGAGATATTATTTATGTTTTGGGTGCAGGTGCTGATGAAAAACTGATCGATAAGCTTTCTGAAGAAGCTAAAGAGAGACTAGCCATGGCAACATCATTATTCACATGCATGTTACATCAACTTGTAACAGGGAAAATAAAGATAAAGCTACTCAATATCATCCTGCAGAAGAAGAGTGCGTTCTTTGAGCTGCTCAATTTAGGTAAAATAGCTTACACATGAGATTTTACCCGTTTAACATACTATAATGTGAAGAGTCATGACCCTACTGTTTTTCCAGAGTGTTTTTGTGAAAATGAACAATACACGGACACCAACGCCATGAAGAGGCTTCTTCAGTGTAGACAAGAGGAGGTGAAGGCTATCAGTCATGAGAGTGCATTGGTGGATGCTCTCATTACGATGTGCCGCAGTCTACAGGAGCATGTGACGGGTAAAAGCTGTCTATTGAACACCTAAGAATAACATTGTTTTTATAGAGACATGTTACTATAATATTTGTTGTGATTTACAGTTGATTTTGAAGGGTTGGAAGAAAAACACCATATTGACATAGATGAGATGGACCTGGATGAGTTCATGGACGTTCAATCATTAAATCAAATTCCCTCTCCAGTGTCACAAGTAGTCACCTACTTTGAGCTTGATGATGATGTTCGCTCCATGGCGGAGGTCCTAAATGCCTACAAAGACAGCTACATTTTCAAATCCTGTTGGGTGAATGAGGCAAAAGAGTTTGCAGAGAGTGCCAGTGAGGAGGACACGGATATCACTCTTGACGATCTTAACAGAGAAATATTCGAATCATGTTATAGTTCCTACAGAAACATATACACAAGCCTTAAAGATGGTAGCATAACGTTTGAAGAGGTTGATGTAACATTCAAGGCCTACAAAGGAAAATATGAAGAACTTGCAGCGGAAGTTGCAAACATTTGCAAACTGGATCTCCGTGATGACCAGCGTTGGGTCCAGACTAGAATCCAGCAGATCGAGCAGTACCATGAGCTTTATCTGGCAGTAGAGTCGGCTCAGGTGGTCATGATGGTCAAACAGACGCTCAGCCTACAAGGAAACTTTCAAGTCTTGGAGAAGTTGCTTATTACTGTAAGTCATCTCATTTTTGCCAATATGCTTCCTGTTGTTAAATAAATTCATTTTGATTCAAATAAGTAAGGGATATGTTAAACCAATGAGGCTTTCTTCCCTTTAGACACAGGTGGATTTTAAACAAGAGCGTCTTGACAGCATTGACAATGAGTTGATGCAGGCAAAAACTGTGCTTGTGGACATCACAGATTCCCGTAGACTGTGCCTTCAGGAACTTGGCCTCAGGAAGAATTTTGTTATGTGGGTTAAAGAGGCTCTTGAAGGTAAGTAAATAGGTGTTTGTACTGGTAATTGAATGTGATTTTATTATTTGAATGCTCTTTTGTAAGTGTTATTCCTCTTTATCACTTCAGACATCAATGAGTTGAAAGTCTTTGTGGATTTGGCTTCCATCTCTGCTGGAGAGAATGATTTGGATGTGGATCGCGTGGCCTGTTTTCATGATGCAGTTCTTGGCTACTCCTCGATGCTCTATGATTTAAAGCCAGAAACTGACTTCAGGCTTTTTAAAGATATGCTGAAAAAACTATGGAAGGCACTTGACAATGACCCCAACCTCCCCAAAAAATTGGTAAGAGTATCTGCCAGGTTTGATAAGGAAGAAAACAAGATTGTTTATATTTTTGTTCACCAACATTTTCTTTGTTTCAGTGTGACTCTGCAAGACACATTGAATGGTTGAAGACAGTCAAGGATAGCCATGGGTCAGTGGAACTGTCCTCTCTATCTCTGGCGTCAGCTATCAACACAAAGGGCATCTACATTATCAGAGCACAAAACCAAAAGAAGGTTTGTCATTACATTTATTTATAGATGTTGCACAGATTATGCACACAGGCAGTTTGAAATACTCATGAATATAAATTGATTTTAGTAAAAAAATCCAGCACACAGTTGTGTGTTTTGGAACATGCTAACTGGTTTCTAGTTGGTCCAAGCTAGTTGACCAATCTTTGTCAGGGGCATTGCTGGGAAAATCAGATTTCTAGTTAGTCCAAGCAGGTTTAGGCAATTGACGAGCTGGACTATCAGCTAATAGAGACCTAGGGCCTCATTTATAACCATTTCGTACACACAAAACAGGCCCTGAAAGAGGCGTACGGCACTTCCGACTTCCGTGTTATCACGTGGATGAATAATCATATGCAAATTATATGCAGATGACGATTTGCATAGTAAAACTAGGCGTTGTAAGCTCCATATATGGTTATTTATGGAGACGCATGTGCGCACAATCTTCCGCTGACGTGTCTGGCGTACGCACAGTTTTATAAATCTGAATATTTTTTTGCGCACGCCATTTTTGGCTTTCGGCCGCACGTACCAGTGATGCTCGGGTCAATGTATAAACAACCCGCACCCGACCAACGTTTTCAACTAACCCGCCCGCAACTCGGACCGCAAAAAAAGAAAGAAAATATTGTACCCGACCCGCTTCCTGGCCCGTGTTTTTTAAAAGTAGCTAGTAAATGCTCATCGTAGCGTCATGGGCCATAGATGGAGGAACTAGGGGTGTGCATTTTTCTGAATGCTGTATGATATAGCCTAGTGTTTTGTAATAAAGGCTTGATTTATTCATTTATTTTGTTTCATTATCTTAACAATTAAGATGATGCCTGCATGTGTTTATCCAGTCTAATCGAAGTGTGCGTCTCTCCCCCGACTTTCCCAACAAAAACCCCGCCCCCTCTCAGCAAATACATAAAACTGACATTACTGAGCTATATGCGTTTAAAAGTAGCCTATTAAAATGGCACAATGGCATTGCTCAGTTCAACGTGTTGGGAAATCAGGCATTTTGTCCCGCGTCAGCTTTTATTCAAAAGTTAATAACGCGCTCAACATTCAAAAGGTAAATAAGGATTTCCCACTGTCATCTCTGACTGAGCTCGTGCGTTATCCTCGCACCAGTTATTCTGACAATAAAGTGTAGACCTATGTATTTCATAGATAATTGTGTCTAGTACTATATAAATTACAAAGGGTTAATTGGCATCTTTATTTCAAACGACCCGACCGACCGCGACCCGAATATCATTAAAAATATTTTTGGATGACTCGTAACCGCGGGGAACCGCGGATGACCGCAGGCACCCGCTCATTTTGGATCAACCTGCGCATCACTGGCACGTACACTTTTAGTAAGGATACTACGCACAGTTTTATAAATGAGGCCCCAGGTCATCATGATCAAGGTCCTTGCGCGAATAAATCAGGTGGGATGAAAAGTGGTCAAGCTGATTTTTGACAAAAATGGCGGACCGAGATGGGTTACCAGCTCATCCCGGTCCCCATCCAGGGGTGCGTTTCCCAAAAAGCATTGTTTGCCAACTATGCTTGCAATTTCCATTGAACTCTATTGGTAACGACGGAACTTACGACCATATTTGGCTTTGGGAAACGCTCCCCAGGCTGATAATCCAGCAACTTACTAACTAACTAGCTTGGACCAGCTACAAAACCAGTTATTAGGTTCCAAAACACTGCCTAAGTTTCCTCCGAGAGCAATGACATGCCAAATTAGCCCAATGCTTATTCTTAGCTGTCTTTATCATCATTGGATAGCCTAATTGATGCAGATAATGTTTCAGAAATATCAACCCATGAATATTGTTTTTTTTTTTTTGCAGTTATGCTTGGAAAATATTCTGAAGCTTCAAATTTTGGAAGAGCACGATGAGGGCTGTGAGACACGCACTTATTCTCTTGAAGACCTCAGGGATCTTCAGAATAAATTGATGCTGATGTCTGGCAAAGGAGATCAAGGCCAGTGTGAAGTCGATCAGTTTGCAGAGGTGACCTTTCAGCTTTTAGCTGTTTTATTCTGTTATATTTCTCCATGCTATTGTAATTATCCCTGAATTAACTTCTTCCTTGTTTCCAGGTCTTTGCCAACGTACAGAGGTTGGCCTCTGCTTTTATTGATTTGTTTGTTGCTGGAAATCCATTGTTCAGACATTGGGAGGCAAATATCAACTCTAATAGTGAAGATGCATGCATCATAATGGACTTCAACTTAGGGAGTGTTGTCAGTGCCATCGTGGTGGAAGGTGATGTCACAGAACAGTTGCCTAAAGTCTGTAAGAAAATCGAGAGGTGCCTACACTTCTGGAAGATTTTTATGGACAAGCAGAGATCTCAGCATTACTACTTGAACTATTACACTGCAGAACAAGTAGTCTACATGTGCCGTCAGCTCAGCGAAAACAATGTGACCGAAATGGAAGATCAAGTTCTTATGATGCTCTCCTTTATCAAACCTGATTGCTCCACTTCAGATTTAAGACGGGCTAGGCACAGGCTTCAGTATGAAGCAATTAAGAAGGGTCCTGAGCAAAATGAGGACTTGGACTTCCAAACTTTTGTTGAAGTCCCCAGTGTGATTGAAAATGACAGTACGGAGGAGCAATGCCCAACGTTTGACGACTTGGAAAATCTCTTGGGGAATGTTAATGGGTCGGAAAAGCTCGATGTGATTTGGAATGCTTACATGCGAGACATGAAGAATTTTCTGCCAGACTCCCTTGATGTCAGTAGTCTTGGATCTCTTCTTGAAATTTTGGCCAACCGCCCCACTGAAATGGAGGGTGATGGGTTTTTACAGGATGAGAGAACAAGGAACATCCATAGGCAACTTCCAAATGGAATGGCTACTGGAAGACCAAATCTAATCATCTGTCCTTCTGAAGAAATTCTGATTTCATGCATTTCAATTTACATGAGCAGCACGAATGAGCCTCTACCAACCTATGATGAAGTACTCCTCTGTAGTTCTTCCACTCCTTGTGAAGAAGTGGAACTTTTCCTCAGGCGCTGTCTTTCTGCTGGCTACAGTGGAAAGAAGATATACACAATGCTCTATGTGGACCAACTCACCTATGAAGTGAGCTACAAAGTGGAGCAATTCTTTCAGCGTCAAAATGCACTGAGCAGAAATGATTACAGGCTGGTGTTGGTCTGCAGCTCTAATAGAGAACATGCATACCTTCCTTCAGCTTTTAGTCAATTTAGATTGCACTTGATTCCCCAAGAACCAATTATCAGTATTCAACGATACCTTGCTAGGCATTTTACAGTCCCAGCTGACATATCCAGTGCTGCCGATGTGTTCAAAAACAGACAATGTGTGGGAATTGTATCCTCAGAAAGATCAGGAGTTGGTGAGTATACATTCAAGTAATGGATTTAAATTAGTTAGTTTTCAGAATTCATGTCAGTTGGCTGTATAGCTTCAGATTTTCTGACTCTTACAGGAAAAAAGAGACTTTGTTTTCTGTGTCTGTATGAATATAAATATATTTTGCAAAACGTGTAAGATGCAGAAGTATAATCTATGTGGTTCATTTTAGGAAAATCACTTTACATTAAAAGAATGTATGAGAACTTGAAGAAGAACACCAAGAAGCCTTCGCAGCTGAAGTGCATCAGGTTAATTGACCCAAGAATTGATGAAAATGTCATCCTTCAGTCCTTGCTCAACAGCCCCAAGAAAAAGGAGCTTTCAGTCTATCATTTTGATGTCACCACCATGGTAGTTACTTTATTTATTCAGTTAATTCAATGAACAAATAGAAATATATGTTGCTGCTGTTTTTCAATATATTTTATATACTTACAGGTAAAAAAAGGACTTCATGAATTTCTGTTCAGGCTGTTGATCCTTGGATACCTCACAGACTCCGAAGGAAACATGTGGAAAACCAGTAATAAGCACTTGTATGTCATCGAGATCCTGAGACCTGATGCCAGCACATCCCGAAATGACCAAAGAGCTGTAAGTAAATGGATATAAATTATTTCATTAAATCACGTAGGAATTTTTGTCATTAATCAGACAAATGCCTCATGTATTAATGTGCCTTTTTATCTTGGTAGGGTGCAAATGTTCCATCTGCTTACTTGGATGTGTTTCCAAGTGTCTATTGCCGTCCTCCCAAAAAGGTACTTGAGTTGGAAATGGAAATCCGGGAAGATCCATCAATAATGGAGGATGAAGATCCCCTTATGGATGACCAAGAGTTCCGAAGTGAGGCCTACCAGCGGCCTTATCAGTACCTGCAACGTTTCAACAATCGTGACAATTTAGATGCCTTCATGTACCAAGGAGTGGAGGGCACTCATGTTGAATGCCTGCAGTTGTTGTTTATGTACTGCGGCATCATAGACCCCTCTTGGGCAGAGTTGCGTAATTTTGCCTGGTTCCTGAACTTACAACTTCGGGATTGTGAGAGAACGGTTTTCTGTGATGTGTCTTTCATTGGGGATACTTTGATGGGATTCAAAAACTTTGTTGTTGATTTCATGATTCTCATGGCAAAGGATTTTGCCACTCCTTCACTTAGCATCTCTGACCAGAGTCCAGGAAGACTGCACAATGACCTTTTTGCTTCTGCCAATGAGGAGGATCTAGCTCCCTTTAGGATAAGAAAACGATGGGAGTCAGAACCACATCCGTACATTTTCTTCAATGATGACCATGAGTCCATGACATTCATTGGCTTTCATCTTCAGCCAAATGCACAGAATGGGATTGATGCTATTGATCCGTCAACAAAAAGAGTGATCAAGCAGAACATCATGACCAAAGAGCTCTATGAGGGCCTTAAACTTCAGAGGGTCCCTTTCAACATCGATTTTGACCAGCTCCCAAGATGGGAGAAAATTGAGAGGCTTTCCAGGGTGTTGGGAATACAGTGGCCTCTTGATCCAGATGAAACCTACGAGCTCACCACAGACAACATTTTGAAAATGTTGGCAATTCACATGCGCTTCCGCTGTGGGATTCCTGTTATAATCATGGGTGAGACGGGATGTGGGAAGACCAGGCTAATCAAATTCCTTTGTGAGATGCACAGAGGTGGAGTTGCCACTGACAACATGAAACTAGTCAAGGTTCATGGAGGGACAAGTTCAGACATGATTTACACCAAAGTAAGAGAAGCAGAGGCCATGGCGTTAAGAAACAAGGGGAATTATGGGTTTGAGTCTGTGTTGTTTTTTGATGAAGCAAACACCACAGAGGCCATTAGCAGCATTAAGGAAATTCTCTGCGACAACACAGCTGATGGACAGCATTTGACAGGTGACACTGGCTTGCAAATCATTGCTGCTTGCAACCCATACAGAAAACACACAGACGTGATGATCAAGAGATTGGAGTCCGCTGGTTTGGGATACAGAGTTCGTGCTGAGGAAACGGATGAAAAACTTGGATCCATTCCACTTCGCCAGCTAGTGTACAGAGTGCAGGCTTTACCACCTAGCATGATTCCACTAGTTTGGGACTTTGGACAGCTCAATGACAATACTGAGAAAATGTACATCAAGCAAATAGTCGAAAGGGTAGTTGAAACCAATTCCATTAAATCAGACTACACCACAACCATCACTGATGTTCTTTCGGCCTCACAGATGTATATGCGAACAAGAGAGGATGAATGTAGTTTTGTGAGTCTGAGGGATGTAGAGCGCTGCATGCAAGTCTTTGGCTGGTTCTACAAAAACTACCCGATGATACTCTCAGAGCTTGACCAGTTTGAGAGAATTCAGCGGGCCGAGAGAAATGAAAATCAGAGGAATACTGATAAAAAAAATCCTATTCTTTGGTCATTACTGATGGCTGTTGGTGTGTGTTACCATGCCTGCTTGGAGGATAAAGAGAAATACAGAAGAAAAATTTGCAGGTACCTTCCAGAGACCTACAACCCAGTGAAAGTGATGCAGGAGATTTCAGTTATTCAGGATCTTTTTCTGAGTGGAGTTCCTTTGGGTGAAACCATTGCTCGAAACAATGCCTTGAAGGAAAATGTCTTCATGATGGTGATTTGCATTGAGCTACGAATACCTCTCTTTTTGGTTGGAAAACCTGGGAGCTCCAAGTCCTTGTCTAAAACTCTGGTTGCAGATGCCATGCAAGGCCAAGCAGCCCACTCGGATTTGTTTAGAAAACTGAAGCAGATCCATCTTGTTTCCTTTCAGTGCAGTCCTCATTCTACACCAGAGGGGATCATCAATACATTCAAGCAATGTGCTCGTTTTCAGGAAGGCAAGAATCTAACAGAGTATGTCTCAGTCGTAGTGCTAGATGAGATAGGCTTGGCTGAAGATTCCCAGAAAATGCCTCTGAAAACTTTACATCCTTTGCTGGAAGAGGGATGCATAGATGATCAGCCAGTACCCCACAAGAAGGTGGGATTCATCGGCATCTCGAACTGGGCTTTGGACCCAGCCAAGATGAACAGAGGGATATTTGTTTCACGTGGCGATCCCGATCAAAAGGAATTGATTGAGAGTGCAAAAGGAATATGTTCCTCGGATCCCATGATCCTTGAAAGGGTGAGAGATTTCTTTCAGCCATTTGCCCGTGCTTACCTAAACATCTGTAAGAAACAGGGAAGAGGTTTCTTTGGTCTGCGAGACTATTACAGCTTGATAAAGATGATGTTTGCTGTTGTCAAAGCTTCTAATCAGAAGCCTAGTGCAGACCAGATTGTGAAGGCTGTGCTAAGGAACTTCAGTGGGAAGGATAATGTGGATGCTGTCTCAGTTTTCACCAGCAAACTAAGTATCCCAACTAACCTTGAGAATATCAGTGCCATTGAGCTTGTAAGAGAGAACATCACATCCATTGGCCAAGATGAGGAATGCAGATACCTGCTTGTTCTGACCAAAAACTATGCAGCCCTTCGAATTCTACAGCAGACGTTTTTTGCAGACCAATGCCAACCAGAGATTATCTTTGGTTCAAGCTTTCCAAAAGACCAGGAGTATACTCAGATATGCCGCAACATTAACCGTGTTAAGATTTGTATGGAAACTGGTCAAACCATCGTGCTTCTGAACTTGCAGAACTTGTACGAAAGCTTGTATGATGCCCTTAACCAATATTACGTTACCCTTGGAGGTCAGAAATATGTGGATCTGGGACTTGGAACCCACAGAGTCAAATGCAGA
This sequence comes from Phoxinus phoxinus, assembly GCF_949152265.1. Taxonomy (NCBI): domain Eukaryota; kingdom Metazoa; phylum Chordata; class Actinopteri; order Cypriniformes; family Leuciscidae; genus Phoxinus; species Phoxinus phoxinus. The sequence goes on from NC_136876.1 coordinate 52,819,039, forward strand.
GTGCACAAGGACTTCAGGCTCATCGTCATTGAGGAGAAGGACGTCGTGTACAAGCAGTTTCCCATTCCACTGATCAACAGATTGGAGAAACATTATCTTGACATCAATACTGTCCTAAAGAGTGAGCAAAAGGACCATGTTGAGAAGCTTAAACAGTGGGTTGAATGGTTCATTTCTGCTAGAAGCAAGCTGCCAATTGCTCCCCAAGCACGTCATTATCGTCCAGCTGATGCTTTCATTGGCTACCACTCGGACACATGTGCGTCTGTTGTACTGCAAGTCACAGAGCAGCTCAAAGGGAAAATGGAGCTCTCCGATCCTAGAATCTTAGATGAGGCCAAAATGATCCTTTTGAACTGTGCAACACCAGATGCCGTGGTTCGGCTAGACTGCACTTCCCTCCCCAGTGTAGAAACTGATCACTTGTCAAGGATGTACTTTGAAGAGCAGAAGCATAGCTCCCTTGCTGACTTCATCCTTTCCCACATACAGCAAGCAGGGCCTAGCCATGCCTTTTTCACAGAGGTAAAGCAATACTTTGACTATTACTCTTGAATAGTGGTTCTAAATCAGGGGCGACAAGATGGTTTTAAACAAGCTTTAAAATAAGCCAAACCAGCTAAAAATCAAAACGATATTTCTTATTGTAATTAAATCCCTCAACAACGGTCATTTTTTAGTTCTTGGGAAAATTCTTTAGGTCTAGAATTTTAAAAGGTCATGAAGATTTCTATAATGATTATAAAATTTATTTTAGCTATGTCAAGATGTAAAATATTTTGTTGGGTAGAAACCACTGATAAATTGCTATTTGTGAGTAAAAATAAATAAGCTAGCTTTGTTACTATAGCAGAAGTACCCGAAATGTCTTAGTCTACATGGGGGATAGATTGGGCTTTGGAGACAATAAGGTTGAGAATCACTGCTCTAGAAAAATCCATTACATTTCAGTCTTTGTGAGAACAAATATTGTACACTAAACTTGCAATCTTTGTCCTGATCCTTTAGGTGACCACCTTCTCGAGGCTTCTGACCGCAGCTGAAATTGAACCGCTACAGAACGTGGTCCAAAACGTAGAGCTCCTCTCTCTACAGCAATTCGACACAGAACACTCATTCCTCAAGAAAATCAAGTATTGTGTTCACAACATCACTACATTATATCACATCTCCACAAAAAGCACACTTATTCTCAAAGAAGAAATTAATTAAAACCCTTTTTCTGTATTCAGAAATTATTTGGAAAACACCACCGGGGACAAGATACTTATCATCCAAACCGATTTTGATGAAGGCTCCCCAAGTTTAAATGTCATTGCATCTGCGAAGTGAGTTGAATGTGGCTGGTGGCTCATTTGTTTGTTCAGTAAATGCTATGAAAGCATGTATTGATTTGAACCTGAAATATATTTCCAGGTATTCATCTATCAATGAGATCAACAAATTCAGGAAAGAGGAATATGTGAAGACTTTTATGTACTTCGTCACTAAACTGCCAAGAATGGATGGTGGAACTTCTTACATTGGATTTCATGGCGGTAAGACGAGTTTGATTTCATCACTGACCAAAAGTGTTTGTTTTATAGAAAATCTAATTTGAAATTCTTTTATTAAGGCCCGTGGAAGTCAGTCCATATCGATGACCTCAGAAAATCGAAAGATATCGGCTCTGATATAAAAGCCTTGCAGGGTCTGACCATCAGTCAGTTGTTTGAAGAGAAAGCTGAGAAAGTGCCTGAGTCTGAAGGTGAAATCGGTTTATTTTCAAAAGTTCTCTTTAAAGGATTATCAACTTTCTCAAACAATCCAAATATTTTTTTACTGCTTGCAGCAATGGAGGTTGAGGAAATGTACGCAGGAGAAGGAGAAGGAGAGAAGATGGAGGTAGAAGACAATACTGCGAGTCACAACCTCAACAACAGCAATGTATTTTCAGTACTGGAGACTATTGTCACCCTGTTGAGTTCAGTTGGCTTCTAGGTTGACTCGGTAGGTAATTGTCTTGTGCTCTTTAGGGCTTGGAGAATGTTGTGGACACCACAGCGCTGGTGCGTAGCTGTGTTCAGAGTGCAGTCGGCATGCTAAGAGATCAGACCGAGGTGGGCACCCGCAGCACCAAGAGAGTACAGATCCTGCTCATGCTCCTGGCTGACAATGAGACTCTACAAGGTGAGATTTTTTGCTGTGTCTGTTATTATTCAAAGCGTTCATTAATTGTCCTGTAAGGGGTTACTCATATTTAGATATTTATGTTACCAGCTGAATTTCTGAAAACGTTAAAGAAGCGAATTCATTCTCTGTTGATGGTCCACGATGACAACACAATCTCTGCCAAGACCTGGGTCTCCAGGGAAGCACTGAATATCGATGCCTTGCAGGAGGGAGGAACTTTTAGGTAAGTTACACCGTATTTTGGATTGAATTTCAGATGTTGACATGGAACCTCAGTGGTTTGACTAGGCCTTATTAGCTATTTGTGAATCTCTATACCTAAAACCATTTTACTTTCAATATTTGTTCATTTTTGTGTTTTAGGCACGCCCTGTGGAGGCGAGTTCAAGCAGTTGTAACTCCCTTCTTGGCTCAGCTTGTTTCAGTTATTGACCGTGACTGCAATCTAGACCTCTTGCTGGATACAAACTCTGAAGAATCCTTGAAGCAACTGTGGTTGAATATTTTTGGAGATGTCGTGTTACTGAATGTTCCTCACACAAATGTGAAAAACAAGTATGTGATTGGCCTTTGTGCCTAAAAAAATAACAACTAAATGCCAGTACACTAATGCTCTTAGCTACACAAGCTTTATTATGTTTTATTTTCAACAGCAATTCATTATGCAAGGCAAATATGCGTTGCATTTTCATCATTATTGGCATTTCAGAAAGTTCAAGTTGATATGTTTTTTAACTAGCTACCTGATCGTTAACATTAACCTTTCATTAACCTGTACCTTTTGGTAACACAATGCAATGTAAATCGCTGTCTCAAATGGAAAGCAAGAACACCTTAAAGGGGTCCTATTATGCTTTTTTACTTTTTCAACTTTAGTTAGTTAGTGTGTAATGTTGCTGTTTGAGCATAAAAAAGATATTCAAGGTTACAAAGCTCAAAGTCCATACCAAAGGTAGATATTTTATTGAACAGAATCTACTTTTAATAGGACATACTACATATTATCCACGCATAATAGGACCCCTTTAAATATGTAATGTAAAACAGGATCACATACTGACAATGCATTGCTTAAAGGGTTAGTTCACCCAAAAATGAAAATAATGTCATTAATGACTCACCCTCATGTCGTTCTAAGCCCGTAAGACCTCCGTTCATCTTCGGAACACAGTTTAAGATATTTTAGATTTAGTCCGAGAGATTTCTGTCCCTCCATTGAAGCTGTATATATACAGTATACTGTCCGTGTCCATAAAGGTTATATAAACATCATCAAAGTAGTCCATGTGACATCAGTGGGTTAGTTAGAAGTTTTTGAAGCATCGAAAATACTTTTTGGTCCAAAAATAACACAAAATAAGACTTTATTACGCATTGTATTCTCTCCCGGGTCTGTTGTCAATCCTTCACAGTTACGCTGATGGCGTAAGACGCTGATGACGTGTTATCTGGTGCGCCCAAGCTTCGTTTATAGACTTAGGGAAACGCACGCTGTAAAAGTGTCTCATCCGCGACATGCACATTTACGCACCATTAAAAAAATGATATCCACGCAAACAATGTAGAATAGCTTGAATATAGCGTGCGTCTCCCTCAGACTGTAAACGAAGCTCGGGCGCACCAGATAAGACGTCATCAGCGTCTTACGTCAGCAGCGTCACTGCAGAGTCCTGAACGCAGATTGACAACAGACCCGGGAGAGAATACAATGCGTAATAAAGTCGTATTTTGTGTTATTTTTGGACCAAAAAGTATTTTCGATGCTTCAAAAACTTCTAACTAACCCACTGATGTCACATGGACTACTTTGATGATGTTTATATTACCTTTATGGACATCGACAGTATACTGTATATACAGCTTTAATGGAGGGACAGAAATCTCTCGGACTAAATCTAAAATATCTTAAACTGTGTTCCGAAGATGAACGGAGGTCTTACGGGCTTAGAACGACATGAGGGTGAGTCATTAATGACATTATTTTCATTTTTTGGTGAACTAACCCTTTAAGCCTTGGTGTCTACATTAGCACACGTGTATGGTACAGTATATTTCTGTCTTTAAAGCAATGTCATTATTATAACTGAAAACACTCCATCTTAACAGCTCGACGATCTTGGTTCAGAACTACATTGCGGTCGACAGGAACATGGGTTGCACCATGCCTTTCAGCTGGAGAATTAAAGATTGCCTAGAGGACCTCTGGGTACATGCTTTACAGCGGGAAGGTATTTTTGCTTAATTGCTTTGCTTGTTATGCTGTCCCCCTGCCCCCCCCCCCCCCCTCCCCCAGAGCAATCAAGCTTAAATCAGTGTGGTTAGTTTTCACAGTTTTCACATTCCTCCAGTTCACATCAAAAAGTAAACAATAAATGCTTTCTTTGCGTTTCGGTCACCAGGACACTCTCTAAAGCAGTTTGAAGAGTTTTTCTGGAAGACCCCGTTAGGCAGGTACATCTCTGAAGCGTCCCTGGAGATGCAGATGGAGTTTTTCCACAGGTATCTCCAGGATTTCGTCTCCATGACCATGAATGTAATATCGAAGGTGGACCTCGAGGTGAGAGTCAGACCCTTTCAAAGATGCTTTTGTTACCCATCATCTGCACGTCCAAGCTCATGTTCATGTGTGTGTCTGTTTTTACACTTTAGCTCTTGTGTGGAGCCCTGACTTGCAGTGTGCATGAGCTTCGAGATGGTGAGGAAGCACACGAGGGGGAAGTCATTTCTCTGCCGTGGGTTCATGCGGCCTACCATCACTTCAAGAACCGAATACAGAACCTCTACCGGATGATCAGTATCCAGCCTCAGATAGCTCAGATGCTCCGAGACAACAAGCCTGCGAGAGAGGGCAGAGAACTTGTAGGTTTACACGAACACACGTATTACAGGGATTGGGTGTGTGTGTTCTTCTGTGGTCACGTCGCTCTGACCGTCTCTGCTTCCCAGGCATTAGATGCGTACGCTGCGATGGCCTGCATCGAGTACCTGGAGCCGCAGACTCTGGATGGAGATGCTGGATGTCTGGCGTGGCTCAGGCGTGTGAAGAAGCTGCAGGTGCCGATTGAGCTGGTCTGCTGTGAGGAGAGCGTGCGCCACTACGGGGAGAAAAGCACACAGATGGTCACCCTCATCCAGTGAGTTATTATGAGCTGTCCTTTAATGAAAACTTTAATCTAAAAATGTATTTATCGATACATTAAATATTTTTTTTCTCTGTTTATGATTTTATTAATTTACATGACTTCTCCAGGTCTAGAAATCACACTTTTAATATCCCGGTTTTCTGTTTTTTCAAAGGACAAAAAACACTGTTGTTAAGGGGGTGAAATAAAATAAGAAATATCTTGATGTTTGTGTTGTTGTTTTAGCTTATTGTAATACTTGTTTTATTGTATTAAGTCATCTCAAGGCCCCCTTGGCCGTTTGATAAGGCCCATGCCTACTAAATATTTATACGTGACCCTGGATCACAAACCCAGTCTGGAGCCGCACGAGTATATCTGTGGCAATAGCCAACTATACATTATATGGGTCAAAATTATCCATTTTTCTTTTATGCCAAAAATCATTAGGATATTAAGATCATGTTCCATGAAGATATTTAGTAAATTTCCTACCGTAAATATATAAAACATGTATTTTTGTGAGTGAATGCAGCACAATCGTGAACATAAATGCACAACTTTAAAGGAGATTTTCTCAATGTTTCAATTTTTTTGCTCCCTTAGATTCCAGATTTACAATAGTTGTGTCTCGGCCAAATATTGTCCTATCCTAACAAACCACACATCAATGAGAAGCTTATTTATTCAGCTTTCATGTGATGTATACATCTCAATTTCAGAAAATGTACCCATGCTTTTCTGTGTGAGTGTGTGTATGATAATGCATTTTCTTCTATTCTATTCCGATTTTCACTTATATTTAAATTCTTCCATAGATTAAAAGTTTAATTACAATTATGTAATTCCTGTTTGCGGTCTCATTTGGGAATTGAATTGGAATTTTCAAGGCGTTCTCAGTTCAGATTATTTACTGTACGTTGTAATTATCAATATCATCATGTATGGTCATTTGCATCATTGTATTAATTTTCAGACAAGGCTGGCAGCGCATTTACTCTCTGGCCTTGTTTGTGGAGCACATGCTTCTGGGTGTTGGAGAGCTGCAGATGAAACTCAGGCCGCTGGTCCTGGAACACACTCGACGCCTAGCACAAGTGAGTCCTGTTCTGTATCCTCCTTCCTCAAACTCCTGAGGGAACTGTTGACCAACACTCCTCTGTTTGCTAAAGGTCCTGGAGAAGAACTCGGACCTGAAGAAGAAGCAGCCGTTTGAGGCAGTGATCACAGTACTCAAAGCCTGCAAAGATGAAGCGTCTCAGAGCATTTTTAGGTTTGATTTGATCTAACAGGATTTTGGTGATTTGTCTCTAGCTACGTTTACATAGACACCCTTTGTTTCAAGCAGAATGAAATCATTCCCGTTAATGAATCCAAGCGTAGTGTTTACATCAACGCTAAGTAAAGTGATTTGGTTGATGTGAGTGTTTATGTGTCACAAGCTTCAAATGGGATTTGATCTTTTGACATGTGCACACTGAAGACATTTGGAGAAATGTTTGGTAACACTTTATTTTACAGTAGCTGCGTTTACATGGACCCTTATAATCGGATTGAAGGCTCAATCGGATTGAAAAACCTTCATGTAAACACCTTAATCGATCCGATTGAGCTCGATCCGATTGAAATTTCGATCGGATTGAAAGGGGTGGTTTATTCCTTTTGTAATCCGATCAAGAGAACATGTAAACACTTAATTGGACTGAAAACCAAATCTGAAAGGAATGCGCATGTGCAATGACAGCTACCGAGTTTATACAGTAGCCTACGATTGCGACTCGCATTGTCAATGGTATTGGTGCTCTCACCCATGGGCGTCAGTTTGGTTTGAAATGTGCTGGGGACAGAGACGCATTAATTTTTTTCTTTAAACACTTGCATTTTCCTATCAACAGTGGAAACAACTTTAAATACTCAATCTTTTCTGGTCATACAGAAAGGAATAATGCATCAGTCGCAAGTACTTTTATTTGGGTAAACTCACAATAACAAGAAAACGTTGTGCTTTTGTAAAATAAAATAAAACAAACAGGGCGCGCTATAATTATCTCCATGCGTGAACTGGAGCGCGTCTCAATAATGAACTGAAATACAGTGTATAGCCTCAAAAATATGATGAATATTTCTATATAAAGCTCGAAATGTCCACTTTTAAACTAAAAAATTTGAATCGAAAGCAAATACCGGCTAATTAGGCTGTAATCCAAATGAAAGGTGCATTTCTCTCTGAAGGCGCATCCACTTTACAGCGGAGATGTATATAGATATGTTTGGAGCCGACACTGATTTAGAAATATATATTTTATTAATAAACAATAAAAATGCCTCATTATTTTTTCAGACATATTATCATTAGTCTGCTTTTGCCGGTACTTTGCGGCAAGATTTGTGCTTGAGCGCGGAATAGGCTACATTCCTCCATGCACTCAGTATTTAAGCAGAAATTAATATAAACGTGAGAAAAAATAAAACGAGCTCCACAGAACATAAAATATTCATTTTATTTTATTTTTCGTGTTCGCATTTATGAGGAAAAAACAATGTTACGGACGTGACAGTTCTCGGTTACGGACGAGACCGCTCTGAAATCGGCACTAAAATATGCTTTAAAACATTCACAGACCTCAATCAGAAAGCACAAAGCCTTTCTTTAAAGTTAATTTCGTTTTGTATTAATTGTATCTTAATTTTAATCAATGTTTCATCAACCAATTGCCTGGATTTAATAAATAATAAGTAAAGCAAATATATCTATATCGCGCTCGTCGTCTCCTAATTAGCAGCTGGAGTACGTAAATGTTAAATCTGATAAAAAAATAAAAATAAAAAAAGCAATGGTAAGAGGGTGGCTGTTATGCGCATCGTGGAACGGGCGGCGGGAATCGTCTAGTGGACTGATTGTGCGTAACTGCGCATGTCTAAAACGATCAAATCAGATGTAAAGCTTGTGACATGTAAACGCGCACATCAACCTGATTACTTTATTTGTCGTCCATGTAAACACCTTGTTCGGATTCTTTAATCGGATTGATTTCATTCGGATTGAGCCATGTAAACGCAGCTATTGTTGCATGTACTTACTGTAGTAATAACAGTAAATTATGCATAATTACATGCAACTAACCCTCAACCAAACCCTAACCCTATAGTAAGTACATGTAGTTGCTTAATATTACTCAGTACTTAAATATATAATTGCACTGTAACAATGAAACCTTAAAATAAAGTGTTACCAAATGTTTAAACCACCAATCCGGATGAAATTTCAGTCAGATTTGGCCGATTCATTCTGATTGACGTGATTCGATGCAACTATTGTTCGATCTGTGCTTGCATACAGATTATTAGGGTCCATGTAAACACAGCTTCTGTTTCTGTACGCAGGTTTGGCGTTCAGCTTTGTCCGGTGTGTATGGGAGACCCTCGGGACCCCTTGAGTCTGCCGTGTGACCACATCTACTGCCTGGGCTGCATCAAGCAGTGGCTGGTGCCCGGTCAGATGCACTGCCCTCTGTGTGTGCAGGAAGTGCCGGAAGACTTTGAGCTCAAGGCCTCTGAGACAATACGGTAATGTGCTTAATATTCAACAATATTATTGATCTGCACTGACACCATTATATGAGAACTGAACTGAGCTGGATGATGACATCACGGATATCTCCAGAGCGGCTGTATACACCGGCCACAATTAGCCACCTGATCAACTCTATGTAGGGCTGGGCGATAAAACGATAATGATAGTTATCGCAATATCATTTTTCTCGATAAAACGATATCAAGAGTTCGATAAATGTTCGATAATGTTTATGTGCCAAAAGCGGAACGAAACTCATTTGAACCGCGCGCCACACGGACTGTTTATCCGCTCGGCTCAAAGTCCGAACGGCAGCGCAGCGCGAGCTCACTAGCGGATGTGTTTACTCTGATCGGTCTCGGTCACGAGATCCAGTGAGAAGCGCTTGAATTCAGCGAAGAACACACGCCTCAGTGATTTACACCAGTGTAAAGGCAGATGAAGCCGCGCTGACGAACAGGAGAAACACTGAGCGCGGCGATACAGTCAGAAGCTTTTCCGTCTACACATTCCCATCATTTACCACGGATTTACTATAACGTTAGCCTACTAATATTAACTGCACCATGAAATGTGGGATATACATATTGAATTGTATTATATTATTAATATAGACAATGTATTAAAGTCTACAGATCTAAAGGCATGATGCTGGATGACCAATGGTTAATTTTAACAGTCAGAATATTACATTTTACCAAATAAAATGAGCACATGCAGAAACTAAGAAATAATTTTTTCTATTAAGATATTTATTTTGTTAAGGAAAAATGACAAATGTTTGAATGTTCACTCAGATTTGTGAATGTTCCCCTGTTTGGCAAGTGTTTGTCATGATATGTTCTGACAATAAAGAGTAGTTTAAAACCACAATTAACGCTCTGGTTTCTTAGGAGCAAAAATCTGCCTTTAAACTTGAAAGAAATAAAGATTTGACATTTATCGTGATAATTATCGATATTGACTGATACAAAAAAATTATCGTGATAATTTTTTTTGGCCATATCGCCCAAGACCTAACTCTATGCGAAGGAAAAGTGAGGAAAATGGTGGTCCCCCCCAATACAGTAAAACTGCACATTTTAGAGTGGCTTTTTATTGTGGACAGCCTAAGGCACACCTGTGCAATAATCCTGCTGTGTAATCAGCATCTCGATATGCACACCTGTGAGGTGGATGATTATCTCGGCAAAGGAGAAGTGCTCACTAACACAGATTTGTGAACAATATTTGAGAGAAATAGGCCTTTTGTGTACATAGAAAAAGTCTTAGAGGGGCAAAAACAAATGTGTTGCGTTTATAATTTTGTTCAGTGTATATATAAAATGAACTAAATTAATAACTTTTTACAACAAAAATGAAACCTCACTGAACTTACTAAAGCTGGACTGTGACGCTATTTTCTTCTGGAAACAAACTTTGTTGCATTATTCTCCTGTTATCTCTGTAAAGCTGCTTTGAAACACTCTACTGTACAAAGCGCTGTATAAATAAAGGTGACTTGACTTGTGCTGAATAGTTGCGCTTTATCTTTCTGTTTGCCTGTATCTCTGTCAGTCTAAAAGATTGTGTGCTTGTTTTGCTCATTAGGGGTCTCATCAATCAAAACGCGTTGTTCAGAATGCGCTGCAATGCTTTCTTCATTGATGTGGTGTCCAGCGTGTGCTTCAAGGACAACACTCCTCCCAGCACAGACATCATCCTGCACCTGCTGTCTCTGCTGATGGTGGAGGCCTGCTCGCTCCCTCAGATCAGAGGTGCGTCTGCTGCTGTGTGTGTGTGTGTGTGTGTGTGTGCAGGAATGAATGAGTTAATGACCAGAACGCTGTTTGTTCCTCGTGCTCGCAGGGCAAGACCGCAGGTTCTTGACTAAAGCTCTTTCTCCCTTCGATGACTCTGTGGATAAAAACCCAGTGGTGCGTTCAGTGGTGCTCAAACTCCTGCTCAAATACAGGTGAGTGCAGGACATGAAAATATATTTCCATATAGTTATGGTCAATATTTTAAAGTGGTATATATATTGAAAAATATACAGAGTAATATATTTGTGACCCTGGACCACAAAGCCAGTCGCATGAGTATGTTCGTGGTAATAGCCAATAATACATTGTAAGGCGATTTTTCTTTTATGCCAAAAATCATTAGGATATTAAGATTATGTTCCATGAAGATATTTAGTAAATGTCCTACCGTAAATATATAAAACATGTATTTTTGTGAGTGAATGCAGCACAATCGTGAACATAAATGCACAACTTTAAAGGAGATTTTCTCAATGTTTAAATTTTTTTGCTCATCAGATTCCAGATTTACAATAGTTGTGTCTCGACCAAATATTGTCCTATCCTAACAAACCACACATCAATGGAGAGATTATTTATTCAGCTTTCAGATGATGAGTAAATCTCAATTTCAAATAATTGACCCTTGTGACTGGTTTTGTGGTCCAGGGTCACATTTCGTTAATATATTGAATAATACATAAGGAATTGCCACTAATGTGCATTCACATGAGTTACTTTAACTCAATTGAGTTATGGTACTGCTACACAAAGTATTTGAGTTGAATTTACAAGGAAAGTTTTGTTGCTATTACTTAAAGGGGACATATCATGCTAAATCCACTTTTTTAGCCCTTAAATGCCTTTTGTTGTATATTTGGAGTGTTCAGAAGTACAGAAAAGTTTAAACTAGTCTCTTCAGGTGCTTCATTGATATCTTTATATTCTGTTTTGGTCATATTTTTCAACCTGTTCCAATTTTTCTATTCTCTATTATGTTTTTTGAACAATAACGTCACAGTATTTGCAGCGGAACTGCCAAATAAGGACATCGACTCCCGGCGCAACACTTCGAGCAATCCGCCATTTTTATTCATTATTTATTAATCAATGACACATAGGTTATAACCGTAATTAAACTAAACTATACCTGTTCCAACTCCATACAGCAGATATTCTCTGACTCTAGGCATTATTGTCCGAGTCGAAATGAACACCGTTACTGTGAGTTTCTGTTTTGATATTATCATCTTCCGGTGAGTTGAGATTGTTCACCGAGCGCGAGCTGGTTAGGCTCCGCCCCCTGTGCCGTGAACCAGCAGCTCATTAGCATTTAAAGGAGACACACTAAAACGGTGCGTTTTTCTGAGCCCCAAAAAGTGACGATTTAAACATGCTGTAAACAATTATCTGTGGGGTATTTTGAGCTAAAACTTCACATACACACTCAGAGACATATATTACATCTTGTGAAAAGGGGCATAATAGGTCCCCTTTAAGGTGCATGTTGAAAACATGTAAAGTCTTTTTGGTAAAACACAAATTAGTTGAGTTCAAAGTACTCAATTCTGATGCTGTAAGTTGCCTCAATGTTTTTTGAGTTTCACTTTTCAGTGTAAAAAATACTGCCTTAATTTCGCAATTGTTATTATAATTATTAATACTATTATTAGGTAGCCGTTTAAAGACATTAAATTCATAAGCACACAAGACACTTCGTTTTAAATATAGTTATTGAACTATTCTAATACACAGAAACTAATATCACATTAACTCACGCATTCAAACAGTTGCAAAAAGAAAGTGAGTGAGGAAAGTTTTAGAGAGTGAAATAATGAAATCCCATGTTTCTAGTAAAGTGTGCATTTCCTAGGACTTGACCTGAACTTTAATTCAGTGAATTAGTCAGTCTTTAATTCAGCCCCTGCATTGAGTATTCAATGAGGCTATAACTCTCTTAATGCACCAGTTCAGTGAGAATCTGGAGGTCTTTCTTGCGTTTCCTAGATTGTGGATTACCTTCTTTGTCGTTTGTTGATTCGCATCTGGAGTGACGTCTTAGGAAGCCGATCGGTTGTTGTGTTGGCTGATGAATGAAGTTGTAGTTTAAGGAGTCATGGACTGAAGCTTTGGGGCAAAATATATAAAGGAAGATAAGAAGTGAAATGAGGCTAGATGAGTTATTTCAACATGATGCACTTCAGCTTAACCTTAGTCTTAGTCTCAGTCTAAACTAATGCTGTGTTCGTGTCCTGAGTTCTTAAACTCAGATGTTTGTCCAAACCCTGGAGGAGTGCTGCCCAATTAGACATTGCCTTCGGTTCAGGCGCAACTATTTCTCCTCCCATACATAAATCTCTCTAAAAAGATCTCTAACTTTCCCACTCTAATAGGGTTTAATTTCGACATGATTTTGACAATATGATACATTTTACACAGATTTGACTCATAACATAATTTGAGAAATGGAAAACCATTCACATCAATACCAACCATACTTCCTATTAACTACTAAAAAGGACATAAACAATGAGTGATTACAACATGATATTGGGGGTTGTGGACATGATTTAGATTTATGCAATGAAATGATATTTGATTATAAGTTCCAGTATTGGAATGATCTGATGCATTTTGATATTTAAAGGCAGTTTTTGTGGGTTTTATAGAGGATTTCAGTCCACGACTCCAATACGAAGGTCTGTTTTAGGTCTATCTTCCTTGTGAGACTGAGGATGTGCAATCTCCGAACCCCTTTGTCTTTGTTAAACTGCCTAACAGTTGGCATTTTTAATCGTTTTTTTTTTAAGAGTTTGTTATTTTCCTTGACTGGCTGCTGTCACATGATTTAATGGTCATTAGTGTTGATTTGTAATTCGGGTCTTTTCACAGTTCTGCATTTTGGCTTCTTTCTTAATAGTCTGCATTGAAACACTGATATGTGGCATAAGTGTGGTTGTGAGTCCGTTAAGTTCCAGTTCTGTGTGTGCAGGACTCGATGTACGACCGCACACAGTGGCACTCCGTGGCGGAGCAGCAGGCCTGTTTGCAGGAGGAGACACACTTCCTGCGGGAGTTCGCTGGCTCTGACTCGGTGTCTTCACACACCGTGTCTATCGAGCACCTGCAGCGCGTGGCTTTAATTCAGTGAATTAGTCAGTCTTTAATTCAGCCCCTGCATTGAGTATTCAATGAGGCTATAACTCTCTTAATGCACCAGTTCAGTGAGAATCTGGAGGTCTTTCTTGCGTTTCCTAGATTGTGGATTACCTTCTTTGTCGTTTGTTGATTCGCATCTGGAGTGACGTCTTAGGAAGCCGATCGGTTGTTGTGTTGGCTGATGAATGAAGTTGTAGTTTAAGGTGAGGAAATACTGAGTCATGGACTGAAGCTTTGGGGCAAAATATATAAAGGAAGATAAGAAGTGAAATGAGGCTAGATGAGTTATTTCAACATGATGCACTTCAGCTTAACCTTAGTCTTAGTCTCAGTCTAAACTAATGCTGTGTTCGTGTCCTGAGTTCTTAAACTCAGATGTTTGTCCAAACCCTGGAGGAGTGCTGCCCAATTAGACATTGCCTTCGGTTCAGGCGCAACTATTTCTCCTCCCATACATAAATCTCTCTAAAAAGATCTCTAACTTTCCCACTCTAATAGGGTTTAATTTCGACATGATTTTGACAATATGATACATTTTACACAGATTTGACTCATAACATAATTTGAGAAATGGAAAACCATTCACATCAATACCAACCATACTTCCTATTAACTACTAAAAAGGACATAAACAATGAGTGATTACAACATGATATTGGGGGTTGTGGACATGATTTAGATTTATGCAATGAAATGATATTTGATTATAAGTTCCAGTATTGGAATGATCTGATGCATTTTGATATTTAAAGGCAGTTTTTGTGGGTTTTATAGAGGATTTCAGTCCACGACTCCAATACGAAGGTCTGTTTTAGGTCTATCTTCCTTGTGAGACTGAGGATGTGCAATCTCCGAACCCCTTTGTCTTTGTTAAACTGCCTAACAGTTGGCATTTTTAATCGTTTTTTTTTTAAGAGTTTGTTATTTTCCTTGACTGGCTGCTGTCACATGATTTAATGGTCATTAGTGTTGATTTGTAATTCGGGTCTTTTCACAGTTCTGATCAAGTCATCACTAGATATATGTTCTACCCTTCTTACACATGTGTATATGTATATACTAATCATTGCCTTTTCCTGTTTCAGCTTCGATGATGTGAAGCACTATCTTCAGCGGCATCTGACCGAGGTTGAGCAAAGCAACATCATGGAGGAGACGGATAAAACTGAGCTTTACTCCTTGTACATAAACTGTTTGGAGGTGTGTATATCACTGTTTGGAGGTGTGTATATCACTGTTTGGAGGTGTGTATATCACTGTTTGGAGGTGTGTATATCACTGTTTGGAGGTGTGTATATCACTGTTTGGAGGTGTGTATATCACTGTTTGGAGGTGTGTATATCACTCCCCTCACCAGCTCAGTTCGCTTGCCATATTTTACAGCTTAGTTGTAGTTTTCTGGAGTAGACCGCCGTCGGTGTATGGGTGAATGTGATGCAAAATGTAAAGCGCTTTGGTGGCCATTGGGTCTGTGAAAGCGCTATATAAATGCAGTCCATTTACCATTTTCTAGATTCTCTCTCTGCATATTCTAGGCTTTCTCTTAGGAGAGGTATTGGAAGACTTTACATGTTTGCTGAAAACTTTAATGCTTTTCCTTCACAATCCACTCAAACTCACTCATTTAATTTCAAATTCAAGCCAACATTTAGATCAAAATGTTTTTAGTCAATGTAAACAATAAATTCAGTCTAGTGTGACTGTTAGTGTAAGTGTATTTTGTAATTTAAGCGTAACCCTAACCACATTTTGTTTTAAGTCATTAAGATGTAAAAATGTAAAGAGAATTCTAAAGAAAATTTATGTTTTTAAGGTTGATTTTTATTGATAAATACTTTTCTTTTTTTTGGTAGTGTGTGCAATTAACATGAACTGGTAACACTTTACTTTACAATAAGGTTCATTAGTTAACATATACTAAGAATGAACACTACTTCTACAGCATTTATTAATCTTAGTTAATATTAATTTCAACATTTACTAATGCATTATTCAAATCAAAGTTTGTATAACATTAGTTAATGCACTGTGAACTAACATGAACAAACAATGAACATTTATATTTGTATTAACTTGCATTAACAAAGTTGAATAAATACAGTAACAAATGTATTGCTCATTGTTAGTGAATGTCAGTTAATATAACTAATGTTAACTAATGAACCTTATTGTAAAGTGTTACCAATTAACTTACAAAGCATTTTGGCTTCTTTCTTAATAGTCTGCATTGAAACACTGATATGTGGCATAAGTGTGGTTGTGAGTCCGTTAAGTTCCAGTTCTGTGTGTGCAGGACTCGATGTACGACCGCACACAGTGGCACTCCGTGGCGGAGCAGCAGGCCTGTTTGCAGGAGGAGACACACTTCCTGCGGGAGTTCGCTGGCTCTGACTCGGTGTCTTCACACACCGTGTCTATCGAGCACCTGCAGCGCGTGGCCAGGGTTCGACTGGGCCTGGATGTGGCCGCTGACCTGCTGGTCAACCGAGCGACCGCTGCTGCTGAAGGCCAGTCTTTAGTGCTTGTGCTTTATAATCATTTTAATAAATGCTGTTCATTAAAGGGGTCATGACATGTTTTTTTTTATTTTATTATTATGTTCCCTTAGGTGCAATTATAGTATTACTATAGTTTTTTTTACAAAAAACTTTTAAAATGTAGTGATTTATGACCTTTTCCCACCCTGTTTCTCATCATCTGATTCAAACAGTCTGTTTTGGGGGTGTTTCCCCTTTAAGAGTTCAGTGTTAACGCCCACTGTTATGATTGGCTAACGTCAGTGCCTATGCATCAATTATTAACGCCCCCAGCCAGAAGGTTTGCGGATTCGGCGCAACTGTTTAATAGCGGGTGATGCATGCGAAGCGATGGCTCTTGCAATGATAAAACCTTATATGTTTGAGCCGGAATCAGAGGAAAATGAACCATCACCACAACAACGAAGACTGGATCAGCCCGTGTCCACATGGAAAGTGAAACTATTTTGAATTAATAAAAAAAAATTAACCCGAGACACTTGAAAACAGATTATTGTTGCATAATTATCCTATAGCTTAATTTGCTAACAGTTTAACATTATTTAACTAATTCCAATGAAATGATAGGGTGTACCACGGACAAAAATGCATGCACAGACAGGCCATCTTTGAAGATGCAGCATTGATAAAGGCAACATTTTTGATTTTCTATCACATGTAGGCCTACTAGAAAGGCGAAATATTTTCAAGATTCTCTTATACACATGTGTTTATATTAGCCATGGTAAAAAGTACGTTTGCGTCGTCGTTATTGAGCCCAGAAGAGTCGGCACGGACTTATCTTTGAGCAACAGTTTTCTGGCAAAGCCAAGCATCATATTGGGATTTTTTCCTCAAAACAGTCATCCTTCAAATGTATAGAACACTGCCGTGACTGGGACGTCCGCAAAAAATAAAGTGCATCCATTTTTCCCTGACGACTGGATCTTTCAGCGTATTTAAAAAGTAGTTTAAAGTTTTAAATACATTACTTACAGTTTGCGTCGTCGATGTTGAGCCCAGAATAGTCGGCACGGACTTATCTTTGAGCAACAGTTTTCTGGCAAAGCTCAAAACAGTCATCCTTAAAATGTATAGAACAAACGCTTAAACTAACACTGCCGTGACTGAGACGTCCGCAAAAAATAAAGTGCATCCATTTTTCCCTGACGACTGGATCTTTCTGCAGCGTATTCAAAGATGTTGTTTGTCCACAGCCAGGAACAGCACATCTGCGGCATCGTAATTTCCCTGTACACAGACCCACTCGCTGTCCGTCGACTGAACACTTGTGAGGCGCGCGGGCGCGACAATGATACGAAATGAGCGTAGTTGTCTTGCACTTAAAGCGTAGTTGTCTTGTGACGGAGGCGGTAATATGCAAACGCTGGTACGTCACTTCGTACCGTGACGTCACTTCTTACCATGAATCCAGAACGAGCTGTATTTAGAGCTTGATTAAATAAATGATTTGTTTATAATGGGGAGGACGTCTTAAGCTATGAAACTTGCAGGACATTTTAATAGTACAAAGACCTCTTATATACCAAAAGATCAAGGCAAATTTGGTTTCTCATGTCATGACCCCTTTAAACTTTCTATTAAAGGTGCACTGTGTAATATTTAGGAGGATCTGTTGACAGAAATCCAATATCATATACATAACTAAGTTTTCAGTGGTGTATAAAGACCTTATTTAATGAGCCGTTATGTTTTTATAACCTTATTATGAGGCATTTCTCTCTACACACACCGCTGGTCCCCTTACATCGACATGTTTCTACAGTGGCCCTGAATGAACAAACGCGTTTCGTCACGATGTTGTTCTTCATGCAAAGAAGCTAAAGCTAAAGTCAAGCGAATAAAACACTGACACAATGATGAACAGGTAATAATAATCTCAATAATATAATTATTCAGTAAAACAATAAGTAAACCTAATTTCTTAATTTATCTTTGTAAAGAAACCTCATTGCTTAACTGGCTACTCTCTGCTGTCTCAGACGACGACATCACTTCCTGTCGGCCACCGTAACTTCTGTTGGGTGCACTTCACAACCTCACCACTAGATGCCGCTGAACATTACACACTGCACCTTTAATTCATTAAATTATATTAATTCATTAGGTTATATTGTGCATAAAGAAAATGAGCCTTCTGTTACGACCTTGAGAAATCTTTTTTAATCCGATGATTTCTCTTTTTAGGTGTGCACGACGATCCTTCGGAGTTTCTGAAGAGTGTGGTGGAGCTGTGCTGCCGGAGCAGGAACGACTGGTACAGGGTTTACCTCATCAGAAAGATCTGCAGTCTTCATGGGGTGGAGTATGTCCAGAAACTGCTGCCACAGGAGAGCTTCAGGTGGCTGTTTCCTCAGGAGATCCTCCAGTCGGTGGGTTTTAGTCGATTCATTTCATAATGCTGATATGAGTATTTGTGCTTTGACCAATACATGTATTTCTCTCAGGATCAAGATGGCAGCCAGATTGACCAGTATCTAGCATGTGGAATGGGCTACAAAACTATTAGAGATGCCGTAGCCAAAGCCATGCTAGACTGCAACATGAAGGGAATACAGAAAGCCATAGAGGTATTTATTTACTCCTTTACACACACACACACTCTCACACAGTGAGACACAACGTGTTGAGCATTATTAGGGCTGGGCGATTTTATCGATTCTGCGATATAAATCGATATTTTTTTTTCCCAAAAAAGTATCGTTTTTTTAGCCGCGAGTATCGATACATACTCATACGATACACATTCAAATCCCCCGTGTTTACCCCCGTTCGCGTTGCAGGAAGAGCGATTCGGTCAGCCAGCCGCTAGTGTTGCTGTAGACCAAGTTACCCGTACTAACTTTACACAGACGCAGACGTCTACCTCTTCCTGTTTACCAAGTCAGAGCGCGGATATTCGGAGAATGGCGGCGAATATAAATCCGGCACCCGCCTGCTTAAAAGCAGATGTGTGGGAGCACTTTGGTTTAAAAAAAAGAAAGAAGGAAAGCAACGACTTGGATAAGAGCGTTGCGGTTTGTAAGCTATGTGGCACTAACGCAGGGCTGCCAACTCACGCATCACACGCTCTCAAGCCTTGTTTATACTCGACGCGTCCGCACGAGCGCGAGTCTCCACTGACTGCGCGCGCACCTCTCCAAACGGTCGAGGCGTTTATACTTGACGCGCTCGCCGTTGTACTATTCTTTGAAACTACAGGGGGCGACTCGAGTAATTGTCCTCTCTAAACCATCAGGAATCGGTGAGAAGAAGAAATTTAAACACGTGACAATAATGTTTATTTTAGTTACCACCACCAATACAAAAATAATCGTGTAAAACCCAGTAAACCCTGAGATTATTACTTGTGACATTAGAACAAAATATGCAGGCTAGCCTATATGGGAATACATGTACGTATACAAATAAATTAACAATCTCTTAAATATTTTCTAATTTCACTAAACATTTCATTACCTTTCGTGTACATTTGTATTAACCATGGACCTTTATGTTCATTAAAAAGGCTTTTTTATGCTATTGTATGCTCATTTTTTAAATGTAAGCAACTAATTTAGACGCGCAAACTGGGTGCTGGTGTGATGAGAAGTTCGTGCTCGGCCAGATTCGGCTCAAAGTCGTTCATCTTCGGATGCGGAGCCGCGCGCGCTGTTACAAAATCTGCCGTGCACACCGCCAGGCTAAATGGGCCGTTGCGCACCCAACGCGCGCGACCGCCCACACCGCAATGACGTCATTTTTGCCGCGCGCACCTTCTCGCTCGTGCGGACGCGTCGAGTATAAACAAGGCTTCACGCCACACATCCATTTTCTCACGCAGAAACAAATCGCGGAGCAAAGAGGACACTGACAATGACAGACAAGACAGAGCAGGTTACTTTGATATAAAATTAATTATCAGCTCTCAGATTCTGTCAATTTTATAACGCAATTCAAACAATAATACCATTTTGGCGCTTGTAAATGCGACGTGACAGATCTCTGTAGCGCCTCAGTTCAAGCGGCACGTGACCCGATCAACTCTAACTCTTCTTCACTATTATAAACCCGAACTTACTGAAATGTATCCCTCGGATCAATCAGTAAGCGGTAAGAAGTCAATAAAACTGGTAAATGGTAAATGTAAATGGACTGCAAAACAGGTCGGCTAGAACAATGTCACATAAGTTACATTTACATCAGGAAAGCAATTTAATGACCATTTATAGGCTGGAAAAATTAGCTATAGAGTTTTGTTAAATATGTCCACTATATTAGGCTACATTTATTATAAAGTTGTTATTATAATAAAGAACGCATTATATTTTATTTAAGTTGTTATTTTTAACCTTTAATATAAATAGCCTAGGGCTCTCTATGTTTACAGCATTAGTGATTTATTTTTTAACATGTATCTAACTAATAATTATCAAAATAAATCGTAATTGTAACCATGCAGCTAAACACTGTAACATGTTGTCAGTAAACTTAATAAAAATAAGTTACCAAATGTTTTGACAATCACAACTTATTGTGATGCAAGTTTTTTTTTCTCCACATACCCCCCCCCCCCCCCCCCCCACCCCCCTACAACTTTTCTCAACACATCTTTGATTAATTTTGTCCAGCATTTATTTTGCAAGCTGTCGGATGTTTTTTGAGTTTTCATTTCAATTAATCCAAGTAAATGAAACACTCACAACACAAGATGTCACCAAAATCACTATGTCCCCTTTAAATCTATCAGAAAATGATGTAAGCGTACCGAATTATATAGAATCGAATCGAATTATATCGAATCGTATCGTTGGCTGAATATCGTGATATTTATCGTATCGTGAGCTGAATATCGTGATATATATCGTATCGTGAGCTGAATATCGTGTATCGTATCGTATCGTGAGATTAGTGTATCGCTACAGCCCTAAGCATTATAACCAATCTGTTGATGTTTTTGATATGAATGAAACGTTGTTCAGTACTCGTGCTCACTTGCTGAATCCTGCAATGTAAATATTATAACTAATCACACGTTTCTGTTGAGCTTATGAATGCGATGGCCAATCGGAGGTGTTCATATAAGTCACAGCTGAAAACACCATCAATATCAAGAGCAATAATCGACTATCATGATCATATTATTGCAGCCCTACCCAGTAATTAGTTTCTGTTTTTTAATTTGATCATTTATATACTTTATGTGGGCTATTTACATCATGCAGTTAACACATTTATACCACCTTTTACAATCTTTTAAACAATCATACAGTCAAACATACTGTCGAAAGTTTGGAAATGTTAGTTTTGTAATGGTTTTGAAAGAACTCCAAAAGGATGCATTTATTTAATCAAAAATACAGTAAAATGGTAATATTGTGATATATTATTACAATTTAAAAGATTTTTAATCAATTTAAAACTGTAATTTATTCCTGTGGTGAATTTTCAGCATCATTACTCCAGTGTCACATGATCCTTCAGAAATCAGTATAATATGATGATTCGCTGCTCAAGAAACATTTATTATTATTAATCATCGTATCAGAATGATTTCTGAAGGATCATGTGACACTGAAGACTGAAAATTCAGCTTTGATCACAGGAGTAAATTACACTTTAACATACAGTATATTTAAATAGAAAACAGTTCTTTTAATTTGTAATTATAATTTGCAATATTACTGTTTTTACTGCATTCGTGACCAAATAAATGCAGCCTTGGTGAGTATAAGAGACTTCTCTCAACAAAATTAAACATTTGTATTGTTTCCAAACTTTTGACAGGTACTGTAAGTTGCAGTTTCTGTTCTTCCTTTGCAGTGTAATGATGGCTTTGTCGATGTTGGTAAAATTGCATTGGTAGCATATAGTTCTCTGATTGATTAAAGTAATTGGTTAAATTCAAGTAAAAGAGAGCACAGATACATTTAAAGTACGAATTATAAAAATTGCCCCTGGATATCAGATTGGCCCGTAATAGAAAAGTGTATTTCTGACCCTGGCAGTGAGCATTAGAGTTTCAGTTCAGTAACATGTGAAGTCCCAGTTGGGTTAGGAGACAGTAGTGGGGCGGTTCACTGGGGATTGGAACGGAGTAATTATGTCCACTACATGAACACTTTAATTAAATGCTTATTATGCAGTCAAATTCTTGGCATCTGACTTTGTTAAACTGCTCTGCCAGTGCTGATCCGTTGACATGTCTTTGTTTGAAGGATTGCAAGTGCACACCCATGAAGAAAGCTGTTTATCTGCTAATGGCTTTGTTCAGAGAAGTCACCTCGCTGTACAGAAGTGCAAACATAAACATTCACCCTAAACCTGAGGTAAAAACACCAACAGTCTGTACCAGTTCTGCTTCTACATCTTGGAAAAACAGTTTATAGATGTTTCAAAAGTACAAGAGAATAATAATTAATAATAAAAAGCCATGATTAAAAGTCATATGGGGAATTATCATAATGTCATATGGGGAATTACTTACTTTATTTCCAGAATTCAAAACTCTAGTCCCAATTTGGACCCCAGTTCAAAAAGCATTTGCTACACATGAATACTTCGACACATGACCACTCTCTGTGGTTAGGCATGATCAGAAACTTGAGTCACGTTTTGACGCATGTATATCTGATATTCATGTTGCGTTTGTGTTCTGTAGCAATGTGCTGCCCTTGGAGGTTTCATCAGGGGCTCAGACGTCTTCGTCAATGATGAAATGCGAGCGTTTGCTGAAGCGCTGGTGAATAATCGACTGCATGCTCTGCGTGTTCAAGCGCAGACGTCAGGCAGAGAGTTTGTGCTGGTGGAGGTCACAGTTCATATGGCTGCAGTCCTGCTGTGTGGAAATCTGCCTTTACTGCAGCCACTGCAGAGACTGGCACTGTCCCCAAACAACATGACGGTACGAACCCTTCACGCCATGACATCATGGAGTCACATGGTGACAGGAATGTGAACGAGTTGTGATATTTCTGTCATGTTCTCCTCACAGGCTTCATTCATCCCAACTATGCCTGATGACATGTTGGTCGTTGCCCAGCAGGCCATGGGACAGCTTCATTGGTATTGTAAGTGGCAGATTCTATAGCACCAGCACAGAACACACATATTCACAGATTCCAGTGACATGCTAAACTCAAGACCTGTCAAAATTAATGTTAATGCCTGATGAGAAGTTAGCCTGTTGTACCTCATGTTAATGTAATCATAATTAAACAGAACTTCATTATCAGAACTTTCATAATAGAGGAGAATGTATTTGACATTGTTTGCCTGGATATCAGACAAATGTAATTGTTTGATATATCGATTTATTTTTCTTTTGTGTTGCCTAAAATAACACAATAAGAATAAGAATAGTAAATGTTTGTCCACTTTCACTGGAAAAACACCCCCACACCATAATCCCCCTTCCACCAAACTTTACACTTGGCACAATGCAGTCAAGCAAGTACCGTTCTTCTGGCAACTGCCAAACCCAGACTCGTCCATCGGAATGCCAGACAGAGAAACTTGAGTCCAGCTTTACACCACTGCATCCCACGCTTTACACGCTTTAATCCCACGCTTTACACCACTGCACCCCACGCTTTACACCACTGCATCCCACGCTTTACACCACTGCACCCCACGCTTTACACCACTGCACCCCACGCTTTACACCACTGCATCCCACGCTTTACACCACTGCATCCCACGCTTTACACCACTGCACCCCACGCTTTACACCACTGCACCCCACGCTTTACACCACTGCACCCCACGCTTTACACCACTGCATCCCACGCTTTACACCACTGCATCCCACGCTTTACACCACTGCACCCCACGCTTTACACCACTGCATCCCACACTTTACACCACTGCATCTCACGCTTTACACCACTGCACCCCACGCTTTACACCACTGCATCCCACGCTTTACACCACTGCATCCCACGCTTTACACCACTGCACCCCACGCTTTACACCACTGCATCGCACACTTTACACCACTGCATCCCACGCTTTACACCACTGCATCTCACGCTTTACACCACTGCATCCCACGCTTTACACCACTGCACCCTACACTTTACACCACTGCACCCCACGCTTTACACCACTGCATCGCACACTTTACACCACTGCTCCCCACGCTTTACACCACTGCATCCCACGCTTTACACCACTGCACCCCACGCTTTACACCACTGCATCCCACGCTTTACACCACTGCACCCCACGCTTTACACCACTGCATCCCACTCTTTACACCACTGCATCCCACTCTTTACACCACTGCATCCCACGCTTTACAACACTGCATCCCACGCTTTACACCACTGCACCCCACGCTTTACACCACTGCATCCCACGCTTTACACCACTGCATCCCACGCTTAACACCACTGCACCCCACACTTTACACCACTGCACTCCACGCTTTACACCACTGCACCCCACGCTTTACACCACTGCATCCCACACTTTACACCACTGCATCCCACGCTTTACACCACTGCACCCCACACTTTACACCACTGCATCCCACGCTTTACACCACTGCATCTCACGCTTTACACCACTGCATCCCACGCTTTACACCACTGCATCCCACGCTTTACACCACTGCACCCCACGCTTTACACCACTGCATCCCACGCTTTACACCACTGCATCCCACGCTTTACACCACTGCATCCCACACTTTACACCACTGCATCCCACGCTTTACACCACTGCATCTCACGCTTTACACCACTGCATCCCACGCTTTACACCACTGCATCCCACGCTTTACACCACTGCATCCCACACTTTACACCACTGCATCCCACACTTTACACCACTGCATCCCACGCTTTACACCACTGCATCCCACGCTTTACACCACTGCATCCCACACTTTACACCACTGCATCCCACGCTTTACACCACTGCACCCCACACTTTACACCACTGCCTCCCACACTATGTATAATTACTTGAGGCAGAACATAAAACTGTTTTTCCAAGCCATACCACTGCTGTAATGTGACATTGTTTGGAGTGAAATTGGATATTCAAAAAAGAGGGGGAAATATATGGCAGGATTTTATCAAACATTTTTACTGAAGAATCATTTACAAGACTAGAAACATGTATTTATAAAGTAAAAGGGAAAACCTTGTTGATTTGCACATTTTAACTGTTAAGAGTGCATAGACAAACATGTGATTTATTGCAGGATTTCTAATCAGGTGGCAAATTAAATCTCCAAAAATGTCTTTGAGCCAATAGAATTGATTTAAGCTCTAAAGGTTGGGAAATTTTGACAGGTTTTGACATTGACAAGGCATTCTGATTTGATTTTGATCCTAATCTCTGTTTTTCTTTTTATCTTGACAGTCTGTCCTAATGGTCATCCTTGCACTGTTGGTGAGGTAGGGTCATGTCTTAATTCCTATGATTTGGCATTAACTATATATTAAGTTAAAGAACACAGAATTACATTTAGTCATCAAATCATTTATTTATTTATTTATCCTAAAATTAAAAATATATGTATTTTCCTCCTGCATCTGTCCAGTGTGGTCAACCCATGGAGGTTGGTCGCTGTCCAGACTGTAATGCAGAGATAGGTGGCAACAACCACATCCCTGTTCAGGGCTTCCATACCATGCTGATACAGTACGTTTTTGTTTTTTCCTTGCAGCGAATGCTTGTTGTTCCTCTTTTATTCTGGCTAGTTTTGCTAAATATAATTTATTACCTGTATAATTCACAGACAGCCAATGTTCTACCAAGTTTTAACTAAATGTGTTTCTCATGATCTTAAAAACCTTTCATCCAAAGGTTTATACTTAAGTGCTTATAAATAGTTGTGTAGACAAATATAATTGTGCCCTAGTATGAATTTCTGGTAACACTATACAATAAAGTTCAGTTTGTTAACATGCATCATGAACTAACAATGGACTACAACTTTTTTCTATCATTTCTTAATATAGGTCATTATTAATTTATTAATATACTGTTGTTCTTTGTTATTCTTGTCTGTTCATAATACATTTACTAATGCAAATGTATATAACTTGAAAGTTTTAGGCTTGGTTTCACAGACAGGGTTTAGATTAAGCCAGGATTAGGCCTTAGTTCAATTAGGACATTTAAGTAGCTTTAATAAGCTTGCTTTTTAAAAAAAACATGTGAATCTTGAGACAAAACAATGGCACTGACATATTTTAAGATGTATCAATGCGAGTTGCTTTCAGTTAAAACAGCTCAAACAAGCATTTTAGTCCGGGACTAGCGGGTGTTAGGTGATTGTTTAAGCCGTTTTTCATTAAATGTGAGGCTCTTGTTCCTCTTTGCAGAGGGGACCGCACTAAGTCGGGACACATTCTGGGCGACGCACACCGCCGTGATCACCCTGACATGCAGGACACTAAGAACATGTCTCCGGCCCCCTTCGCTCTTCTCAGACTGCTCACACACATGTCCCTGCTGCTGGGAGCTCAAAACAACCCTCAGGTGTTACACTCCTTCTGCCTGCCATGGTTTTCATTGTATTTTTACATATTTATGGAAGTATGCTTATTTTGGTTTTGAGTATTGATACATGCAGGGCTGCTAACTCTCACATGAGACTCTTTTCTCATGCACTCACCCCACATCCATTTTCTCACGCAAAGAGGACACTGACACCGACAGAAAAGAAGGGTTACTATGATATGAAACGACATCTCAGTTATTATGAAATTCAAGCAATAAATAGTGTTTTGGCGCTCTTAAACATGACACATCGTTGTAGCGCCTCAGTTGAACTGAACATCTCTCCCTCTTTACTACTAGTTAATAGAAAATAAACACGAATGAACATTAGAAGGTGAAAGATACAGTGAATGTTGAAAGATACAGTACAACTTACCGAAATGTGACATGTAATTGATCAGTCAGTGTTTCAAACGTGGAAAGCTGGAGAACAATCAGTCTATAACACGTACAGTTACCTTTACCTCAGGAAAGCCATTTAATAACTATAGCATATTACTTAGCTAGACACATTTACTATAGAGAGAGTGTTTTGATAAATATTTGCACTATATTACATGTTTACTATATTTTTACTCATATCATTAAAATAATATAACGTTATTATTATAAAAAACGCATTTTATTAATTTGAGTTGTTCATTTAAACCTATAATAATAATACCAGCTGACGTGGCTCCCATTTGTTTACAGCATTAGTTGAGAGATTTTCTCCTTGAGAAAAATTAATTTGTACCTGATATTTATCCAAATTAATCAATATTGAATAAAGACCGCAAGCTTATGAATTGAAACCGTGAAATTTGTGTCAAGCACTAATAAAAACAGTAGCTACCAGTTATTGTACCAGTTAACATTGTAACATGTTGTCTCTAAACTTAATGAAATTGTTTCTTAATGAGAAGTTTAACAATGCAAGCAAGTTTTTTTTACAAAAGTTGGCATCGCTGTACATGTGAAGCATGCAGACGTTGAGTTATCAATCCAGATCAGATACACACATGCGTTTGAAGAACTGAGGAGTTGCTCATCCCACATTTCTGCATGTTTGTGTGTAGTGTGTCGTGCAGATCATCAAGCCTGCAGTGCTGGATCCTGGTCCGTTCCTGAGGGCCCATCTTCTGAAGGACATGGAGCAGCTGAGCAGAGCTCTGGGTAAAGGAGTGGATGACACGGTCAGTACCGTCCACTTGGCCATCCACAGTCTACTGGAGCCGCATCAGACCAGCCAGTGTAAGAGTCCACACTGCTCTCCTTACGTCCTCGCCATGCTGAGCTCTTCCTTCAGAAAGTCAAGAAATGTTACATTTTGTTGTTCTAAACAGGGCCTGTTCTTTATGATCAAAACCTTGCCACTAAAGATGCAAGAAATGCATGGGAAACTGCCATGAATACTGACGTCCTCACACATCAGCTGAAGGTGAACAACATGCCGTCTTTTACTAGTCACCGCACCCATGAATCATGCAGCTCACAGTTCTTAATTTCTTGGTTCATTTAGTTGTGTTTATCATGCTTGATTTTTCATTTTATTTCCGTCATTTTTGTCTTTTGTCTACAGCTAATTGACAAATGTATAGAGATTTTTAAGCTTTTTTCTTTGTTGAGTAGTTTGATGTGTGGGCGATTCAGAGCCGTTGATTAGTTGTTTCATTAATGACCTCATTAGTCGAGTACTTCTAATAACCGCTAGATTAGCTGATTATTAGTTGAAGCTCTGCTCTCCATTGTTTGATTTTCCTCTCAGGTTTTGGAGCATCAGCTAAAGGAAGTGAACGCATTCGTCAGGGAAGATGAGCGAGTGTCTTCCAATCCGGTGATGAAGTTGACATTTGGGGAACCTGGGCTTTTCCTGCGCTCTCTGCCAAAGAAATCCCTCATCCATAATTCATCCATCTGGAGCTGCCGGAGGAAGGTCTCGATGTTGAGTCTGACACACATTGTGGAGCAGAACAATGGCCGGGACACTTTGCCTGTGTTCTGGAGGTTCCTTCAACGGGTGAGATATCATCAAGCAGAGTGTTTCTCTCTCTGTTGAACAGCCAGAGACCACAGCTACTTCCTAGACGGTTCGGCGTGCATGTGAAAGAGTGAAAAGTTTATCATTTGCACGTGTTTTTTGAAGCCATTGAAGCGATTTTAAACATTCAAGCACAAGAAGAGGCGAAAGAGAACTCAATTAGCACTGTTATCTGAGTGTACAGTCGTACAGTACACACCCGAAGCGCACACACACACACGCAAAAATTCCTCTTACACGTCTCCTTGTGCTTGAAATGTTAAAATGCCCGTCTCGGCAAGTATTCTCATAAAAACAGTCGGTTATGTCTTAAGTGAATGTAAACAGTTGAGAAAGAAATCGGTTGTGTATCATTATATTTGGATCTTATGTTTTGTTCTTATGTTATTACTGACTGTTCACAGAATCTGCCCTCCGTAAGGTTTTTAATGATATTTTATTATCAGTTGATTCTGGAAAGGTAGTTATCCTTATTTTACTCTCTCACGGCGGCCTTTGAGTCTGCTATTTTATTATGGTATTTTATTGCGCCGTTTGGAAGATGTTGGCATTATGGGTACCGGCCTTAGTCTGGTTTAAATCATACTTTGTAGGATAGATAATTTTTGGTTTGCATTGGAAATGTTCATTCTACATCAGCTAATTTACATAGTAGTGTGCCACAGGGGTCCATACTTGGACCTATTTTATTTTATTTGTACATGTGCCCTTTGAGCATGTGCCCTTTGTTACTTTGAGCAATCGTAACATCATGTATCATTTATATGCAGACGACACTCTATATAATCCGATAGATCTGAAAGGCGCTCAATCTTTTTATGCACTTGGACAGTGTTTAGGTGAGATTAAAGCATGGTTGGCAAGCAATATCTTAATACCAATTAGAGTATGTGTGTGAGTGTGTTGTCTTTGGACCCTCTTCTGCCTCTAAGGAAATGATAAGTAGGTTGGACTCTATGTCGATATGTTTTTCAGATCATCTCAAGAATTTGGGCGTTATCATGGATTCGGCTTTGGTTTTAGATAAACAGGTCACTAGTGTTGTTAAGGCTGGTTTTATCAACTCAAAACTATTTCTAAGCTGAAACCAATTCTCTCCTGGAGAAGAATTAAGGACCTGGAGACCGTTATTGATGCATTCGTATCATCATCCCGCATTGATTACTAATTAGGTATCTCACAGGGTCAATTTTCTCGTCTACAATTAGTGCAAAATGCCAGACTTTTTTACAATTCAGAATTGAGTTTTATGGTTTTTAAAGCGTTGCATGGTATTGCCCCAAAATATATTGTTGACCTTTTGATACCTTATCAAAACACAAGAAATATGACATCTATCTAGTCAGATGATTCTTTGTTCCTAAAACTAGATTAAAGTCCAAAGCTTATGAACCCTCTTCCAATGCACATTAAATCTTACCCATCTGTGGATGCTTTTAAGTCTAGTTTAAAGTCGCATCTTTTTAGTACGGCTTTTAGAGCAGATTGACTGTATGTAAATGGCTTTGTTGTATTGTCTATGCTGGTAAGCACTTTGGTCAACCTCAGCTTTAAATGTGCTATAGAAATAAAAATTGTATTGTATGTTAACCAACTGCTTATCTTAGGAAGCAGAGCTTCGTCTGGTGAGGTTCCTGCCTGACATCTTGGCTCTCCAGAGGGATTTGGTGAAGAAGTTCCAGAACGTGACAGACCTGACCTACAGCACCATAGGAGAGTTCCTGCACAGCCAGAGAGCAGGTACTGCACATCATGCATTTAAGAGAGCATTTGCCATCGGGTCATTCATGAGTTATGATCAATTAATTGTTAATTATTTCAGGAAGCTTGCTGATGGTTGATTTACCCATTTCAGCACAAATGTGCCGAGTAATCATGCAAGAATATGCTATTTCTCTGTAAATGAAGATTACGTTCATTGCAAACACAGTGATAGTGCCATGTTTTCATTCGACAGCTTCCCTCTCTGCCTGGTATGAAAAGCGCATAAAAATATTTTTGTCAACATGGAACCAAATCAGGGTGTCTCTGGCTACCACAGGTAAGCCGACTACTACTTACACTGGCAAGAATAAAACTGAAACCTTCGAAAAGAACTGGATTTCTGCATTGACAACTCATAAAATGTGTTCTGATCTTCATCCAAGTCACAAGTGTAGACAAACACAATCTGACCCAAAAAGTTGTACTTTTTCTAAATTGAATTGAAGACCCTGAGAGATCGTGGATTAAGTAAGTGAACCTCTGAGTTATGAGTTATGACTTCTCCAATAACACGGCTACCACCGGACCTTCTTCGAGTCCTTTGCAACTTCAGATGTCGTTCTGCCAGTATCTGGCGCATGCCACAGCTGATGGGGTCGGTTCAGCCAAGTCCTGGGGGCTGCACTGAGGAGCATTTTTACACTCCAGTAGGTGGGACATTGTCTGTATTGCTCCACAGCTGCATGTGTCGTCTGTCTGATAGTTCCATGCTTTCATAAGTGCTTTGCACCTCCCTTGTTCCACTCGTAGTCTGTTGAGCGTCTTCCAAGTTAGCCATGGGAGGTTGTCCCCGCTGGCAGGACATTCAGTTGGGGTGATTCCTCTCTCCATCCAGTCCTGTGCTTGTGTGTTTAGCTGGTTCCATTCATCTTTCCAAATGTTCGACCTTGCCATTTCTTTTGTTGTCAGAAGTGCTGGAACTGTTAGCAAAAAACTGACTCTTGATTTCAGACGAGGTGGGGGTGCTGTGTGTCCGTGTAGGGGGTGTCTTGTGTCAAGCTCCTGTGCTCTCCGCTCGTCTTGGGCGGCAACGATTCGTCTGATGTAGGGGGGAGCAATGCCTGCTAGAGCATAGAGGCACGGGACTGGCGTTGACTTTATACATCCCGTGATAATGCGGCTGGTGTCGTTTAGTGCAGTGTCAATCAGTTTAGTGTGGTGGGAGCGGCTCCAGCTTGAGCACGCATATTCGGCTGTGGAGAAGCACAAGGCTAGGGCAGTTGCGCGGACAGTTGGTGGTTTGGCGCCCCATTTTGAGTTGACCAGTTTGCGCAGGATGTTATTGCGAGTGTTGATCTTGGCTTTGGTGTTCTGAAGGTGAGTTTTGAAAGAAAGTGTCCTGTCAAGTGTGACTCCCAGGTACATTGGGTGGGAGTGGTTGGAGAGTTTGTAGCCATCCCATGAGACGTTTAGTTCTTTTTTCGCATCTCGATTTTTAAGATGGAAACTGCAGAGTTGGGTTTTTAGTGGGTTGGGTTTCAGATAGTTGTTATTGTAGTAGGTTGTCAGTTCTTGGAGGGCACTTTCCAGGACAGGTTCAATCTTCTGGAAGTTCTCTTGTTGGGTGGTAATGCAGAGATCGTCAGCATAGATAAAGCGGCGACATTTTGGGTGGAGTGGTTGATCATTAGTGTAGATATTGAAGAGGAGGGGGGCCAATACGCTGCCTTGTGGTAGACCATTCTTTTGGGCTTTCCATTTGCTCTTCTTGTCATTTAGTTGGACAAAGAAGCGCCTATTGTTGAGGAGGCTTTTGATGGTTTGGCACAGGTCGAGGTCACCGGTCATGTCAAACAGTTTCTTAATCATGATGCGGTGTTGGACAGTATCGTAGGCCGCCGTGAGGTCTATAAAAGCTGCTCCAGTGATGAGTTTGCACTCAAAACCATCCTCAATGTGTTGAGTGAGGTTTAATAGCTGTCCAGTACAGGAGCGACCAGGGCGGAAACCAGCTTGATCTTTCGTAAGCTTGGGATCTATAAGTGGTATAAGGCGTTGGAGTAATAGCCTCTCATAAAGCTTGTAGGTGGTGCAGAGGAGGGAGATTGGTCTGTAGCTCTTTGGGGATGATGGGTCCTTTCCAGGTTTTGGAATTGCAACAATCTTGACCTTTCTCCATACTGACGGGATGGTTTTCTGTGCCATGCAAGAATTCAGCATTTCTAGGAGCCAGATCTTTGCTTTGGGTCCCAGGTGTTGTATCATTTCTGACAATATATCATCAATATACCACCGGACCTACAAACAGTGTAGGGACAAATTAAAAAAACTAAAAAGTGACTACCGATCCAGTAGAGGCGGCAACTATTAACGATCAGTCCCACCCACTTTGAAGCGGTACTAACTGCAGTGGAAAAGCAACCGAGCTAAAGCGAACCGAACCGTGCCGTATCGAGTCGTACCACGCAGTGGAAAAGCGAAGCGAGCCGAACCGTTCCGCACCGAGCCGTACCATGCAGTGGAAAAGCGCCATTAGTCAGATTGTATTTGTCTATAATTGTGATTTCTGAATGAAGTCTGATCTGAATTTATCTTCAGATTGCCCGTTTTAGACCTCTGTACGTCATGTCATGGACACAGATGTGTTTGATTGTGTGTGTCAGGAGAGCTGAAGCTGCCGGCTGACTACACTCAGGAGGATCTGGGTCTGGACGCTGACCTGCAGGTTTTGCTGCCTCAGAGACACGGTCTGGGCCTGTGCTCCACTGCGCTCATCAGCTACCTCATCACGCTTCACAATGACCTGGTGTACGCTGTGGAGAAACACACCGGAGAGGAGTCTGGGTAAGAGCATTCTGGGATTTGCTAAAGTAGTCACTGCTCATGTGGGGTTACTGAAATAACCTAAGTGTTAATCTTCATGGCGCAACTCTTCCTAAAACGTTAGTGGATATGGGAGATATTTAAAATCGTGGAATAATAACTATTACTTTTCTGAACGATCACACTTACGATTTCCACCTGGCAGATCAATGATGCAGGATGAGGGAAAAACACCCTCAGACTTGCTTTAAAGGAGGGTTCTGAGCCATATCTAGAGTCTAGGCCAGTGTTATTCAAACGGCGAGCCGCGGTCCGGGACATAATTGCGCCATTTTACCATTTCTACGGATTAAAGTGAGCAGAACTAAGCGGTTCACCACAAGCACTCAGGGTTGTTTATGGTAATGATCTTTCGAAGCTATATCTATAATGTTTTTGTCTAGAGCCAAAAGTGCTTCATTCAAGCCCTTTCCGCTCTATACGTTGCTTTCTCCCGATAAAGACATTAAAGCGCTACATTAAAGGATAATTCCGGTATTTAACACCTTGAGTCTATATTGTAGTTTGTTTTGGATGAACAAGAGTGGTGGACAACATTTTTTTGACAATGGTTCCTCTCTCGAGTTTTTGACTATAATAGAATTGGCCATGGACCCATTTAACATTGGAGTCAATGGGCATGTCCAACTGAAGAGGTAAACCTGCACCCCAGTATGTTTCTCAGTCCCATGGCCTTGTGTGTGCCATAAAGGTGTCTAAATGTAAAATACATGCATAAAAAAAATAGGAAAGTAGGAGATATAAAGACCGGAGCTCTTGGAACTTAAATTGAATACCCCTGTTCTAGACAATATTAGTGGTGGGCACTTTTGACATTAACAACCACCCAAAACATCATAGCAACCACCCAGAACATCATAGCAACCACATAGCAATCACCCAGAACATCCTAGCGACCACCCAACGGGACACCCACATAAAAGCTGGATCTTTGCCCTGTCAGAGCTAGCAGTTAAAGTTTCCCAGTTTCTCCAGCTCATCCTCTGCCCTGTTTCCTCCAGTTACACGGTGAGCCCAGCGGACCTGACGGATCTGCACGTGATCCGCTACGAGTACGAGCGGGACCTGCTGCCGCTGGTGCTGTCCCACTGCCAGTACAGCATGGAGCGCGGGCAGGAGACCCTGCTGGAGTACGACCTGCCCCAGATCCAGCAGCAGATCCTGACCCGCTTCCTGCAGGGCAAACCACACATCACCATTACTGTACGTCACTGTACCACTGACACACATCACCATTACTGTACATCACTGCACCACTGACACACATCATCATTACTGTACATCACTGCACCACTGACACACATCATCATTACTGTACATCACTGCACCACTGACACACATCACCATTACTGTACATCACTGCACCACTGACACACATCACCATTACTGTACGTCACTGCACCACTGACACACATCACCATTACTGTACGTCACTGCACCACTGACACTCATCACCATTACTGTACGTCACTGCACCACTGACACACATCACCATTACTGTACATCACTGCACCACTGACACACATCACCATTACTGTACATCACTGCACCACTGACACACATCACCATTACTGTACATCACTGCACCACTGACCCACATCACCATTACTGTACGTCACTGCACCACTGACACACATCACCATTACTGTACATCACTGCACCACTGACACACATCACCATTACTGTACGTCACTGCACCACTGACACACATCACCATTACTGTACATCACTGCACCACTGACACACATCATCATTACTGTACATCACTGCACCACTGACACTCATCACCATTACTGCACCACTGACACTCATCACCATTACTGTACATCACTGCACCACTGACACACATCACCATTACTGTACATCACTGCACCACTGACACTCATCACCATTACTGTACATTACTGCACCACTGACTCACATCACCATTACTGTACGTCACTGCACCACTGACACACATCACCATTACTGTACATCACTGCACCACTGACACTCATCACCATTACTTTACATCACTGCACCACTGACACTCATCACCATTACTGTACATCACTGCACCACTGACACTCATCACCATTACTGTACATCACTGCACCACTGACACACATCTCCATTACTGTACATCACTGCACCACTGACACACATCACCATTACTGTACATCACTGCACCACTGACACTCATCACCATTACTGTACATCACTGCACCACTGACACACATCACCATTACTGTACATCACTGCACCACTGACACTCATCACCATTACTGTACATCACTGCACCACTGACACTCATCACCATTACTGTACATCACTGCACCACTGACACACATCACCATTACTGTACATCACTGCACCACTGACACACATCATCATTACTGTACATCACTGCACCACTGACACACATCACCATTACTGTACATCACTGCACCACTGACACACATCATCATTACTGTACATCACTGCACCACTGACACACATCACCATTACTGTACATCACTGCACCACTGACACTCATCACCATTACTGTACATCACAGCACCACTGACACACATCACCATTACTGTACATCACTGCACCACTGACACATCACCATTACTGTACATCACTGCACCACTGACTCACATCACCATTACTGTACGTCACTGCACCACTGACACACATCACCATTACTGTACGTCACTGCACCACTGACTCACATCACCATTACTATACATCACTGCACCACTGACACTCATCACCATTACTTTACATCACTGCACCACTGACACTCATCACCATTACTGTACGTCACTGCACCACTGACACTCATCACCATTACTGTACATCACTGCACCACTGACACTCATCACCATTACTGTACGTCACTGCACCTCTGCCACTCTTCACCATTACTGTACATCACTGCACCACTGACACACATCACCATTACTGTACGTCACTGCACCACTGACACACATCACCATTACTGTACATCACTGCACCACTGACACTCATCACCATTACTGTACGTCACTGCACCACTGACACTCATCACCATTACTGTACATCACTGCACCACTGACTCACATCACCATTACTGTACATCACTGCACCACTGACACACATCACCATTACTGTACATCACTGCACCACTGACACACATCACCATTACTGTACATCACTGCACCACTGACCCACATCACCATTACTGTACATCACTGCACCACTGACACACATCACCATTACTGTACATCACTGCACCTCTGACACTCATCACCATTACTGTACATCACTGCACCACTGACACTCATCACCATTACTGTACATCACTGCACCACTGACACACATCACCATTACTGTACATCACTGCACCACTGACACACATCATCATTACTGTACATCACTGCACCACTGACACACATCACCATTACTGTACATCACTGCACCACTGACACACATCATCTTTACTGTACATCACTGCACCACTGACACATCACCATTACTGTACATCACTGCACCACTGACTCACATCACCATTACTGTACGTCACTGCACCACTGACACTCATCACCATTACTGTACATTACTGCACCACTGACACACATCACCATTACTGTACGTCACTGCACCACTGACTCACATCACCATTACTGTACATCACTGCACCACTGACACTCATCACCATTACTGTACATCACTGCACCACTGACACTCATCACCATTACTGTACGTCACTGCACCACTGACTCACATCACCATTACTGTACATCACTGCACCACTGACACTCATCACCATTACTGTACATCACTGCACCACTGACACTCATCACCATTACTGTACGTCACTGCACCACTGCCACTCTTCACCATTACTGTACATCACTGCACCACTGACACACATCACCATTACTGTACATCACTGCACCACTGACACTCATCACCATTACTGTACGTCACTGCACCACTGACACTCATCACCATTACTGTACATCACTGCACCACTGACACACATCATCATTACTGTACATCACTGCACCACTGACACACATCACCATTACTGTACATCACTGCACCACTGACACACATCACCATTACTGTACATCACTGCAACACTGCAACACTGACACACATCACCATTACTGTACATCACTGCAACACTGACACACATCACCATTACTGTACGTCACTGCACCACTGACACTCATATCTTGTGACTAATATCTGCTCAGAGCGATTTATAGGAGTTCTTCAGGCTTCTGCAGAGTAGATGTATTAGATAAGTTGTATTTACTGATTTATTTATTCTCGTTTTGTTTTTCAGGGGATTCCGACATTGGTGAACAGACAGGACAGAAATTACGAGATCATATTAAAAGATGTGAAGGGCAAAGTTCAACAAGTAAGTCACATTATACATGTGTATTCTGTATCTTAGTGAATGCTGGATTCTGATTGGTTGTAGGATGTTCTAACGTTTGCGATAGTGTGTATCTTAAAGCAATATCACCCGTCCACGTTTTCAGCAGTGCTGGGTTTGCTCCCAGAAGTATTTTTCCATTAATTTCTCCTATAGGGATTTTTAAGAAGGCTTCGTTGAAGCATAATCAGCCATGAACCAAGACAAGCCTATTTTGAGAGCATGTCTCTCAAAGACTGTCATTCACAGTGATTCATGGGAAGAGCTGCCATGTGACTTCAAATAAATAGTTTATTTCTCAGTATAGTAGTCCCTGTTTGAAGCAGTTAAACTTAAAGCTTCATATTTAGTAGAGAAACTGCTGCCAAACACTTAAGAAACACATTGCTTAAGCGTGTGTGAAATATCTGAATCACAGGAATCAATCTCTCTCCAATAACAGCATTAGTCTGTATATCAGTGGCTCTAGCTCTAAAAGTATGTTTTAGAATTAGTAACAGAGGCTTGGGATGAGATGCGTTAGAAAGTAGTCCTACTGTGTCTACATCAAAAAAATTTGACAGATTTCTTGAAATAAAACATCTGAACAATGTTTTTGGGTTGTAGTAACCGTAGTATAAGTGGAATAATTGACTTATTCCTTACTCCAATCATTCCTTGCTTATATTTTGTGTTGGTTATGTATCCAGCCGGTTGTTATCTCAGAATAAACCCTGACAGAGTGATCAGGATCAGGTCTTCATCACCCTGAAGAGGTATATTCTGAGATAACAACCGGCTGGATGTACATTATCCCGCTTATTACACGGCTACTTGCCACATAATAATTAGATATTTATCTGTGTTGAAATATTTTATTAGCTCTTTAAACGCATAGTTTCCGCAGTGAGAGCCGTTTCAGCAGCAAGATCAAACTAGACGGACATTTAAAGGGGTCATGACATGAGAAACCAAATTTGCCTTGATCTTTTGGTATATAAGAAGTCTTTGTACCATTAAAACGTCCTGCAAGTTTCATAGCTTAAGACGTCCTCCCCATTATAAACGAATCATTTATTTAATCAAGCTCTAAATACAGCTCGTTCTGGATCCATGGTAAGAAGTGACGTCACGGTACGAAGTGACGTACCAGCGTTTGCATATGACCGCCTCCAGCACAAGACAACTATGCTTTAAGCGTAAGACAACTACGCTCACTTCGTATCGTTGTCGCACTGCCGCGCGCCTCACAAGTGTTCAGTCGACGGACAGCGAGCCGAGTGGGTCTGTGTACAGTAAAATGACGATGCCACGCAGATGTGCTGTGGACAAACAACATCTTTGAATACGCTGCCGAAAGATCCAGTCATCAGGGGAAAATGGATGCACTTTTTTTTTTCGCGGACGTCCCAGTCACGGCAGTGTTAATTTAAGCGTTTGTTCTATACATTTTAAGGATGACTGTTTTGAGGAAAAATCCCATTATGATGCTGGCTTTGCCAAAAAACTGTTGCTCAAAGATAAGATAACGACGACGCAAACTTACTTTTTATCATGGCTAATATAAACACATTTGTATAAGAGAATCTTGAAAATATGTCGCCTTTCTAGTAGGATGTCTACATGTGATAGAAAATTAAAAATGTTGCCTTTATCAATGCTGCATCTTCAAACATGGCCTGTGCATGCATTTTTGACCGTGGTAACTTACACCCTATCATTCCATTGGAATTAGTTAAATAATGTTAAACTGTTAGCATAATTATGCAACAATAATCCGTTTTCAAGTGTCTCGGGATACAATTTTTTTATTAATTCAAAATTGTTTCACTTTCCATGTGGACACGGGCTGATCCAGTCTTCGTTGTTGTGGTGATGGTTCATTTTCCTCTGATTCCGGCTCAAACATATAAGGTTTTATCATTGCAAGAGCCATTGCTTCGCATGCATCACCCGCTATTAAACAGTTGCGCCGAATCCGCAAATGTTCTGGCTGGGGGCGTTAATAATTGATGCATAGGCATTATAGGCGTTAGCCAATCATAACAGTGAGCGTTAACACTGAACTCTTAAAGGGGAAATACCCCCAAAACAGACTGTTTGAATCAGAGGATGAGAAACAGGGTGGGAAAAGGTCATAAATCACTACATTTTTAAAGTTTTTTGTAAAAAAAAACTATAGTAATACTATAATTGCACCTAAGGGAACATAATAATAAAATTTAAAAAAACATGTCATGACCCCTTTACGAGATAGTCATAACACTTATTACACAGTATTTCAACACAAATAATTATGGAGATAAGAAATATTGATTTCTGGTGAAACTGTTTAAAAAAGTACTTGTTTGTATCTTATAATCCAACAGTGTAAAAAACACTAGTCGCAAAATGGCAGCCGCTGCGTTTGTATGAAATGAGAGAGTGAGTCCCTTATTCTGGATGGCATAATTAAATAACTGTACACATAATATTGATTTGACTGAGTTTTAATATTTTACTAGCTCACCAAATGCAAAACTTCCACCCGTTCCTAGCAAGGGTATAGCGCGTAATGCTCTTAATGAACATTTCTGTTGTTTAAATGTGCCTTTTAAACTGTATATTTAATGAAATCAATGTTTACCAAGATATTTGAAAGCGTTCCTCAAGCTGTGCTGTGTTGTGTGTGTGTGTGTGTGTAGGAGCCGTTGCAGCCACTGACGCAGCACGACCTGGTGAAGGACCTGCAGTCCTACAGTGACGTGTGTGAGGCGTTGTCCACCGTCCAGCTGGCCCTGGGGTTCCTCGCCATGACCGGGGCCGAGCCACACATGCAGCTGAGCTCCTATCTCAAAGACGTGCTGCAGATGACGGACCACATGGGCTCACACATCTACAAGGTGGGTCATGAACACACACTTTATTATTGGACTGCGTTTCCCAAAAGCATCGTAAGCCTGAGTTGATCGTAGAACAACTGCCACCAATGCTCTCTAGATCCACTTAGGCTTGCGATGCTGTTGGGAAGCGCAGCCCAGAGCAGTGCTGTTTCTAGGATGTGGGATGCATCTTAGAATTAGTCCCAGGTACTTTTTCCCCCCAGATATGTTGCTGTCTGCGTTTCCACCGCGGTCTGAAGTACCGTGAAGATTAGGTAGATCCGGTGACGTTTCTACATCTACTTTACAGTTCCCTCCGGATTTCATCCTCTGAATTTAAGCTTAATAAAGCCTGAACCTCGTCACTGGTCCATCGGTTGTATTTGTTAAATTCCATTGTTGATCGTACTGCACATATCGCAACAGATGTTGGTTGAAATAAAATGCTGCGTGGAGTCAACTAATCAAAATGCGGCATGAACTCGACCAATCAGCATATTCAGTCCCACCGCCGAAAGATCCCGAACTTTGAGAAAGTACTACCTCGCGAGCAGGGTCTTTCTGTGGGGAAAATATTTACCCGTAACTTCATTTAGACCCTGATTCCTGCGGTCGAAACACACGAGTCCCAGCCCAAAGTCTAGTTCCTGGGGATCCTGTGGTGGAAACACCGAGTCCCAGCCCAAAGTTTAGTTCCCGGGGATCCTGTGGTGGAAACACACCGAGTCCCAGCCCAAAGTCTAGATCCTGGGGATCCTGTGGTGGAAACACACAGAGTCCCAGCCCAAAGTCTAGATCCTGGAGATCCTGTGGTGGAAACACACCGAGTCCTAGCCCAAAGTCTAGTTCCCGGGGATCCTGTGGTGGAAACACACCGAGTCCCAGCCCAAAGTCTAGATCCTGGAGATCCTGTGGTGGAAACACAGAGTCCCAGCCCAAAGTCTAGATCCTGGGGATCCTGTGGTGTAAACACACCGAGTCCCAGCCCAAAGTCTAGTTCCCGGGGATCCTGCGGTGGAAACACACAGAGTCCCAGTCCAAAGTCTAGATCCTGGAGATCCTGTGGTGGAAACACACCGAGTCCCAGCCCAAAGTCTAGTTCCTGGGGATCCTGTGGTGGAAACACACCGAGTCCCAGCCCAAAGTCTAGTTCCCGGGGATCCTGTGGTGTAAACACACCGAGTCCCAGCCCAAAGTCTAGTTCCCGGGGATCCTGTGGTGGAAACACACCGAGTCCCAGCCCAAAGTCTACTTCCTGGGGATCCTGTGGTGGAAACACCGAGTCCCAGCCCAAAGTCTAGATCCTGGGGATCCTGTGGTGTAAACACCGAGTCCCAGCCAAAGTCTAGATCCTGTGGTGTAAACACACCGAGTCCCAGCCCAAAGTCTAGATCCTGGGGATCCTGTGGTGTAAACACACCGAGTCCCAGCCCAAAGTCTAGTTCCCGGGGATCCTGTGGTGTAAACACACCGAGTCCCAGCCCAAAGTCTAGATCCTGGGTATCCTGTGGTGGAAACACACCGAGTCCCAGCCCAAAGTTTAGTTCCCGGGGATCCTGTGGTGGAAACACACCGATTCCCAGCCCAAAGTCTAGATCCTGGGGATCCTGTGGTGTAAACACACCAAGTCCCAGCCCAAAGTCTAGTTCCTGGGGATCCTGTGGTGGAAACACACCGAGTCCCAGCCAAAGTCTAGATCCTGTGGTGTAAACACACCGAGTCCCAGCCCAAAGTCTAGATCCTGGAGATCCTGTGGTGGAAACACACCGAGTCCCAGCCCAAAGTCTAGTTCCTGGGGATCCTGTGGTGGAAACACCGAGTCCCAGCCCAAAGTCTAGTTCCTGGGGATCCTGTGGTGGAAACACACCGAGTCCCAGCCCAAAGTCTAGTTCCCGGGGATCCTGTGGTGTAAACACACCGAGTCCCAGCCCAAAGTCTAGTTCCTGGGGATCCTGTGGTGGAAACACCGAGTCCCAGCCCAAAGTCTAGATCCTGGGGATCCTGTGGTGTAAACACCGAGTCCCAGCCAAAGTCTAGATCCTGTGGTGTAAACACACCGAGTCCCAGCCCAAAGTCTAGATCCTGGGGATCCTGTGGTGTAAACACACCGAGTCCCAGCCCAAAGTCTAGTTCCTGGGGATCCTGTGGTGTAAACACACCGAGTCCCAGCCCAAAGTCTAGATCCTGGGTATCCTGTGGTGGAAACACACCGAGTCCCAGCCCAAAGTTTAGTTCCCGGGGATCCTGTGGTGGAAACACACCGATTCCCAGCCCAAAGTCTAGATCCTGGGGATCCTGTGGTGTAAACACACCAAGTCCCAGCCCAAAGTCTAGTTCCTGGGGTGTAAACACACCGAGTCCCAGCCCAAAGTCTAGTTCCCGGGGATCCTGTGGTGTAAACACACCGAGTCCCAGCCCAAAGTCTAGATCCCGGGGATCCTGCGGTGGAAACACACAGAGTCCCAGTCCAAAGTCTAGATCCTGGAGATCCTGTGGTGGAAACACACCGAGTCCCAGCCCAAAGTCTAGTTCCTGGGGATCCTGTGGTGGAAACACACCGAGTCCCAGCCCAAAGTCTAGTTCCCGGGGATCCTGTGGTGTAAACACACCGAGTCCCAGCCCAAAATCTAGTTCCCGGGGATCCTGTGGTGGAAACACACCGAGTCCCAGCCCAAAGTCTAGTTCCTGGGGATCCTGTGGTGGAAACACCGAGTCCCAGCCCAAAGTCTAGATCCTGGGGATCCTGTGGTGTAAACACCGAGTCCCAGCCAAAGTCTAGATCCTGTGGTGTAAACACACCGAGTCCCAGCCCAAAGTCTAGATCCTGGGGATCCTGTGGTGTAAACGCACCGAGTCCCAGCCCAAAGTCTAGTTCCCGGGGATCCTGTGGTGTAAACACACCGAGTCCCAGCCCAAAGTCTAGATCCTGGGTATCCTGTGGTGGAAACACACCGAGTCCCAGCCCAAAGTTTAGTTCCCGGGGATCCTGTGGTGGAAACACACCGATTCCCAGCCCAAAGTCTAGATCCTGGGGATCCTGTGGTGTAAACACACCAAGTCCCAGCCCAAAGTCTAGTTCCTGGGGATCCTGTGGTGGAAACACACCGAGTCCCAGCCAAAGTCTAGATCCTGTGGTGTAAACACACCGAGTCCCAGCCCAAAGTCTAGATCCTGGAGATCCTGTGGTGGAAACACACCGAGTCCCAGCCCAAAGTCTAGTTCCTGGGGATCCTGTGGTGGAAACACCGAGTCCCAGCCCAAAGTCTAGTTCCTGGGGATCCTGTGGTGGAAACACACCGAGTCCCAGCCCAAAGTCTAGTTCCCGGGGATCCTGTGGTGTAAACACACCGAGTCCCAGCCCAAAGTCTAGTTCCTGGGGATCCTGTGGTGGAAACACCGAGTCCCAGCCCAAAGTCTAGATCCTGGGGATCCTGTGGTGTAAACACCGAGTCCCAGCCAAAGTCTAGATCCTGTGGTGTAAACACACCGAGTCCCAGCCCAAAGTCTAGTTCCTGGGGATCCTGTGGTGGAAACACACCGAGTCCCAGCCCAAAGTCTAGTTCCCGGGGATCCTGTGGTGGAAACACACCGAGTCCCAGCCCAAAGTCTAGTTCCTGGGGATCCTGTGGTGGAAACACCGAGTCCCAGCCCAAAGTCTAGATCCTGGGGATCCTGTGGTGTAAACACCGAGTCCCAGCCAAAGTCTAGATCCTGTGGTGTAAACACACCGAGTCCCAGCCCAA
Source organism: Phoxinus phoxinus (assembly GCF_949152265.1). NCBI lineage: Eukaryota > Metazoa > Chordata > Actinopteri > Cypriniformes > Leuciscidae > Phoxinus > Phoxinus phoxinus. The sequence continues at coordinate 52,863,467 of NC_136876.1, forward strand.
AGTCTAGATCCTGGGGATCCTGTGGTGTAAACACACCGAGTCCCAGCCCAAAGTCTAGTTCCCGGGGATCCTGTGGTGTAAACACACCGAGTCCCAGCCCAAAGTCTAGATCCTGGGTATCCTGTGGTGGAAACACACCGAGTCCCAGCCCAAAGTTTAGTTCCCGGGGATCCTGTGGTGGAAACACACCGATTCCTAGCCCAAAGTCTAGATCCTGGGGATCCTGTGGTGTAAACACACCAAGTCCCACCCCAAAGTCTAGTTCCTGGGGATCCTGTGGTGGAAACACACCGAGTCCCAGCCAAAGTCTAGATCCTGTGGTGTAAACACACCGAGTCCCAGCCCAAAGTCTAGTTCCCGGGGATCCTGTGGTGTAAACACACCGAGTCCCAGCCCAAAGTCTAGATCCTGGGTATCCTGTGGTGTAAACACACCGAGTCCCAGCCCAAAGTCTAGTTCCCGGGGATCCTGTGGTGGAAACACACCGAGTCCCAGCCCAAAGTCTACTTCCTGGGGATCCTGTGGTGGAAACACACCGAGTCCTAGCCCAAAGTCTAGATCCTGGAGATCCTGTGGTGGAAACACACCGAGTCCCAGCCAAAGTCTAGATCCTGTGGTGTAAACACACCGAGTCCCAGCCCAAAGTCTAGTTCCTGGGGATCCTGTGGTGGAAACACACTGAGTCCCAGCCAAAGTCTAGATCCTGTGGTGGAAACACACCGAGTCCCAGCCCAAAGTCTAGTTCCTGGGGATCCTGTGGTGGAAACACCGAGTCCCAGCCCAAAGTCTAGTTCCTGGGGATCCTGTGGTGGAAACACACCGAGTCCCAGCCAAAGTCTAGATCCTGTGGTGTAAACACACCGAGTCCCAGCCCAAAGTCTAGATCCTGGAGATCCTGTGGTGGAAACACACCGAGTCCCAGCCCAAAGTCTAGTTCCTGGGGATCCTGTGGTGGAAACACCGAGTCCCAGCCCAAAGTCTAGTTCCTGGGGATCCTGTGGTGGAAACGCACCGAGTCCCAGCCCAAAGTCTAGTTCCCGGGGATCCTGTGGTGTAAACACACCGAGTCCCAGCCCAAAGTCTAGTTCCTGGGGATCCTGTGGTGGAAACACCGAGTCCCAGCCCAAAGTCTAGATCCTGGGGATCCTGTGGTGTAAACACCGAGTCCCAGCCAAAGTCTAGATCCTGTGGTGTAAACACACCGAGTCCCAGCCCAAAGTCTAGTTCCTGGGGATCCTGTGGTGTAAACACACCGAGTCCCAGCCCAAAGTCTAGTTCCCGGGGATCCTGTGGTGGAAACACACCGAGTCCCAGCCCAAAGTCTAGTTCCTGGGGATCCTGTGGTGGAAACACCGAGTCCCAGCCCAAAGTCTAGATCCTGGGGATCCTGTGGTGTAAACACCGAGTCCCAGCCAAAGTCTAGATCCTGTGGTGTAAACACACCGAGTCCCAGCCAAAAGTCTAGATCCAGGGGATCCTGTGGTGTAAACACACCGAGTCCCAGCCCAAAGTCTAGATCCTGGGTATCCTGTGGTGGAAACACACCGAGTCCCAGCCCAAAGTTTAGTTCCCGGGGATCCTGTGGTGGAAACACACCGATTCCCAGCCAAAGTCTAGATCCTGGGGATCCTGTGGTGTAAACACACCAAGTCCCAGCCCAAAGTCTAGTTCCTGGGGATCCTGTGGTGGAAACACACCGAGTCCCAGCCAAAGTCTAGATCCTGTGGTGTAAACACACCGAGTCCCAGCCCAAAGTCTAGTTCCTGGGGATCCTGTGGTGTAAACACACCGAGTCCCAGCCCAAAGTCTAGATCCTGGGGATCCTGTGGTGGAAACACACCAAGTCCCAGCCCAAAGTCTAGTTCCCGGGGATCCTGTGGTGGAAACACACCGAGTCCCAGCCCAAAGTCTAGATCCTGGGGATCCTGTGGTGGAAACACCGAGTCCCAGCCCAAAGTCTAGTTCCTGGGGATCCTGTGGTGGAAACACCGAGTCCCAGCCCAAAGTCTAGTTCCCGGGGATCCTGTGGTGGAAATACCAAGTCCCAGCCCAAAGTCTAGTTCCTGGGGATCCTGTGGTGTAAACACACAGAGTCCCAGCCCAAAGTCTAGATCCTGGGGATCCTGTGGTGTAAACACCGAGTCCCAGCCCAAAGTATAGTTCCCGGGGATCCTGTGGTGGAAACACACCGAGTCCCAGCCCAAAGTCTAGATCGTGGGGATCCTGTGATGTAAACACACCGAGGCCCAGCCCAAAGTCTAGATCCTGGGGATCCTGTGGTGTAAACACCGAGTCCCAGCCCAAAGTCTAGATCCTGGGGAAAGATCCTGACGGCTATAGTCAAAATTCATCAGAGAAGTGCTATTTTGTGCACATGTTGTCAATAAGCTACAACAGTTAAACATGTCAGCTGTGTGGACACTGGCTCTGAATTGATTGACGATATTAATATCTCGATTTTAATCGGTAACCATATGGTTTCTTTCCTTGATTTTATTTTTTTGAAAGTCAGAAGAGAGAAAAATTTATTGTCACTCCCTCCGCCCTTGTGTTGAAACATCGGTAACACTTTAACAATGTGGACTAATGAAACTTATTGTAATGTATTAACTGGCATCAACTAACAATGAGGAATACATTTGTTACTGTATTTATTAATCTTTGTTAACGTTAGTAAAAATATATATAACTGTTCATTGTGTGTTCATGTTAGTTCACAGTGCATAAACTAATGTTAACAAGATTTTAAATAGTAAAAGTAACATGAACAAAGATTAATAAATGATGTAGAAGTGATGTAGAAGTGAATAAATGAATAACTTCATTATTAGTTCATGTAGTCAATGTAGTTAACTAATGAACCTTATTTTAAGTGTTACCGAAACATCCTCACAGCAGTGTTTACTTGGTTTTATGTAATTCAACTAATTGATGACTCTGACCCAATCTACTGTGTGTGTGTGTGTGTGTGTGTGTGTGTGTGTGTGTGTGTGTGTGTGTGTGTGTGTGTGTGTGTGTGTGTGTGTGTGTGTGTGTGTGTGTGTGTGTGTGTGTGTGTGTGTGTGTGTGTGTGTGTGTGTGTGTGTGTGTGTGTGTGTGTGTGTGTGTGTGTGTGTGTGTGTGTGTGTGCGTGCGTGTGTGTGCGTGTGTGTGTGTGTGCGTGTGTGCGTGCGTGTGTGCAGGCATTGAGCAGGTGCAGTCTGAAACACTGTGTGGCGCTGTGGCAGTTGCTCAGCTCTCTGAAATCTGAGACCATGCTTCGTCTGAAGAGGGTGAGACTCTCGACACACTCAACCGTATTCTGCTTCCAGTGTGTGTGTGTAATGACTTTCTTCATCTGCACTTCAGGACCCGTTTGTGGGAATCAGCAAAGAGTACAAGGATCCTCTGCTGGAGGAACACAAGACACTGCTCACGAGCTTCTTCACCAAGTCCAGCGCTGACGGCTTCCTGCTGGAGATGCACGAGTTCCTGCTTCTGGTCCTGAAGAGCCCGAAAGCCACGGACACCTTCAAGCCTGACTGGGGGTGAGAGCTGAGGATGGGACAATAGCTCTCTGAAACTTTAATACTAATCTCGCTTTTCTTCTGATGTGCAGGACTAATGAGTTTTTTAGAAGGGGTTCAGTGTTGCCTCAGTTCATATTTGACTTTAATTCCTGAATTACAGGTGTATAGATGCATATAAATGTCAAAACTTTTCATTCCTATTTGAGAGATCTGACCAAATATGTCAAGTGTTCTGATAAACTGACATGAAACAGCTTCATAAATCCAAAATACTGAGTCCTGCATGGGTCCTGTTTGGTAAACCCACACCCGTTCTACTTACCAGAACACCGACCCGTTATTAATCATTTCATTCCCAACCCGTTTAACATAAAGACAGCGACCGCATTAAATCTACTACATCAGGGAGACTCAAATGATTTATTTTCTCGTGTAACACAAGCAATCAAACCAACATTATGAATTCTGAGTTGATGCATTTATGAAAAATAGAAACCCAACATGGTAATAATTAACAGAACAAATGAGAATGTGTATCCGTTGTGTAAACAAGACCAAATCTAAGCCTGTGTGTGCTTCTCTAAGCCTGTTCACATGATGTAGGCTATTTCCATACATAATGTAGTGCATTAAATCACTATACAAATGCTTAGATGTTTCCATAAATTAAAAGAACATATAGCCGAATATGAGCCTTCACTGTCATATAATATTGGGGATATTTTAGAGGATTCACTCTGCAGTTTCATGAGAGACAACCTCATTTAAATGCAGTGTATTCATGTCTTGGTCGTCTTGGCAGTGTGAAAATGACTACAGTTTTTAAGAATATGTGATTATAAATGTAGCTTTTTTTCGTTGACTCATTTTGCTGCACAATTTTTATGTAGTTGACAAAAAAAAGGACAATTCCATAAACCTGTGGTAATCATGAAGTAACCTATTATTTACTTAAATTACTCAAATCAATTTAACCAAAATATTTAGTAAATGAACATACAGTTGGTGAGGAATATGGGGAAATATTCATATTCTCCAGAAAACTTCAGAGCAGATTGAGCCTGGTTAAGATTGTGCTGATGTAAATCTGTAATAACTCTGTGATGTGTGTGTGTGTGTGTGTGTGTGTGTGTGTGTGTGTACAGTCTGAAAGACACGGTTGTGTCCTACATGGAGCGTAAAGACCTGGACGTTCCTCCTGAGGTGGACGAGTTCTTCCCTGAGGAGATCCTGCTCTCGCAATACACCGAAACCTGGAAGCTCTCGGTCCATGTCAGACAAGAGCGAAACCAAAGATGAAGAGCTTCTGTCGTCTGAACAGTCACTCGTATCAGGGAGACATTCGTGTTCATTTACACATGCCATACTTTCCAAAACTGTGCCTTTTACAGTGTATGAGGTTCAGTGTTCTGCTGTGTATTCCTCGTTCATATACAGCTGTGTATTGTCAGATTATGGTTCATATACAGCTGTGTACTGTCAGATTATGGTTTGGTCTGTCAATGAACCATAATCTGACAGTACAAGTAATCTTTGATCTTTTGATTTTGATTGTAATAAGTTGTGATGTACTTGCTTAAAATCTTTTCAAAGTTCAAAACAATCATGAACCCATTGCTAAACTTGTGCTGTAACTTTTTTTTTTTTTTCCAGTTTTGGGAAGTTGCTAACAATTGTATTACCATTCCTTCTGTATTTGTTTACTTAAGAATATGTACAGACTGATTTAAGGACGTGAACTCTTGTGAAATATAAACTGAGCCCAGAACCGGACGCGCTCATGTCCTCACCAACCTCATGTTGTTTTGCACTTTATCTTGTTCTCTGCTAAAGACAATGTTTCTGTGTGATAACACACATATGCTGGAACAATGCTGTGTGCACAACTGTTTGTTTGTCTTTTTCTATGATAAACATGGCTTTGAATAAAGTAGTTATTATAATATTTCGGTGAGATCATCATCACATGTTCTGCTGTCTCGTCCTGACAGTTTAATGTTAAAAGCTGCATGTCTGAAGATTATGGCTTCTTCTCTTCTGTTTCTAGCTAACCTAACCCTATTTCTGTCCTCAAACCCATTTCTGCTTTCTCCTCCTACCATTGTTTTACCTTCTTCTCCTCATTTATTGTTTAATCATAATCTCATCTATTCTCCAAACCTTGTCATGTGTGGGCTTGTGGGGGAAATAGGTGTAGAAACACATTGGCTGTTCATTTGAGCCTCTCTATATTTCAAGAGGTCATGAATTTCATATTTTTTTATGTTTTCTGTTACTGTTTTTTCATAATTTAGATATTTTAGGCCAGTGATACCAAGAAACTCAGCCGTGGATCCATCAACAGGCACACTTTTACATAGATGTGTGAATTGCATTAAATTGTCCATATAAGGGGCGAGGGAAACCAGATATGATGGTGAAGACGTTCTGGCTCAGCTGGGACTCGAACCAGAACCTTCTCGCTTAATATCAGACATAAGAGACTGACACTTGTTCGAAGGCAAAACCCCCAGTGTTATATTTCTGTTTATATAATCCACACTCAGAGTGTTAAAAAGTAACGCTGAAGCAGTGTTAAAGTTGATGAGAAATAACAGAGTTAGTATATGATTGAGAATTAGTGATGAACACCTGCTGTTAACAAGCACTGAAGGAAAGAGGAACAAGAAGAGAATAACTATCATCAGAAACACAAGTCTGTCACGTCTACAGAACTTCATTCGAAAATCAACAGATTTAGATCGTTTTTTTTATTGAAAATGTTCAGTTTGAAGTCCCCATTATCAGAGTTTGCTTTAGACTCTAATATGCAAAAGTCAGAGGTTTAACTAATCTTTAATTATATAAATAATACATTTTATGTCATTGGTTACAGCAACCCTGGGATTCTTGGGATCCAGCAGTAATGCGATTCATCATATGGATTTCAAAATGTTATTATGCCCAAAAAAACATCAAGAATCAGCGTATGAATCTCAACAATGGTGACAATCAACATAAGGCTTCATGTTGCAATGCGGCATTAATAAATGATGCAGCTGAATTCTCTTAGCAAAATAAAAGCAAATAAAAGAAAATACTGTTTTGTTGTGACCTTGTATTAGCTTGTTTTGTTATGTTTGCAGTTGTTCAGTTGTTAGTTAGCGTTGTTAAGATTCATACACTGATTATTGATGTCTGTGTGTCTGAATGAAAATGTAGTTTCTGATATATTTAAGTGCAGAATTACGTTAAAATCAGTAGACCTGTGATTAATCATAACACATCTGGATCTGTTGAATTATGTTGTCAATAACACACACTTAATATAATCAGAGATTAGTGATGTCATTATAAAGCATAATCGGCAACACCTTATATTTTGTCTCGTTTTGTTTTTTGTTATAACAAGTGTGTTTAATAAACACTTCTAGCAGTAATTTAACACTGAGAGTTTTGCTGTGAACAGTCTCTGTCTCTTATGTCTGATATGAATCGAGTCCCAGCTGAGCGAGAACGTCTTGACCCTCATCTCTGGTTTCCTTACACTAAAGATGACACTGTTTTCTATAGGTGCGAATGTGTGTTTTACTGCCGACAACCATCAAAACAATGCTGTTAAATTTAAATGTAAAATGTTAATGTGTGTTGGTTTAACATCATATACACTCTCAGGAAATGAAACACAACTTTAACTGACACAGCCTGAAATCAACGAATCAAAAGAAGACTTAAATCTATGAAGATGATTGGACACACCATGTCCTTTTTATTTGAGTTATGGTCTTTGTAACAGAAACACATAATATGTTGCAACAGGAACCAGAAACAAAGATGACCAGCTAATCTAGTTTTCAGCATCATAAAGTAGAATAATAATTCACTAATCTCATCATTGACCAATAGTGCTTATTTGTTATGATTAGATAATGTTCATCAACAAAGCTTTCTTGCTACAGATCAGACTTTTTTATATTCATTGTGGGTAATAAAATAAATAAGTTTAGACACACACAGACATCAAGATTAATCACATGAATCTCAACCATGGTGACATGCTTCGTGCCGCAATGCATGCTGGGAGCCATGATTTTTATACTATGGTGACTCCCGCATGCATTTCGCCACAAAGCTTGTCACAATTGTTGATATTCATATGCAGAATGTCTGATCTGTGGCAAGAAAGTATTGTTGGTGAACATAACCATTCATAACTGTTTCAAACACCACAAACTCACATTAATGCAGACAACTAATGGCTTTATTGAAATTTCATATTACTTTAATTTAGTTTGGTTTCCAATAGATGGCAGCAACCTTCCACTAAATCATGGCACAGTTTTCATGTTATCATCATGAATGAAACTTCTTCTCGAGTTAGAAGTTCTCAGCACAGCACGAATGCAATAAAAAGCACTCATTTCATTTTTAATGTTTAATGTTTAGTTGTATATTTAGAGTTGTTTCTGTTATTGAATGTTGTGGTTATTATCATTGTGCTGAAGAACAACACTGATATCCCAGCTGAACTGAATTATTATTGAATAAACTCAATTCATTTGTGTCCATATATCTTCAATTACATTAATTAAGAGTAATTCATTATTTACAGCAATGGGGAATATAAGAAAATTCTCATCATATAAGAAAAAAAATGATATCAACCTTAATGTTATGTAGCTGGAGAAATATATGAGAGTTCTGCTTCAGTAAAACCTTGTTTTTCAGGTTGAATTCAGTTATGATCAGTAATCTTACATCATTAATTTCATTTCGACCACACCAGTTATTGTAGATGTAACCACATCAATACATTTGCTAAGTTGAACTGACTAAACGTTTTTGTCAGTGTATCGCAGAGCAACTTCAGAATATTAATTCTAATATGTTTACATTTATTTCCCTTTTTTACAATGTAACTCTACACATAGATATGTTTGATATGTTTGGCGGTTTACAATCATTTGGAATGATTTGGATCAGCCAGAATGTGATTACTTGCTTTTGCATATGTACTGTAAACTCTAATAAATAACACACAATAATACAATTTTGCATATGTACTGTACTCTAATAAATAACACACAATAATACACTTTTGCATATGTACTGTACTCTAATAAATAACACACAATAATACACTTTTGCATATGTACTGTAAACTCTAATAAATAACACACAAAAATACACTTTTGCATATGTACTGTAAACTCTAATAAATAACACACAATAATACACTTTTGCATATATACTGTAAACTCTAATAAATAACACACAATAATACACTTTTGCATATGTACTGTAAACTCTAATAAATAACACACAATAATACACTTTTGCATATGTACTGTAAACTCTAATAAATAACACACAATAATACACTTTTGCATATGTACTGTACTCTAATAAATAACACACAATAATACACTTTTGCATATGTACTTTACTCTAATAAACAACACACAATAATACACTTTTGCATATGTACTTTAATAAACAACACACAATAATACACTTTTGCATATGTACTGTACTCTAATAAATAACACACAATAATACACTTTTGCATATGTACTGTACTCTAATAAACAACACACAATAATACACTTTTGCATATGTACTGTAAACTCTAATAAACAACACACAATAATACACTTTTGCATATGTACTTTACTCTAATAAACAACACACAATAATACACTTTTGCATATGTACTTTAATAAACAACACACAATAATACACTTTTGCATATGTACTGTAAACTCTAATAAACAACACACAATAACACACTTTTGCATATGTACTGTACTCTAATAAATAACACACAATAATACACTTTTGCATATGTACTTTACTCTAATAAACAACACACAAGAATACACTTTTGCATATGTACTGTAAACTCTAATAAATAACACACAATAATACACTTTTGCATATGTACTGTAAACTAATAAATAACACACAATAATACACTTTTGCATATGTACTGTAAACTCTAATAAATAACACACAATAATACACTTTTGCATATGTACTGTAAACTCTAATAAATAACACACAATAATACACTTTTGCATATGTACTGTACTCTAATAAATAACACACAATAATACACAATAATGGGTCTTTTGCGTGATCAACCGCATATTACTGCTATTACACAACGTTGAGCTTTTGAAATGAACGATGTATAAATTAACATTTTAGAAGAATTAACATTTCTTGCAAAGGAGAAATTAGGATTAATCCTTAAATTAGGATATTTAGTTGTGACATTTTTCTAATGTCTAAGTAAAAATGTAAATGAGAAACTTGTGTAAAGATTTATACTTGTATGGAAATGGCAAATGCCATCGATGCCATCTAGTGGCTTTAGTTGAAGTTGCATATTATTTCATTTGTAAGCTTTTGTTTCGATGACAGCAATCATTGCATATCAACACATTATCATTTTCACGAATTATAACTGTTATAGAAGCGAAAACACAAGATATACTAGTTTCATGGATTTCTATTATGAAAGATTGTTGTTGTGTTAAGATTTATTTCAAGAACTAACAAGCAAAGACGAATTATTGCTGTGATTAGAAGCTCATAACAACCATATGAGAAATGTGTGTTTGCATTACAGATTATAAGTACTTTAGCTCATACACAAGCGATCTCAATAATATCCACTCATTGCATAGCCTACCCATAACACGTGCTTTTTTAATCTTAGACACATGTTCTTATTAAAAGTTTTCAAATGTATTTTATTTGCATATCTGCATATTTTTTATGGGATTTAATTGATTTCCCTCATATTCTAATTTCTAAAGGAAACCCGTGAAAAGATGTAGCTTTACCTGTGTGGAAATGGCCAATGAGCCAGTGGATTTATTCCCGGATCTCTGCAGCCATCTAGCGGCTTCAGCTGAAATGTCATATTATTTTATTTCTGGTTGGTTTCCAATAGATGGCAGCAATCGTCCATAAATCATGGCATATTTTTCGTGTTATCATTGCTTTCATCTCTGAAATGCACAGCAGGAATGCAATAAAATGCATTGAAATAAGCACTAATTTCATTGAATAAACTATAGTAATTCTCCCTGTGATACACCGTTTCATTGTTTCGTTCCTGCTGTGCAAAGAATTTCTCTGACAGCTGCGAAAATGCTTTTTGATTTGATATCTTTTTAATTAAAAAAAAAAACACTTAATAAGTGCGACCTTATATTGCGTGCGTGCAGGAAAACAAACGAATTATTGCTGTGACAGAAGTCATTTATGCTTAGTTAGATCGACTATGAAACAGTAAATGTTATGTTACCTCTTCAATGCACATCGGATTAAGTTTAAACGTATGTATTGCAATCATTACACGTGTCATTATCTCGCACAAACGGAATAAGATATAACGTGTGCAGTTGCTTTACATTTCAGCTCTTAAGTTAGCGGATGTTATGTGTGTCTTCTCAATGCACAAACTTACATTTTATAACAATGCAATACAGCAGAAAAGGTTTCTCTTATTGCACAACAGAATGAGTGAGTTCTTGTATACACTGCAATGCAACAAATGCAATGCTTATGTTATTATTCATTGCACGTTATCATGTGTGCAATGCAATGCCAGAGAACAAATATTATCTCCTCGTTGCACAAAGAATGAGTTAGTTCTTAAATGCAGTGCAACAAGTTCAAGCTTATGCAATGCAAGCTTATTATATGTTATCATCATTGCACACACGATCTTGTGCAATGATGCTGTTGCATTGAATTGCAATCCGTTCTGCAATAAAGAATAATATATAAGCAATGCACTTGATGCATTGCAATGCATACAATAACTAACTCATTCGTTATGTAATGCACAAATGTTATCTTTTCGTTGCACAACGGAATTAGTTAGTTCTTGTATGCATTGCACAAGTGCATAGCTTAGGCTATATATTATTCTTTATTGCACAACGCAATGCATCACATGTTATCTCTTTGTTGCACAAGTTAGTTGTTGGATGCAATGAAATGCGATGCAGCACAACTGTCCTTGTTGCACAAAGAATGAGTTAGTTATATATTACTTTTCTGTTCATTCTCATTGTCTCCTCCTGCTGTTTTATCATGTCATGTAGTAGTCCTTATTAATTTGACATATTTCTGGCCGAAGTGTTCTCGATCTTGGTGTTCATTCTCATTGACTCTTCTGATGATTAAATGAATCAATGCCATTCAGAATTCCATTTTTGACCTTTTGAACATACTTCTGGCCAAAGACTCCTCGATCTTGAACTTTCTATTTGATGAAATAGCCATATAGTATTATGAATATGTATAGAACGTTCAAGCTCATATACTCTGCAGCCAGAAATATGTTCAGTATTTAAATATGTGCAATTGTATGGCTATTGTTATGTCTGAAGGACTCAAAAAATGTCTTGATGTAAAGTCAGAATTGAGACTATGAGTTACCCAGGACTCTTTGGCCAGAAATATGTTCAATTGGCCAAATATGGACTAAATTAGGAATAATAATATGGTTGATGAAACATCAAAAGTACACTGTTAGACCTTACCGGGTTTTTTTACAGTAAAATACTGGCAACACTGTTGCCAGTAATTTACTGTTAATTGTACAGTTCTTTACTGTAATCTACAGTATTTTACTGTAGTATACAGTTTGTTACTGTAAAATTTACTAAATTAAAACTCGAGTTAAAACTAATTTCACTTGCAGAAACCGACTGCCTTAAATTGACCAACTGTCATTTAAATGTATTAACTAAAATGTGTAATGCATTAATAATGTGAGAAAAGAGTTGAGAACTTTCATTAGAAACCACAAAAAAAAACTTAAGTACATAAAAAGATTTCCACTGTACCAGCAACTACACAGTAGTTGTGTGGCCTGTTAAATATAGCAAAATGCAGCACATCACAGATGTTTCTAGATCTTCTGCTGGACTGAAGCACAGGCTCTACTCTTCAGCACAATGGTGACCCAAAAAACTACATTTTACAGTAAACTATTGGCAACAGTGTTGCCAGTATAAACCTGTTTTATAACTTACAGTTTATTACTGTTTAAATACTTTTCGTGGGTGTGTCTTTTTATCTTACACTGTTAACCCTTTCAACCCCACAGGAAAATCCACACTACAAAGAGTAAAAAGTAACATTGATAAGATAATTAAGTGAATATGTAAGTGATTGTTGAGCATTAGTGATGAACACCTGCTGTTAACAAGCAGGATCACTGAAGGAAAGAGAAACACAGAACAGAAAATAGAGAAACACAAGAACTACAACTGACTTCCAGCCATTACACATTATTACACGTATTATTAACCAGTATGACTTTATTTCTGTCATACATCTACAGAAGTAGTTATTGAGATGTTTAATTGAAAATGTTTGATTTGAAGTTACCATTATAGAGATCAGTGTTTGTTTAGTTGGGTTGCTGATGCTAAAATATAATGTTTTTCTCTTGAGCTGTGTTTTTGCATTCACACTTGTGCACACACACAGTTTGTGAATGATTGTGATTATATTCACTATCATGAAGAAATCATTATATAGCCTGTCCATTCATTAAGAAGTTACTTCTCACTCATTCAGAGTTTAATTGTTAATCAAAAGTGTTACGTTACCACCACTGTGAAACAACAGCAACAATGACTAATTTATTTCTAACACAAGCATAACCGAAAATAACAGATCTACACTGCAATACAGAAACACAGAAATATCACAAATTAGAACATGCATCTCAACAATGGTGGGAATACATATCTTTAATTATTATTCATTCAGCAGAGCATGCTGGGAGTTTTTATACTATCCTGGTACCCAGCATGCATTGCGACATGAAACTTTTGATTGTCACCATTGTTGAGATTCATACGCTGATTGTTGATGTCTGTGTGTGCCTGAGTCAAGCAGCAGTTAATATAATTGTAATGCACTATATGATTTCAAAATTCTTCAGTTGAATTGATTACAGAAATATTGCTTGATTTCATGTTGTAGATTATCAGATATATGGTATTAAACCCATAAATTCATGGCTTACATACAAAAATGAGCAAAAACTTATGAAAGGTAATTTTTTAGTCAAAAAAACAAAAATTCCTGATCAACTTCGTCTTGACTTTTTATTGCCATAACAAATGTGCTTTATAAACTCAATGTTACAACAGCCAGATAGAGATGAATGGAAGAAGTTTTTAAGTCAAGGTGCAAGAGACCAACTAAAGCAAATACTGATCTCCATCACGGTGACAACAAAATGTATTATTAACTAAATCTCTGTTCATTGTCAACAATAACTTTTGTACATGTATGGAAGAAATAATGTTAAACTGGCTTCACACTCAGTGTGGCTGGAAGTCAGTTGTAGTTCTTGCGTTTCTCTTTTTTCTGTTCTTGTTTCTCTGTCCTTCAGTGATTCTGCTTATCAGGTGTTCATCAGTGTCTCAATTCACTCACTTCTTTTCATTCACTCTGTCAAGTGGACTATATTAGTGAACTAGTGTAGGGAATAGTGAATGAGGGTATAGGGTGTGATTGGGAAAACAGCCTCTGAGTGTCGACTTTGAGCGCCGTTAATTCACAGTATATTCCTGTAGGTATATTCCAGTATATTACTGTTTTAGTGGAAAATGGTATAATATTGTAAGAATGTGGGCTTTTTCTACAGTAAGGGTTAACAGTGTAGTCACTCAGAACAAATGGTGAGTTACCCATTGATGGCTCTTCGGCCAGAAAATGTTCTCTTTGTCAAATATGGACTTCTGTATGGCTTATGCAACATCAGAAGGAGTCTAGGAGAGTGTATAAAAAGACTCTTTCATCAAAACAAGTTTATGAAAATGAATAATAAGTTTACCCATTGATGGTTCTTTGGGCAGAAATATCTTCTAATCACAATATTTAACCATGTGAAAATATATTTGATAGAAAATCTCAATGTCTCCTCCTGATGTTTCATCAGCCATAAATTATTCTGTATTTGACCTTTCGAACTGGCCTCGATTTTGAACTTTCTATGAATTCTCATTGACTCCTATTTTTATTCTTCATGTACAATGAGCACATATGATAGGTTCTTTGCATATTGGAATAAGGTTTTGCAACAGCTGATAAAATAATTTCCCTTCAAAAAACAACTGAATAGGTTACTTATATACACTTCAGCATAAGTTAATTCTAAAATGCATTGTAAGGCAACGAAGTGCATGATACTTTTATTGTTATTCTTCAATGCACAACGCTTGAGCTTATAAGCAAACGATGCAACAGCAGATTGCATTGCAAATATCTTTAATGCACTGTTGAATAACATAGTTCTTGAATGCATTGCAAGGCAACAAAGTGCATGATACTTTTATTGTTATTCTTCAATGCACAACGCTTGAGCTTATAAGCAGACGATGCAACAGCAGATTGCATTGTAAATGTCTTCAGTGCATTTTGGCCTGAGTTAGTTCTTGAATGCAACGAAGTGCATGATACTTTTATTGTTATTCTTCAATGCACAGCGCTTAATCGTATGTGCAAAGCGATGCAACAGCAGATTGCATTGCAAATATCTTTAATGCACTGTTGAATTAGTTAGTTCTTGAATGCATAGGCAACAAAGTGCATGATACTTTTATTGTTATTCTTCAATGCACAACGCTTGAGCGTATAAGCAAACGATGCAACAGCAGATTGCATTGCAAATATCTGCATTGCACTTTGGCCTGAGTTAGTTCTTGAATGCATTGTAAGACAACAAAGTGTATGATACTTTTATTGTTATTCTTCAATGCACAGCGCTTAATCGTATGTGCAAAGCGATGCAACAGCAGATTGCATTGCAAATATCTTCAATGCAGTGTTGAATGAGTTAGTTCTTGAATGCATTGCAAGGCAACAAAGTGCATGATACTTTTATTGTTATTCTTCAATGCACAACGCTTGAGCTTATAAGCAAACGATGCAACAGCAGATTGCATTGCAAATATCTTTAATGCACTGTTGAATGAGTTAGTTCTTGAATGCATTGCAAGGCAAAAAAAGTGCATGATACTTTTATTGTTATTCTTCAATGCACAACGCTTGAGCTTATAAGCAAACGACGCAACAGCAGATTGCATTGCATGTGTTCAGTGCACTTTGGGCCTGAGTTAGTTCTTGAATGCAACGAAGTGCATGTTACTTTTATTGTTATTCTTTAATGCACAACGCTTGAGCTTATAAGCAAACGATGCAACAGCAGATTGCATTGCAAATATCTTTAATGCACTTTTGAATGAGTTAGTTCTTGAATGCATTGCAAAACAACAAAGTGCATGATACTTTTATTGATATTCTTCAATGCACAACGCTTGAGCTTATAAGCAAACGATGCAACAGCAGATTGCATTGCAAATATCTTCATTGCACTTTGGCCTGAGTTAGTTCTTGAATGCATGGTAATGCAACAAAGGGAATGTTGCTTTAATTGTTATTGTTCAATGCACAACGCTTTAACGTATGTGCAAAGAGATGCAACAGCAGATTGCATTGCAAATATCTTCAATGCAATGTTGAATGAGTTAGTTCTTGAATGTATTGCAAGGCAACAAAGTGCATGGTACTTTTATTGTTATTCTTCAATGCACAACGCTTGACATAAGCAAACGATGGAACAGCAGATTGCATTGCAAATATCTTTTATGCACTGTTGAATGAGTTAGTTCTTGAATGCATTGCAAGGCAAAAAAAGTGCATGATACTTTTATTGTTATTCTTCAATGCACAATGCTTGAGCTTATAAGCAAACGATACAACAGCAGATTGCATTGCAAATGTCTTCAGTGCACTTTGGCCTGAGTTAGTTCTTGAATGCAACGAAGTGCATGTTACTTTTATTGTTATTCTTCAATGCACATCGCTTGAGCTTATAAGCAAACTATGCAACAGCAGATTGCATTGCAAATATCTTTAATGCACCGTTGAATGAGTTAGTTCTTGAATGCATTGCAAGGCAACAAAGTGCATGATAATTTTAATGTTATTCTTCAATGCACAACGCTTGAGCGTATAAGCACACGATACAACCGCAGATTGCATTGCAAATATCTTTTATGGACTGTTGAATAACATAGTTCTTGAATGCATTGCAAGGCAAAAAAAGTGCATGAAACTTTTATTGTTATTCTTCAATGCACAACGCTTGAGCTTATAAGCAAACGATGCAACAGCAGATTGCATTGCAAATATCTTTAATGCACTGTTGAATGAGTTAGTTCTTGAATGCATTGCAAGGCAACAAAGTGCATGACACTTTTATTGTTATTCTTCAATGCACAACGCTTGAGTTTATAAGCAAACGATGCAACCGCAGATTGCAAAGCAAATATCTTTTATGCACTGTTGAATGAGTTAGTTCTTGAATGCATTGCAAGGCAAACAAAGTGCATGATACTTTTATTGTTATTCTTCAATGCACAGCGCTTAATCGTATGTGTAAAGCGATGCAACAGCAGATTGCATTGCAAATATCTTCACTGTTGAATGAGTTAGTTCTTGAATGCATTTCAAGGCAACAGAGTGCATGATACTTTTAATGTTATTCTTCAATGCACAACGCTTGAGCGTATAAGCAAACGATACAACCGCAGATTGCATTGCAAATATCTTTAATGCACTGTTGAATTAGTTAGTTCTTGAATGCATTGCAAGGCAAAAAAAGTGCATGAAACTTTTATTGTTATTCTTCAATGCACAACGCTTGAGCTTATAAGCAAACGATGCAACAGCAGATTGCATTGCAAATATCTTTAATGCGCTGTTGAATGAGTTAGTTCTTGAATGCATTGAAAGGCAACAAAGTCCATGATACTTTTATTGTTATTCTTCAATGCACAACGCTTGAGCTTATAAGCAAACGATGCAACAGCAGATTGCATTGCAAATATCTTTATGCACTGTTGAATGAGTTAGTTCTTGAATGCATTGCAAAGAAACAAAGTGCATGATACTTTTATTGTTATTCTTCAATGCACAACGCTTGAGCTTATAAGCAAATGATGCAACAGCAGATTGCATTGCAAATATCTTTAATGCACTGTTGAATTAGTTAGTTCTTGAATGCATAGGCAACAAAGTGCATGATACTTTTTTTGTTATTCTTCAATGCACAACGCTTGAGCTTATAAGCAAACGATGCAACAGCAGATTGCATTGCAAATATCTTTAATGCACTGTTGAATGAGTTAGTTCTTGAATGCATTGAAAGGCAACAAAGTGCATGATACTTTTATTGTTATTCTTCAATGCACAACGCTTGAGCTTATAAGCAAACGATTCAACAGCAGATTGCATTGCAAATATCTTTAATGCACTGTTGAATGAGTTAGTTTTTGAATGCATTGCAAGGCAACAAAGTGCATGATACTTTTATTGTTATTCTTCAATGCACAACGCTTGAGCTTATAAGCAAACGATGCAACAGCAGATTGCATTGCAAATATCTTTAATGCACTGTTGAATGAGTTAGTTCTTGAATGCATTGCAAAGAAACAAAGTGCATGATACTTTTATTGTTATTCTTCAATGCACAACGCTTGAGCTTATAAGCAAATGATGCAACAGCAGATTGCATTGCAAATATCTTTAATGCACTGTTGAATGAGTTAGTTCTTGAATGCATTGAAAGGCAACAAAGTGCATGATACTTTTTTTGTTATTCTTCAATGCACAACGCTTGAGCTTATAAGCAAACGATGCAACAGCAGATTGCATTGCAAATATCTTTAATGCACTGTTGAATGAGTTAGTTCTTGAATGCATTGAAAGGCAACAAAGTGCATGATACTTTTATTGTTATTCTTCAATGCACAACGCTTGAGCTTATAAGCAAACGATTCAACAGCAGATTGCATTGCAAATATCTTTAATGCACTGTTGAATGAGTTAGTTTTTGAATGCATTGCAAGGCAACAAAGTGCATGATACTTTTATTGTTATTCTTCAATGCACAACGCTTGAGCTTATAAGCAAACGATGCAACAGCAGATTGCATTGCAAATATCTTTAATGCACTGTTGAATGAGTTAGTTCTTGAATGCATTGAAAGGCAACAAAGTGCATGATACTTTTATTGTTATTCTTCAATGCACAACGCTTGAGCTTATAAGCAAACGATGCAACAGCAGATTGCATTGCAAATATCTTTAATGCACTGTTGAATGAGTTAGTTCTTGAATGCATTTCAAGGCAACAGAGTGCATGATACTTTTAATGTTATTCTTCAATGCACAACGCTTGAGCGTATAAGCAAACGATACAACCGCAGATTGCATTGCAAATATCTTTAATGCACTGTTGAATGAGTTAGTTCTTGAATGCATTGCAAGGCAAAAAAAGTGCATGAAACTTTTATTGTTATTCTTCAATGCACAACGCTTGAGCTTATAAGCAGATTGCATTGCAAATATCTTTAATGCACTGTTGAATGAGTTAGTTCTTGAATGCATAGCAAATATCTTTAATGCACTGTTGAATGAGTTAGTTCTTGAATGCATAGGCAACAAAGTGCATGATACTTTTTTTGTTATTCTTCAATGCACAACGCTTGAGCTTATAAGCAAACGATGCAACAGCAGATTGCATTGCAAATATCTTTAATGCACTGTTGAATGAGTTCGTTTTTGAATGCATTGCAAGGCAACAAAGTGCATGATACTTTTATTGTTATTCTTCAATGCACAACGCTTGAGCGTATAAGCAAACGATGCAACAGCAGATTGCATTGCAAATATCTTTAATGCACTGTTGAATGAGTTAGTTCTTGAATGCATTGCAAAGAAACAAAGTGCATGATACTTTTATTGTTATTTTTCAATGCATAACGCTTGAGCTATAAGCAAATGATGCAACAGCAGATTGCATTGCAAATATCTTTAATGCACTGTTGAATTAGTTAGTTCTTGAACGCATAGGCAACAAAGTGCATGATACTTTTTTTGTTATTCTTCAATGCACAACGCTTGAGCGTATAAGCAAACGATACAACCGCAGATTGCATTGCAAATATCTTTTATGCACTGTATGAGTTAGTTCTTGAATGCATTGCAAGGCAAAAAAAGTGCATGATACTTTTAATGTTATTCTTCAATGCACAATGCTTGAGCTTATAAGCAAACGATGCAACAGCAGATTGCACTGCAAATGTCTTCAGTGCACTTTGGCCTGGGTTAGTTCTTGAATGCAACGAAGTGCATTTTACTTTTATTGTTATTCTTCAATGCACATCGCTTGAGCTCATAAGCAAACTATGCAACAGCAGATTGCATTGCAAATATCTTTAATGCACTGTTGAATGAGTTAGTTCTTGAATGCATAGGCAACAAAGTGCATGATACTTTTATTGTTATTCTTCAATGCACAACGCTTGAGCGTAAAAGCAAGCGATGCAACAGCAGATTGCATTGCAAATATCTTTAATGCACTGTTGAATGAGTTAGTTCTTGAATGCATTGCAAGGCAATAAAAGTGCATGTAAAAATATTTTCCTTGGGTCAAATATGGACTTCTGTATGGCTGATTTAACATCAGGAGTCTCTAAGTTTATATAGTTTAAAACCAATTAGGACCCTTTGACCAGAAATAAGTTCAATCCGTCAAGATATGGACTTCTAAATGGACTTAAATATGGCTAATGAAGCATCAGAAGTTGTCTATGAGTATGGAAAGTTCAAGATTGAGGATTTCTTGGCCAAAAATATTTTCCTTGGGTCAAATATGGACTTCTGTATGGCTAATATAACATCACAACAAGTCAATCTTTATGAATAGCAAGTTAATGTTCAGGTAACTCTTTGGCCAGGAATATGTCCATTAAGTCAAAAAGTGACCTCTGTATACAGAGTTCAAAGACTCTGTATGGCAGATTTTTCATCAAAAGTAGTCTATATATATATATATATATATTTTTTTTTTTTAGGACCCTTTAACCGGAAATAAGTTCAATAGGTCAGATATGGCCATATATGGCTTATGAAGCATCAGAATGAGTCAATGAGTATGTATAGAAAAATCAAGATGAGGAGTCTTTGGCCAAAAATATGTTCAGTAGGTCAAATATGGAATTCTGAATGGCTGATTTAACATCAGGAGTCTCTAAGTTTATATAGTTTAAAACAATTAGGACCCTTTGACCAGAAATAAGTTTAATCCGTCAAGATATGGACTTCTAAATGGACTTCAATATGGCTAATGAAGCATCAGAAGTTGTCTATGAGTATGTATGGAAAGTTCAAGATTGAGGATTTTTTGGCCAGAAATATTTTCCTTGGGTCAAATATGGACTTCTGTATGGCTAATATAACATCACAACAAGTCAATCTTTACGAATAGCAAGTTAATGTTCAGGTAACTCTTTGGCCAGGAATATGACCATTAAGTCAAAAAGTGACCTCTGTATACAGAATTCATAGACTCTGTATGGCAGATTTTTTATCAAAAGTAGTCTATTTTTTTTTTTTTTTTTAAGGACCCTTTAACCGGAAATAAGTTCAATAGGTCAGATATGGCCATATATGGCTTATGGAGCATCAGAATGAGTCAATGAGTATGTACAGAAAAATCAAGATGAGGACTCTTTGGCCAAAAATATGTTCAGTAGGTCAAATATGGAATTCTGAATGGCTGATTTAACATCAGGAGTCTCTAAGTTTATATAGTTTAAAACCAATTAGGACCCTTTGACCAGAAATAAGTTCAATCCGTCAAGATATGGAATTCTAAATGGACTTAAATATGGCTAATGAAGCATCAGAAGTTGTCTATGAGTATGTATGGAAAGTTCAAGATTGAGGATTTTTTGGCCAGAAATATTTTCCTTGGGTCAAATATGGACTTCTGTATGGCTAATATAACATCACAACAAGTCAATCTTTACGAATAGGAAGTTAATGTTCAGGTACTCTTTGGCCAGGAATATGACCATTAAGTCAAAAATTGACCTCTGTATACAGAATTCAAAGACTCTGTATTGCAGATTTTTTATCAAAAGTAGACTTTTTTTTATTTATTTTTTTATTTTTTTTAGGACCCTTTAACCGGAAATAAGTTCAATAGGTCAGATATGGCCATATATGGCTTATGGAGCATCAGAATGAGTCAATGAGTATGTATAGAAAAATCAAGATGAGGACTCTTTGGCCAAAAATATGTTCAGTAGGTCAAATATGAAATTCTGAATGGCTGATTTAACATCAGGAGTCTCTACGTTTATATAGTTTAAAACCAATTAGGACCCTTTGACCAGAAATAAGTTCAATCCGTCAAGATATGGACTTCTAAATGGACTTAAATATGGCTAATGAAGCATCAGAAGTTGTCTTTGAGTATGTATGGAAAGTTCAAGATTGAGGATTTTTTGGCCAAAAACATTTTCCTTGGGTCAAATATGGACTTATGTGTGGCTAATATAACATCACAACAAGTCAATCTTTATGAATAGCAAGTTAATGATCAGGTAACTCTTTGGCCAGGAATATGTCCATTAAGTCAAAAAGTGACCTCTGTATACAGAGTTCAAAGACTCTGTATGGCAGATTTTTCATCAAAAGTAGTCTATATATTTTTTATTTTTATTTTTTTTTAGGACCCTTTAACCGGAAATAAGTTCAATAGGTCAGATATGGCCATATATGGCTTATGGAGCATCATAATGAGTCAATGAGTATGTATAGAAAAATCAAGATGAGGACTCTTTGGCCAAAAATATGTTCAGTAGGTCAAATATGGAATTCTGAATGGCTGATTTAACATCAGTAGTCTCTAAGTTTATATAGTTTAAAACCAAATAGGACCCTTTGACCAGGAATAAGTTCAATCCGTCAAGATATGGACTTCTAAATGGACTTCAATATGGCTAATGAAGCATCAGAAGTTGTCTATGAGTATGTATGGAAAGTTCAAGATTGAGGATTTTTTGGCCAGAAATATTTTCCTTGGGTCAAATATGGACTTCTGTATGGCTAATATAACATCACAACAAGTCAATCTTTACGAATAGGAAGTTAATGTTCAGGTACTCTTTGGCCAGGAATATGACCATTAAGTCAAAAAGTGACCTCTGTATACAGAATTCAAAGACTCGGTATTGCAGATTTTTTATCAAAAGTAGTCTATTTTTTTTATTTTATTTTTTTTTTAGGACCCTTTAACTGGAAATAGGTTCAATAGGTCAGATATGGCCATATATGGCTTATGGAGCATCAGAATGAGTCAATGAGTATGTATAGAAAAATCAAGATGAGGACTCTTTGGCCAAAAATATGTTCAGTAGGTCAAATATGGAATTCTGAATGGCTGATTTAACATCAAAAGGAGTCTCTAAGTTTATATAGTTTAAAACCAATTAAGGACCCTTTGACCAGAAACAAGTTCAATCCGTCAAGATATGGACTTCTAAATGGACTTCAATATGGCCAATGAAGCATCAGAAGTTGTCTATGAGTATGTATGGAAAGTTCAAGATTGAGGATTTTTTGGCCAGAAATATTTTCCTTGGGTCAAATATGGACTTCTGTATGGCTAATATAACATCACAACAAGTCAATCTTTATGAATAGCAAGTTAATGTTCAGGTAACTCTTTGGCCAGGAATATGTCCATTAAGTCAAAAAGTGACCTCTGTATACAGAGTTCAAAGACTCTGTATGGCAGATTTTTCATCAAAAGTAGTCTATATTTTGTATTTTTTATTTTTTTTTAGGACCCTTTAACCGGAAATAAGTTCAATAGGTCAGATATGGCCATATATGGTTTATGAAGCATCAGAATGAGTCAATGAGTATGTATAGAAACTTCAAGATTGAGGACTCTTTGGCCAAAAATATGTTCAGTAGGTCAAATATGGAATTCTGAATGGCTGATTTAACATCAGTAGTCTCTAAGTTTATATAGTTTAAAACCAATTAGGACCCTTTGACCAGAAATAAGTTCAATCCGTCAAGATATGGACTTCTAAATGGACTTCAATATGGCTAATGAAGCATCAGAAGTTGTCTATGAGTATGTATGGAAAGTTCAAGATTGAGGATTTTTTGGCCAAAAATAATTTCCTTGGGTCAAATATGGACTTCTGTATGGCTAATATAACATCACAACAAGTCAATCTTTACGAATAGCAAGTTAATGTTCATGTACTCTTTGGCCAGGAATATGACCATTAAGTCAAAAAGTGACCTCTGTATAAAGAATTTAAAGACTCTGTATGGCAGATTTTTTATCAAAAGTAGTCTATTTTTTTATTATTATTTTTTAGGACCCTTTAACCGGAAATAAGTTCAATAGGTCAGATATGGCCATATATGGCTTATGGAGCATCAGAATGAGTCAATGAGTATGTACAGAAAAATCAAGATGAGGACTCTTTGGCCAAAAATATGTTCAGTAGGACAAATATGGAATTCTGAATGGCTGATTTAACATCAGTAGTCTCTAAGTTTATACAGTTTAAAACCAATTAAGGACCCTTTGACCAGAAATAAGTTCAATCCGTCAAGATATGGACTTCTAAATTTACTTAAATATGGCTAATGAAGCATCAGAAGTTGTTTTATGAGTATGTATGGAAAGTTCAAGATTGAGGATTTTTTGGCCAGAAATATTTTCCTTGGGTCAAATATGGACTTCTGTATGGCTAATATAACATCACAACAAGTCAATCTTTATGAATAGCAAGTTAATGTTCAGGTAACTCTTTGGCCAGGAATATGTCCATTAAGTCAAAAAGTGACCTCTGTATACAGAGTTCAAAGACTCTGTATGGCAGATTTTTTATCAAAGGTAGTCTATATTTTTTATTTTTTTATTTTTTTAGGACCCTTTAACCGGAAATATGTTCAATAGGTCAGGTATGGCCATATCTGGCTTATGGAGCATCAGAATGAGTCAATGAGTATGTATAGAAAAATCAAGATGAGGACTCTTTGGCCAAAAATATGTTCAGTAGGTCAAATATGGAATTCTGAATGGCTGATTTAACATCAGGAGTCTCTAAGTTTATATAGTTTAAAACCAATTAGGACCCTTTGACCAGAAATAAGTTCAATGGGCTGATATGTATATCTATTGGACTTATGAAGCATCAGTAGGAGTCTTTCAGTGTGTATAGAAACTTCAAGATTGAGGACTCTTTGGCCAGAAATATGTTCAGTAGGTCAAATATGGAATTCTAAATGGCTGATTTAACATCAAAAGGAGTCTCTAAGTTTATATAGTTTAAAACCAATTAGGACCCTTTGACCAGAAATAAGTTCAATCCGTCAAGATATGGACTTCTAAATGGACTTTAATATGGCTAATGAAGCATCAGAAGTTGTCTATGAGTATGTATAGAAAGTTCAAGATTGAGGATTTTTTGGAACAGAAATATTTTCCTTGGGTCAAATATGGACTTCTGTATGGCTAATATAACATCACAACAAGTCAATCTTTATGAATAGCAAGTTAATGTTCAG
This sequence comes from Phoxinus phoxinus, assembly GCF_949152265.1. Lineage (NCBI taxonomy): Eukaryota > Metazoa > Chordata > Actinopteri > Cypriniformes > Leuciscidae > Phoxinus > Phoxinus phoxinus. The sequence continues at coordinate 52,888,452 of NC_136876.1, forward strand.
GTAACTCTTTGGCCAGGAATATGTCCATTAAGTCAAAAAGTGACCTCTGTATACAGAGTTCAAAGACTCTGTATGGCAGATTTTTCATCAAAAGTAGTCTATATTTTTATTTATTTTATTTTTTTAGGACCCTTTAACCGGAAATAAGTTCAATAGGTCAGATATGGCCATATATGGCTTATGGAGCATCAGAATGAGTCAATGAGTATGTATAGAAAAATCAAGATGAGGACTCTTTGGCCAAAAATATGTTCAGTAGGTCAAATATGGAATTCTGAATGGCTTATTTAACATCAGGAGTCTCTAAGTTTATATAGTTTAAAACCAATTAGGACCCTTTGACCAGAAATAAGTTCAATCCGTCAAGATATGGACTTCTAAATGGACTTAAATATGGCTAATGAAGCATCAGAAGTTGTCTATGAGTATGTATGGAAAGTTCAAGATTGAGGATTTCTTGGCCAAAAATATTTTCCTTGGGTCAAATATGGACTTCTGTATGGCTAATATGACATCACAACAAGTCAATCTTTACGAATAGCAAGTTAATGTTCAGGTACTCTTTGGCCAGGAATATGACCATTAAGTCAAAAAGTGACCTCTGTATACAGAATTCAAAGACTCTCTATGGCAGATTTTTCATCAAAAGTAGTTTATATATATATATATATATATTTTTTTTTAGGACCCTTTAACCGGAAATAAGTTCAATAGGTCAGATATGGCCATATATGCACTGTTAGACCTTACCGGGGTTTTTTTACAGTAAAATACTGGCAACACTGTTGCCAGTAATTTACTGTTAATTGTACAGTTCTTTACTGTAATCTACAGTATTTTACTGTAATAAACAGTTTGTTACTGTAAAATGCACTAAATTAAAACTCGAGTTAAAACTAGTTTCACTTGCAGAAACCGACTGCCTTAAATTGACCAACTGTCATTTAAATGTATTAACTAATATGTGTAATGCATTAATAATGTGAGCAAAGAGTATTATGAACTTTCCTTAGAAACCACTAAAAAACTTACGTACATAAAAAGATTTCCACTGGACCAGCAACTACACAGTCACCACCTGATAAATAAAGCAACATGCAGCGTATCATCAATGTTTGTAGATTTTCTGCTGGACTGAAGCACAGGCTCTACTCTTCAGCACAACGGTGACCCAAAAAACTACATTTTACAGTAAACTACTGGCAACAGTGTTGCCAGTATCAACCTGTTTTATAACTTACAGTTTATTACTGTTAAAATACTTTTCGTGGGTGTGTCTTTTTATCTTCCACTGTTAACCCTTTCAACCCCACAGGAAAATCCACACTACAAAGAGTAAAAAAGAGTTGCAGTGAGATAATTAAGTGAATATGTAAGTGATTGTTGAGCATTCGTGATGAACACCTGCTGTTAACAAGCAGAATCACTGAAGGAAAGAGGAACACAAGAACAGAAAATAGAGAAACACAAGAACTACAACTGACTTCCAGCCATATCACATTATTACACATATTATTAACCAGTATGACTTTATTTCTGTCATACATCTACAGAAGTAGTTATTGAGATGTTTAATTGAAAATGTTTGATTTGAAGTTACCATTATAGAGATCAGTGTCTACTTTAGTTGGGTTGCTGATGCTAAAACATTAATTTTTCTCTTTCTGCTTGAGCTGTGTTTTTGCAAGTCACACTTGTGCACACACTTGTGCACACACTTGTTCACAGTTTGTGAATGACTGCGATTATATTCACTATCATGGCAAAATCATTGAATAGCCTTTCCATTCACTAAGAAGTTAATTCTCACTCATTCAGAGTTTAATTGTCAATCAAAAGTGTTACCACCAATGTGAAACCACAACAACGACAAATTTATTTCCAACACATGCATAACCAAAAATAACAGAGTTACACTGCAATATAGAAACACAGAGATATCACAAATTATAACATGCATCTCAACAATGGTGGGAATATTTTTTTTTAAATTATTATTCATGCAGCAGAGCATGCTGGGAGTTTTATACTATCCTGGTACCCAGCATGCATTGCAACATGAAACTTTTGATCGTCACCATTGTTGAGATTCATATGATGATTTTAGATGTCTGTCTGTGCCTGAGTCAAGCAGGAGTTAATACAATTTTAATGCACTATATGATAACAATATTCTTCAGTTGACCTGATTACGGAAAGATTGCTTGATTTCATGTTATAGATTTTCAAATATATTGTATTAAACACGTAAATTCATATCTCACATACAAAAAATAGCAAAAACTCACTCATGGATGATTATGACATCATCACAAAACCAAAAACACCTGACCAACTTCCTCTTGACTTTTTCTTGCTGTAACAAATGTGCTTTATAAACTCACTGTTACAACAGCCAGAGAGAGAAATAGAAGAATTATTTAAGTCAAGGTACAAGAGACCAACTAATGCAAATACTGATCTCCATCATGGTGACAAAAAACTTTATTATTAACTAAATCCCTGTTCATTCTCAACAATGACTTTTGTACATGTATGAAATAAATAATGGTAAACTGGTTTCACACTCAGTGTGGCTGGAAGACAGTTGTAGTTCTTGTGTTTCTCTTTTTTCTGTTCTTGTTTATCTGTCCTTCAGTGATTCTGCTTATCAGGTGTTCATCAGTGTCTCAATTCACTCACTTCTTTTCATTCAAGTGGACTATATTAGTGAACTAATGTAGGGAATAGTGAATGAGGGTATAGGGTGTGATTGGGAACACAGCCTCTGAGTGTCGACTTTGAGTGCTGTTAATTCACAGTATATTCCTGTAGGTATATTCCAGTATATTACTGTTTTAATGGAAAATGGTATGATATTGTAAGAATTTGGGCTTTTTCTACAGTAAGGGCTAACAGTGTGGCTTATGGAGCATCAGAATGAGTCAATGAGTATGTATAGAAAAATCAAGATGAGGACTCTTTGGCCAAAAATATGTTCAGTAGGTCAAATATGGAATTCTGAATGGCTGATTTAACATCAGGAGTCTCTACGTTTATATAGTTTAAAACCAATTAGGAACCTTTAACCAGAAATAAGTTCAATGGCCTGATATGTATATCTATTGGACTTATGAAGCATCAGTAGGATTCTTTCAGTATGTATAGAAACTTCAAGATTGAGGACTCTTTGGCCAGAAATATGTTCAGAAGGTCAAATATGGAATTCTAAATGGCTGATTTAACATCAAAAGGAGTCTCTAAGTTTATATAGTTTAAAACCAATTAAGGACCCTTTGACCAGAAATAAGTTCAATCCGTCAAGATATGGACTTCTAAATGCACTTAAATATGGCTAATGAAGCATCAGAAGTTGTTTTATGAGTATGTATGGAAAGTTCAAGATTGAGGATTTTTTGGCCAGAAATATTTTCCTTGGGTCAAATATGGACTTCTGTATGGCTAATATAACATCACAACAAGTCAATCTTTATGAATAGCAAGTTAATGTTCAGGTAACTCTTTGGCCAGGAATATGTCCATAAGTCAAAAAGTGACCTCTGTATACAGAGTTCAAAGACTCTGTATGGCAGATTTTTTATCAAAGGTAGCCTATATTTTTTATTTTTTTATTTTTTTAGGACCCTTTAACCGGAAATAAGTTCAATAGGTCAGATATGGCCATATATGGCTTATGAAGCATCAGAATGAGTCAATGAGTATGTATAGAAAAATCAAGATGAGGACTCTTTGGCCAAAAATATGTTCAGTAGGTCAAATATGGAGTTCTGAATGGCTGATTTAACATCAGGAGTCTCTAAGTTTATATAGTTTAAAACCAATTAGGACCCTTTGACCAGAAATAAGTTCAATCCGTCAAGATATGGACTTCTAAATGGACTTCAATATGGCTAATGAAGCATCAGAAGTTGTCTATGAGTATGTATGGAAAGTTCAAGATTGAGGATTTTTTGGCCAAAAATATTTTCCTTGGGTCAAATATGGACTTCTGTATGGCTAATATAACATCACAACAAGTCAATCTTTATGAATAGCAAGTTAATGTTCAGGTAACTCTTTGGCCAGGAATATGACCATTAAGTCAAAAAGTGACCTCTGTATACAGAGTTCAAAGACTCTGTATGGCAGATTTTTCATCAAAAGTAGTCTATATTTTGTATTTTTTATTTTTTTTTAGGACCCTTTAACCGGAAATAAGTTCAATAGGTCAGATATGGCCATATATGGTTTATGAAGCATCAGAATGATCAATGAGTATGTATAGAAACTTCAAGATTGAGGACTCTTTGGCCAAAAATATGTTCAGTAGGTCAAATATGGAATTCTGAATGGCTGATTTAACATCAGTAGTCTCTAAGTTTATATAGTTTAAAACCAATTAGGACCCTTTGACCAGAAATAAGTTCAATCCGTCAAGATATGGACTTCTAAATGGACTTCAATATGGCTAATGAAGCATCAGAAGTTGTCTATGAGTATGTATGGAAAGTTCAAGATTGAGGATTTTTTGGCCAAAAATATTTTCCTTGGGTCAAATATGGACTTCTGTATGGCTAATATAACATCACAACAAGTCAATCTTTACGAATAGCAAGTTAATGTTCATGTACTCTTTGGCCAGGAATATGACCATTAAGTCAAAAAGTGACCTCTGTATACAGAATTCAAAGACTCTGTATGGCAGATTTTTTATCAAAAGTAGTCTATTTTTTTTTTTTTTTTTTTAGGACCCTTTAACCGGAAATAAGTTCAATAGGTCAGATATGGCCATATATGGCTTATGGAGCATCAGAATGAGTCAATGAGTATGTATAGAAAAATCAAGATGAGGACTCTGGCCAAAAATATGTTCAGTAGGTCAAATATGGAATTCTGAATGGCTGATTTAACATCAGGAGTCTCTAAGTTTATATAGTTTAAAACCAATTAGGACCCTTTGACCAGAAATAAGTTTAATCCGTCAAGATATGGACTTCTAAATGGACTTAAATATGGCTAATGAAGCATCAGAACTTGTCAATGAGTATGTATGGAAAGTTCAAGATTGAGGAATTTTTGGCCAGAAATATTTTCCTTGGGTCAAATATGGACTTCTGTATGGCTAAAATAACATCACAACAAGTCAATCTTTACAAATAGCAAGTTAATGTTCAGGTACTCTTTGGCCAGGAATATGACCATTAAGTCAAAAAGTGACCTCTGTATACAGAATTCAAAGACTCTGTATGGCAGATTTTTCATCAAAAGTAGTCTCTATTTTTTTTTTTTTTTTTTTTTTTTTTTTTAGGACCCTTTAACCGGAAATAAGTTCAATAGGTCAGATATGGCCATATATGGCTTATGAAGCATCAGAATGAGTCAATGAGTATGTATAGAAAAATCAAGATGAGGACTCTTTGGCCAAAAATATGTTCAGTAGGTCAAATATGGAATTCTGAATGGCTGATTTAACATCAGGAGTCTCTAAGTTTATATAGTTTAAAACCAATTAGGACCCTTTGACCAGAAATAAGTTCAATCCGTCAAGATATGGACTTCTAAATGGACTTCAATATGGCTAATGAAGCATCAGAAGTTGTCTATGAGTATGTATGGAAAGTTCAAGATTGAGGATTTTTTGGCCAAAAATATTTTCCTTGGGTCAAATATGGACTTCTGTATGGCTAATATAACATCACAACAAGTCAATCTTTACGAATAGCAAGTTAATGTTCAGGTAACTCTTTGGCCAGGAATATGACCATTAAGTCAAAAAGTGACCTCTGTATACAGAGTTCAAAGACTCTGTATGGCAGATTTTTCATCAAAAGTAGTCTATATTTTTTATTTTTTATTTTTTTTTAGGACCCTTTAACCGGAAATAAGTTCAATAGGTCAGATATGGCCATATATGGTTTATGAAGCATCAGAATGAGTCAATGAGTATGTATGGAAAGTTCAAGATTGAGGATTTTTTGGCCAAAAATATTTTCCTTGGGTCAAATATGGACTTCTGTATGGCTAATATAACATCACAACAAGTCAATCTTTACGAATACCAAGTTAATGTTCATGTACTCTTTGGCCAGGAATATGACCATTAAGTCAAAAAGTGACCTCTGTATACAGAGTTCAAAGACTCTGTATGGCAGATTTTTCATCAAAAGTAGTCTTTATATTTTTTTTTTTTTTTTTTTTTTAGGACCCTTTAACCGGAAATAAGTTCAATAGGTCAGATATGGCCATATATGGCTTATGGAGCATCAGAATGAGTCAATGAGTATGTATAGAAAAATCAAGATGAGGACTCTGGCCAAAAATATGTTCAGTAGGTCAAATATGGAATTCTGAATGGCTGATTTAACATCAGGAGTCTCTAAGTTTATATAGTTTAAAACCAATTAGGACCCTTTGACCAGAAATAAGTTCAATCCGTCAAGATATGGACTTCTAAATGGACTTCAATATGGCTAATGAAGCATCAGAAGTTGTCTATGAGTATGTATGGAAAGTTCAAGATTGAGGATTTTTTGGCCAGAAATATTTTCCTTGGGTCAAATATGGACTTCTGTATGGCTAATATAACATCACAACAAGTCAATCTTTATGAATAGCAAGTTAATGTTCAGGTAACTCTTTGGCCAGGAATATGTCCATTAAGTCAAAAAGTGACCTCTGTATACAGAGTTCATAGACTCTGTATGGCAGATTTTTTATCAAAGGTAGTCTATATTTTTTTTTTTTTTTTTTTTTTTTAGGACCCTTTAACCGGAAATAAGTTCAATAGGTCAGATATGGCCATATATGGTTTATGAAGCATCAGAATGAGTCAATGAGTATGTATAGAAAAATCAAGATGAGGACTCTTTGGCCAAAAATATGTTCAGTAGGTCAAATATGGAATTCTGAATGGCTGATTTAACATCAGGAGTCTCTAAGTTTATATAGTTTAAAACCAATTAGGACCCTTTGACCAGAAATAAGTTTAATCCGTCAAGATATGGACTTCTAAATGGACTTAAATATGGCTAATGAAGCATCAGAAGTTGTCTATGAGTATGGAAAGTTCAAGATTGAGGATTTCTTTGCCAAAAATATTTTCCTTGGGTCAAATATGGACTTCTGTATGGCTAATATGACATCACAACAAGTCAATCTTTACGAATAGCAAGTTAATGTTCAGGTAGTCTTTGGCCAGGAATATGACCATTAAGTCAAAAAGTGACCTCTGTATACAGAATTCAAAGACTCTGTATGGCAGATTTTTCATCAAAAGTAGTCTATATTTTGTATTTTTTATTTTTTTTTAGGACCCTTTAACCGGAAATAAGTTCAATAGGTCAGATATGGCCATATATGGTTTATGAAGCATCAGAATGAGTCAATGAGTATGTATAGAAACTTCAAGATTGAGGACTCTTTGGCCAAAAATATGTTCAGTAGGTCAAATATGGAATTCTGAATGGCTGATTTAACATCAGTAGTCTCTAAGTTTATATAGTTTAAAACCAATTAGGACCCTTTGACCAGAAATAAGTTCAATCCGTCAAGATATGGACTTCTAAATGGACTTCAATATGGCTAATGAAGCATCAGAAGTTGTCTATGAGTATGTATGGAAAGTTCAAGATTGAGGATTTTTTGGCCAAAAATATTTTCCTTGGGTCAAATATGGACTTCTGTATGGCTAATATAACATCACAACAAGTCAATCTTTATGAATAGCAAGTTAATGTTCAGGTAACTCTTTGGCCAGGAATATGACCATTAAGTCAAAAAGTGACCTCTGTATACAGAGTTCAAAGACTCTGTATGGCAGATTTTTCATCAAAAGTAGTCTATATTTTGTATTTTTTATTTTTTTTTAGGACCCTTTAACCGGAAATAAGTTCAATAGGTCAGATATGGCCATATATGGTTTATGAAGCATCAGAATGATCAATGAGTATGTATAGAAACTTCAAGATTGAGGACTCTTTGGCCAAAAATATGTTCAGTAGGTCAAATATGGAATTCTGAATGGCTGATTTAACATCAGTAGTCTCTAAGTTTATATAGTTTAAAACCAATTAGGACCCTTTGACCAGAAATAAGTTCAATCCGTCAAGATATGGACTTCTAAATGGACTTCAATATGGCTAATGAAGCATCAGAAGTTGTCTATGAGTATGTATGGAAAGTTCAAGATTGAGGATTTTTTGGCCAAAAATATTTTCCTTGGGTCAAATATGGACTTCTGTATGGCTAATATAACATCACAACAAGTCAATCTTTACGAATAGCAAGTTAATGTTCATGTACTCTTTGGCCAGGAATATGACCATTAAGTCAAAAAGTGACCTCTGTATACAGAATTCAAAGACTCTGTATGGCAGATTTTTTATCAAAAGTAGTCTATTTTTTTTTTTTTTTTTTTAGGACCCTTTAACCGGAAATAAGTTCAATAGGTCAGATATGGCCATATATGGCTTATGGAGCATCAGAATGAGTCAATGAGTATGTATAGAAAAATCAAGATGAGGACTCTGGCCAAAAATATGTTCAGTAGGTCAAATATGGAATTCTGAATGGCTGATTTAACATCAGGAGTCTCTAAGTTTATATAGTTTAAAACCAATTAGGACCCTTTGACCAGAAATAAGTTTAATCCGTCAAGATATGGACTTCTAAATGGACTTAAATATGGCTAATGAAGCATCAGAACTTGTCAATGAGTATGTATGGAAAGTTCAAGATTGAGGAATTTTTGGCCAGAAATATTTTCCTTGGGTCAAATATGGACTTCTGTATGGCTAAAATAACATCACAACAAGTCAATCTTTACAAATAGCAAGTTAATGTTCAGGTACTCTTTGGCCAGGAATATGACCATTAAGTCAAAAAGTGACCTCTGTATACAGAATTCAAAGACTCTGTATGGCAGATTTTTCATCAAAAGTAGTCTCTATTTTTTTTTTTTTTTTTTTTTTTTTTTTTAGGACCCTTTAACCGGAAATAAGTTCAATAGGTCAGATATGGCCATATATGGCTTATGAAGCATCAGAATGAGTCAATGAGTATGTATAGAAAAATCAAGATGAGGACTCTTTGGCCAAAAATATGTTCAGTAGGTCAAATATGGAATTCTGAATGGCTGATTTAACATCAGGAGTCTCTAAGTTTATATAGTTTAAAACCAATTAGGACCCTTTGACCAGAAATAAGTTCAATCCGTCAAGATATGGACTTCTAAATGGACTTCAATATGGCTAATGAAGCATCAGAAGTTGTCTATGAGTATGTATGGAAAGTTCAAGATTGAGGATTTTTTGGCCAAAAATATTTTCCTTGGGTCAAATATGGACTTCTGTATGGCTAATATAACATCACAACAAGTCAATCTTTACGAATAGCAAGTTAATGTTCAGGTAACTCTTTGGCCAGGAATATGACCATTAAGTCAAAAAGTGACCTCTGTATACAGAGTTCAAAGACTCTGTATGGCAGATTTTTCATCAAAAGTAGTCTATATTTTTTATTTTTTATTTTTTTTTAGGACCCTTTAACCGGAAATAAGTTCAATAGGTCAGATATGGCCATATATGGTTTATGAAGCATCAGAATGAGTCAATGAGTATGTATGGAAAGTTCAAGATTGAGGATTTTTTGGCCAAAAATATTTTCCTTGGGTCAAATATGGACTTCTGTATGGCTAATATAACATCACAACAAGTCAATCTTTACGAATACCAAGTTAATGTTCATGTACTCTTTGGCCAGGAATATGACCATTAAGTCAAAAAGTGACCTCTGTATACAGAGTTCAAAGACTCTGTATGGCAGATTTTTCATCAAAAGTAGTCTTTATATTTTTTTTTTTTTTTTTTTTTTAGGACCCTTTAACCGGAAATAAGTTCAATAGGTCAGATATGGCCATATATGGCTTATGGAGCATCAGAATGAGTCAATGAGTATGTATAGAAAAATCAAGATGAGGACTCTGGCCAAAAATATGTTCAGTAGGTCAAATATGGAATTCTGAATGGCTGATTTAACATCAGGAGTCTCTAAGTTTATATAGTTTAAAACCAATTAGGACCCTTTGACCAGAAATAAGTTCAATCCGTCAAGATATGGACTTCTAAATGGACTTCAATATGGCTAATGAAGCATCAGAAGTTGTCTATGAGTATGTATGGAAAGTTCAAGATTGAGGATTTTTTGGCCAGAAATATTTTCCTTGGGTCAAATATGGACTTCTGTATGGCTAATATAACATCACAACAAGTCAATCTTTATGAATAGCAAGTTAATGTTCAGGTAACTCTTTGGCCAGGAATATGTCCATTAAGTCAAAAAGTGACCTCTGTATACAGAGTTCATAGACTCTGTATGGCAGATTTTTTATCAAAGGTAGTCTATATTTTTTTTTTTTTTTTTTTTTTTTAGGACCCTTTAACCGGAAATAAGTTCAATAGGTCAGATATGGCCATATATGGTTTATGAAGCATCAGAATGAGTCAATGAGTATGTATAGAAAAATCAAGATGAGGACTCTTTGGCCAAAAATATGTTCAGTAGGTCAAATATGGAATTCTGAATGGCTGATTTAACATCAGGAGTCTCTAAGTTTATATAGTTTAAAACCAATTAGGACCCTTTGACCAGAAATAAGTTTAATCCGTCAAGATATGGACTTCTAAATGGACTTAAATATGGCTAATGAAGCATCAGAAGTTGTCTATGAGTATGGAAAGTTCAAGATTGAGGATTTCTTTGCCAAAAATATTTTCCTTGGGTCAAATATGGACTTCTGTATGGCTAATATGACATCACAACAAGTCAATCTTTACGAATAGCAAGTTAATGTTCAGGTAGTCTTTGGCCAGGAATATGACCATTAAGTCAAAAAGTGACCTCTGTATACAGAATTCAAAGACTCTGTATGGCAGATTTTTCATCAAAAGTAGTCTATATTTTGTATTTTTTATTTTTTTTTAGGACCCTTTAACCGGAAATAAGTTCAATAGGTCAGATATGGCCATATATGGTTTATGAAGCATCAGAATGAGTCAATGAGTATGTATAGAAACTTCAAGATTGAGGACTCTTTGGCCAAAAATATGTTCAGTAGGTCAAATATGGAATTCTGAATGGCTGATTTAACATCAGTAGTCTCTAAGTTTATATAGTTTAAAACCAATTAGGACCCTTTGACCAGAAATAAGTTCAATCCGTCAAGATATGGACTTCTAAATGGACTTCAATATGGCTAATGAAGCATCAGAAGTTGTCTATGAGTATGTATGGAAAGTTCAAGATTGAGGATTTTTTGGCCAAAAATATTTTCCTTGGGTCAAATATGGACTTCTGTATGGCTAATATAACATCACAACAAGTCAATCTTTAAGAATAGCAAGTTAATGTTCATGTACTCTTTGGCCAGGAATATGACCATTAAGTCAAAAAGTGACCTCTGTATAAAGAATTCAAAGACTCTGTATGGCAGATTTTTTATCAAAAGTAGTCTATTTTTTTTTTTTTTTTTTTAGGACCCTTTAACCGGAAATAAGTTCAATAGGTCAGATATGGCCATATATGGCTTATGGAGCATCAGAATGAGTCAATGAGTATGTATAGAAAAATCAAGATGAGGACTCTGGCCAAAAATATGTTCAGTAGGTCAAATATGGAATTCTGAATGGCTGATTTAACATCAGGAGTCTCTAAGTTTATATAGTTTAAAACCAATTAGGACCCTTTGACCAGAAATAAGTTTAATCCGTCAAGATATGGACTTCTAAATGGACTTAAATATGGCTAATGAAGCATCAGAACTTGTCAATGAGTATGTATGGAAAGTTCAAGATTGAGGAATTTTTGGCCAGAAATATTTTCCTTGGGTCAAATATGGACTTCTGTATGGCTAAAATAACATCACAACAAGTCAATCTTTACAAATAGCAAGTTAATGTTCAGGTACTCTTTGGCCAGGAATATGACCATTAAGTCAAAAAGTGACCTCTGTATACAGAATTCAAAGACTCTGTATGGCAGATTTTTCATCAAAAGTAGTCTCTATTTTTTTTTTTTTTTTTTTTTTTTTTTTTTAGGACCCTTTAACCGGAAATAAGTTCAATAGGTCAGATATGGCCATATATGGCTTATGAAGCATCAGAATGAGTCAATGAGTATGTATAGAAAAATCAAGATGAGGACTCTTTGGCCAAAAATATGTTCAGTAGGTCAAATATGGAATTCTGAATGGCTGATTTAACATCAGGAGTCTCTAAGTTTATATAGTTTAAAACCAATTAGGACCCTTTGACCAGAAATAAGTTCAATCCGTCAAGATATGGACTTCTAAATGGACTTCAATATGGCTAATGAAGCATCAGAAGTTGTCTATGAGTATGTATGGAAAGTTCAAGATTGAGGATTTTTTGGCCAAAAATATTTTCCTTGGGTCAAATATGGACTTCTGTATGGCTAATATAACATCACAACAAGTCAATCTTTACGAATAGCAAGTTAATGTTCAGGTAACTCTTTGGCCAGGAATATGTCCATTAAGTCAAAAAGTGACCTCTGTATACAGAGTTCATAGACTCTGTATGGCAGATTTTTTATCAAAGGTAGTCTATATTTTTTTTTTTTTTTTTTTTTTAGGACCCTTTAACCGGAAATAAGTTCAATAGGTCAGATATGGCCATATATAGTTTATGAAGCATCAGAATGAGTCAATGAGTATGTATAGAAAAATCAAGATGAGGACTCTTTGGCCAAAAATATGTTCAGTAGGTCAAATATGGAATTCTAAATGGCTGATTTAACATCAGTAGTCTCTAAGTTTATATAGTTTAAAACCAATTAGGACCCTTTGACCAGAAATAAGTTCAATCCGTCAAGATATGGACTTCTAAATGGACTTCAATATGGCTAATGAAGCATCAGAAGTTGTCTATGAGTATGTATGGAAAGTTCAAGATTGAGGATTTTTTGGCCAGAAATATTTTCCTTGGGTCAAATATGCACTTCTGTATGGCTAATATAACATCACAACAAGTCAAGCTTTATGAATAGCAAGTTAATGTTCAGGTAACTCTTTGGCCAGGAATATGTCTATTAAGTCAAAAAGTGACCTCTGTATACAGAGTTCAAAGACTCTGTATGGCAGATTTTTCATCAAAAGTAGTCTATATTTTTTTTTAATATTTTTTTTTAGGACCGTTTAACCGGAAATAAGTTCAATAGGTCAGATATGGCCATATATGGTTTATGAAGCATCAGAATGAGTCAATGAGTATGTATAGAAACTTCAAGATTGAGGACTCTTTGGCCAAAAATATGTTCAGTAGGTCAAATATGGAATTCTGAATGGCTGATTTAACATCAGTAGTCTCTAAGTTTATATAGTTTAAAACCAATTAGGACCCTTTGACCAGAAATAAGTTCAATCCGTCAAGATATGGACTTCTAAATGGACTTCAATATGGCTAATGAAGCATCAGAAGTTGTCTATGAGTATGTATGGAAAGTTCAAGATTGAGGATTTTTTGGCCAGAAATATTTTCCTTGGGTCAAATATGGACTTCTGTATGGCTAATATAACATCACAACAAGTCAATCTTTATGAATAGCAAGTTAATGTTCAGGTAACTCTTTGGCCAGGAATATGTCCATTAAGTCAAAAAGTGACCTCTGTATACAGAGTTCAAAGACTCTGTATGGCAGATTTTTCATCAAAAGTAGTCTATATTTTTTTTTTTTTTTTTTTTTTAGGACCCTTTAACCGGAAATAAGTTCAATAGGTCAGATATGGCCATATATGGTTTATGAAGCATCAGAATGAGTCAATGAGTATGTATAGAAACTTCAAGATTGAGGACTCTTTGGCCAAAAATATGTTCAGTAGGTCAAATATGGAATTCTGAATGGCTGATTTAACATCGGGAGTCTCTAAGTTTATATAGTTTAAAACCAATTAGGACCCTTTGACCAGAAATAAGTTCAGTCCGTCAAGATATGGACTTCTAAATGGACTTAAATATGGCTAATGAAGCATCAGAAGTTGTCTATGAGTATGTATGGAAAGGTCAAGATTGAGGATTTTTTGGCCAGAAATATTTTCCTTGGGTCAAATATGGACTTCTGTATGGCTAATATAACATCACAACAAGTCAATCTTTACGAATAGTAAGTTAATGTTCAGGTACTCTTTGGCCAGGAATATGACCATTAAGTCAAAAAGTGACCTCTGTATACAGAGTTCAAAGACTCTGTATGGCAGATTTTTTATCAAAGGTAGTCTATATATTTTTATTTTATTTTTTTTTAGGACCCTTTAACCGGAAATAAGTTCAATAGGTCAGATATGGCCATATATGGCTTATGAAGCATCAGAAAGAGTCAATGAGTATGTATAGAAAAATCAAGATGAGGACTCTTTGGCCAAAAATATGTTCAGTAGGTCAAATATGGAATTCTGAATGGCTGATTTAACATCAGGAGTCTCTAAGTTTATATAGTTTAAAACCAATTAGGACCCTTTGACCAGAAATAAGTTTAATCCGTCAAGATATGGAATTCTAAATGGACTTAAATATGGCTAATGAAGCATCAGAACTTGTCAATGAGTATGTATGGAAAGTTCAAGATTGAGGAATTTTTGGCCAGAAATATTTTCCTTGGGTCAAATATGGACTTCTGTATGGCTAATATAACATCACAACAAGTCAATCTTTACGAATAGGAAGTTAATGTTCAGGTACTCTTTGGCCAGGAATATGACCATTAAGTCAAAAAGTGACCTCTGTATACAGAATTCAAAGACTCGGTATTGCAGATTTTTTATCAAAAGTAGTCTATTTTTTTTTTTTTTTTTTTTTTAGGACCCTTTATCTTGATTTTTCTATACATACTCATTGACTCATTCTGATGCTCCATAAGCCATATATGGCCATATCTTTACGAATATGGTTTTTTAGGACATATCTATTGGACTTATGAAGCATCAGTAGGATTCTTTCAGTATGTATAGAAACTTCAAGATTGAGGACTCTTTGGCCAGAGATATGTTCAGTAGGTCAAATATGGAATTCTGAATGGCTGATTTAACATCAAAAGGAGTCTCTAAGTTTATATAGTTTAAAACCAATTAAGGACCCTTTGACCAGAAACAAGTTCAATCCGTCAAGATATGGACTTCTAAATGGACTTCAATATGGCTAATGAAGCACCAGAAGTTGTCTATGAGTATGTATGGAAAGTTCAAGATTGAGGATTTTTTGGCCAAAAATATTTTCCTTGGGTCAAATATGGACTTCTGTATGGCTAATATAACATCACAACAAGTCAATCTTTACGAATAGCAAGTTAATGTTCATGTACTCTTTGGCCAGGAATATGACCATTAAGTCAAAAAGTGACCTCTATATACAGAGTTCAAAGACTCTGTATGGCAGATTTTTCATCAAAAGTAGTCTATATTTTTTTTTTTTTTTTTTTTTTTTTAGGACACTTTAACCGGAAATAAGTTCAATAGGTCAGATATGGCCATATATGGCTTATGGAGCATCAGAATGAGTCAATGAGTATGTATAGAAAAATCAAGATGAGGACTCTTTGGCCAAAAATATGTTCAGTAGGTCAAATATGGAATTCTGAATGGCTGATTTAACATCAGGAGTCTCTAAGTTTATATAGTTTAAAACCAATTAGGACCCTTTGACCAGAAATAAGTTCAATCCGTCAAGATATGGACTTCTAAATGGACTTCAATATGGCTAATGAAGCATCAGAAGTTGTCTATGAGTATGTATGGAAAGTTCAAGATTGAGGATTTTTTGGCCAGAAATATTTTCCTTGGGTCAAATATGGACTTCTGTATGGCTAATATAACATCACAACAAGTCAATCTTTATGAATAGCAAGTTAATGTTCAGGTAACTCTTTGGCCAGGAATATGTCCATTAAGTCAAAAAGTGACCTCTGTATACAGAGTTCAAAGACTCTGTATGGCAGATTTTTTATCAAAGGTAGTCTATATTTTTTTTTTTTTTTTTTTTTTTTTAGGTCCCTTTAACCGGAAATAAGTTCAATAGGTCAGATATGGCCATATATAGTTTATGAAGCATCAGAATGAGTCAATGAGTATGTATAGAAAAATCAAGATGAGGACTCTTTGGCCAAAAATATGTTCAGTAGGTCAAATATGGAATTCTAAATGGCTGATTTAACATCAGTAGTCTCTAAGTTTATATAGTTTAAAACCAATTAGGACCCTTTGACCAGAAATAAGTTCAATCCGTCAAGATATGGACTTCTAAATGGACTTCAATATGGCTAATGAAGCATCAGAAGTTGTCTATGAGTATGTATGGAAAGTTCAAGATTGAGGATTTTTTGGCCAGAAATATTTTCCTTGGGTCAAATATGCACTTCTGTATGGCTAATATAACATCACAACAAGTCAAGCTTTATGAATAGCAAGTTAATGTTCAGGTAACTCTTTGGCCAGGAATATGTCTATTAAGTCAAAAAGTGACCTCTGTATACAGAGTTCAAAGACTCTGTATGGCAGATTTTTCATCAAAAGTAGTCTATATTTTTTTTTAATATTTTTTTTTAGGACCGTTTAACCGGAAATAAGTTCAATAGGTCAGATATGGCCATATATGGTTTATGAAGCATCAGAATGAGTCAATGAGTATGTATAGAAACTTCAAGATTGAGGACTCTTTGGCCAAAAATATGTTCAGTAGGTCAAATATGGAATTCTGAATGGCTGATTTAACATCAGTAGTCTCTAAGTTTATATAGTTTAAAACCAATTAGGACCCTTTGACCAGAAATAAGTTCAATCCGTCAAGATATGGACTTCTAAATGGACTTCAATATGGCTAATGAAGCATCAGAAGTTGTCTATGAGTATGTATGGAAAGTTCAAGATTGAGGATTTTTTGGCCAGAAATATTTTCCTTGGGTCAAATATGGACTTCTGTATGGCTAATATAACATCACAACAAGTCAATCTTTATGAATAGCAAGTTAATGTTCAGGTAACTCTTTGGCCAGGAATATGTCCATTAAGTCAAAAAGTGACCTCTGTATACAGAGTTCAAAGACTCTGTATGGCAGATTTTTCATCAAAAGTAGTCTATATTTTTTTTTTTTTTTTTTTTTTAGGACCCTTTAACCGGAAATAAGTTCAATAGGTCAGATATGGCCATATATGGTTTATGAAGCATCAGAATGAGTCAATGAGTATGTATAGAAACTTCAAGATTGAGGACTCTTTGGCCAAAAATATGTTCAGTAGGTCAAATATGGAATTCTGAATGGCTGATTTAACATCGGGAGTCTCTAAGTTTATATAGTTTAAAACCAATTAGGACCCTTTGACCAGAAATAAGTTCAGTCCGTCAAGATATGGACTTCTAAATGGACTTAAATATGGCTAATGAAGCATCAGAAGTTGTCTATGAGTATGTATGGAAAGGTCAAGATTGAGGATTTTTTGGCCAGAAATATTTTCCTTGGGTCAAATATGGACTTCTGTATGGCTAATATAACATCACAACAAGTCAATCTTTACGAATAGTAAGTTAATGTTCAGGTACTCTTTGGCCAGGAATATGACCATTAAGTCAAAAAGTGACCTCTGTATACAGAGTTCAAAGACTCTGTATGGCAGATTTTTTATCAAAGGTAGTCTATATATTTTTATTTTATTTTTTTTTAGGACCCTTTAACCGGAAATAAGTTCAATAGGTCAGATATGGCCATATATGGCTTATGAAGCATCAGAAAGAGTCAATGAGTATGTATAGAAAAATCAAGATGAGGACTCTTTGGCCAAAAATATGTTCAGTAGGTCAAATATGGAATTCTGAATGGCTGATTTAACATCAGGAGTCTCTAAGTTTATATAGTTTAAAACCAATTAGGACCCTTTGACCAGAAATAAGTTTAATCCGTCAAGATATGGAATTCTAAATGGACTTAAATATGGCTAATGAAGCATCAGAACTTGTCAATGAGTATGTATGGAAAGTTCAAGATTGAGGAATTTTTGGCCAGAAATATTTTCCTTGGGTCAAATATGGACTTCTGTATGGCTAATATAACATCACAACAAGTCAATCTTTACGAATAGGAAGTTAATGTTCAGGTACTCTTTGGCCAGGAATATGACCATTAAGTCAAAAAGTGACCTCTGTATACAGAATTCAAAGACTCGGTATTGCAGATTTTTTATCAAAAGTAGTCTATTTTTTTTTTTTTTTTTTTTTTAGGACCCTTTATCTTGATTTTTCTATACATACTCATTGACTCATTCTGATGCTCCATAAGCCATATATGGCCATATCTTTACGAATATGGTTTTTTAGGACATATCTATTGGACTTATGAAGCATCAGTAGGATTCTTTCAGTATGTATAGAAACTTCAAGATTGAGGACTCTTTGGCCAGAGATATGTTCAGTAGGTCAAATATGGAATTCTGAATGGCTGATTTAACATCAAAAGGAGTCTCTAAGTTTATATAGTTTAAAACCAATTAAGGACCCTTTGACCAGAAACAAGTTCAATCCGTCAAGATATGGACTTCTAAATGGACTTCAATATGGCTAATGAAGCATCAGAAGTTGTCTATGAGTATGTATGGAAAGTTCAAGATTGAGGATTTTTTGGCCAGAAATATTTTCCTTGGGTCAAATATGGACTTCTGTATGGCTAATATAACATCACAACAAGTCAATCTTTATGAATAGCAAGTTAATGTTCAGGTAACTCTTTGGCCAGGAATATGTCCATTAAGTCAAAAAGTGACCTCTGTATACAGAGTTCAAAGACTCTGTATGGCAGATTTTTTATCAAAGGTAGTCTATATTTTTTTTTTTTTTTTTTTTTTTTAGGTCCCTTTAACCGGAAATAAGTTCAATAGGTCAGATATGGCCATATATAGTTTATGAAGCATCAGAATGAGTCAATGAGTATGTATAGAAAAATCAAGATGAGGACTCTTTGGCCAAAAATATGTTCAGTAGGTCAAATATGGAATTCTAAATGGCTGATTTAACATCAGTAGTCTCTAAGTTTATATAGTTTAAAACCAATTAGGACCCTTTGACCAGAAATAAGTTCAATCCGTCAAGATATGGACTTCTAAATGGACTTCAATATGGCTAATGAAGCATCAGAAGTTGTCTATGAGTATGTATGGAAAGTTCAAGATTGAGGATTTTTTGGCCAGAAATATTTTCCTTGGGTCAAATATGGACTTCTGTATGGCTAATATAACATCACAACAAGTCAAGCTTTATGAATAGCAAGTTAATGTTCAGGTAACTCTTTGGCCAGGAATATGTCTATTAAGTCAAAAAGTGACCTCTGTATACAGAGTTCAAAGACTCTGTATGGCAGATTTTTCATCAAAAGTAGTCTATATTTTTTTTTAATATTTTTTTTTAGGACCGTTTAACCGGAAATAAGTTCAATAGGTCAGATATGGCCATATATGGTTTATGAAGCATCAGAATGAGTCAATGAGTATGTATAGAAACTTCAAGATTGAGGACTCTTTGGCCAAAAATATGTTCAGTAGGTCAAATATGGAATTCTGAATGGCTGATTTAACATCAGTAGTCTCTAAGTTTATATAGTTTAAAACCAATTAGGACCCTTTGACCAGAAATAAGTTCAATCCGTCAAGATATGGACTTCTAAATGGACTTCAATATGGCTAATGAAGCATCAGAAGTTGTCTATGAGTATGTATGGAAAGTTCAAGATTGAGGATTTTTTGGCCAGAAATATTTTCCTTGGGTCAAATATGGACTTCTGTATGGCTAATATAACATCACAACAAGTCAATCTTTATGAATAGCAAGTTAATGTTCAGGTAACTCTTTGGCCAGGAATATGTCCATTAAGTCAAAAAGTGACCTCTGTATACAGAGTTCAAAGACTCTGTATGGCAGATTTTTCATCAAAAGTAGTCTATATTTTTTTTTTTTTTTTTTTTTTAGGACCCTTTAACCGGAAATAAGTTCAATAGGTCAGATATGGCCATATATGGTTTATGAAGCATCAGAATGAGTCAATGAGTATGTATAGAAACTTCAAGATTGAGGACTCTTTGGCCAAAAATATGTTCAGTAGGTCAAATATGGAATTCTGAATGGCTGATTTAACATCGGGAGTCTCTAAGTTTATATAGTTTAAAACCAATTAGGACCCTTTGACCAGAAATAAGTTCAGTCCGTCAAGATATGGACTTCTAAATGGACTTAAATATGGCTAATGAAGCATCAGAAGTTGTCTATGAGTATGTATGGAAAGGTCAAGATTGAGGATTTTTTGGCCAGAAATATTTTCCTTGGGTCAAATATGGACTTCTGTATGGCTAATATAACATCACAACAAGTCAATCTTTACGAATAGTAAGTTAATGTTCAGGTACTCTTTGGCCAGGAATATGACCATTAAGTCAAAAAGTGACCTCTGTATACAGAGTTCAAAGACTCTGTATGGCAGATTTTTTATCAAAGGTAGTCTATATATTTTTATTTTATTTTTTTTTAGGACCCTTTAACCGGAAATAAGTTCAATAGGTCAGATATGGCCATATATGGCTTATGAAGCATCAGAAAGAGTCAATGAGTATGTATAGAAAAATCAAGATGAGGACTCTTTGGCCAAAAATATGTTCAGTAGGTCAAATATGGAATTCTGAATGGCTGATTTAACATCAGGAGTCTCTAAGTTTATATAGTTTAAAACCAATTAGGACCCTTTGACCAGAAATAAGTTTAATCCGTCAAGATATGGAATTCTAAATGGACTTAAATATGGCTAATGAAGCATCAGAACTTGTCAATGAGTATGTATGGAAAGTTCAAGATTGAGGAATTTTTGGCCAGAAATATTTTCCTTGGGTCAAATATGGACTTCTGTATGGCTAATATAACATCACAACAAGTCAATCTTTACGAATAGGAAGTTAATGTTCAGGTACTCTTTGGCCAGGAATATGACCATTAAGTCAAAAAGTGACCTCTGTATACAGAATTCAAAGACTCGGTATTGCAGATTTTTTATCAAAAGTAGTCTATTTTTTTTTTTTTTTTTTTTTTAGGACCCTTTATCTTGATTTTTCTATACATACTCATTGACTCATTCTGATGCTCCATAAGCCATATATGGCCATATCTTTACGAATATGGTTTTTTAGGACATATCTATTGGACTTATGAAGCATCAGTAGGATTCTTTCAGTATGTATAGAAACTTCAAGATTGAGGACTCTTTGGCCAGAGATATGTTCAGTAGGTCAAATATGGAATTCTGAATGGCTGATTTAACATCAAAAGGAGTCTCTAAGTTTATATAGTTTAAAACCAATTAAGGACCCTTTGACCAGAAACAAGTTCAATCCGTCAAGATATGGACTTCTAAATGGACTTCAATATGGCTAATGAAGCATCAGAAGTTGTCTATGAGTATGTATGGAAAGTTCAAGATTGAGGATTTTTTGGCCAAAAATATTTTCCTTGGGTCAAATATGGACTTCTGTATGGCTAATATAACATCACAACAAGTCAATCTTTACGAATAGCAAGTTAATGTTCATGTACTCTTTGGCCAGGAATATGACCATTAAGTCAAAAAGTGACCTCTATATACAGAGTTCAAAGACTCTGTATGGCAGATTTTTCATCAAAAGTAGTCTATATTTTTTTTTTTTTTTTTTTTTTTTAGGACACTTTAACCGGAAATAAGTTCAATAGGTCAGATATGGCCATATATGGCTTATGGAGCATCAGAATGAGTCAATGAGTATGTATAGAAAAATCAAGATGAGGACTCTTTGGCCAAAAATATGTTCAGTAGGTCAAATATGGAATTCTGAATGGCTGATTTAACATCAGGAGTCTCTAAGTTTATATAGTTTAAAACCAATTAGGACCCTTTGACCAGAAATAAGTTCAATCCGTCAAGATATGGACTTCTAAATGGACTTCAATATGGCTAATGAAGCATCAGAAGTTGTCTATGAGTATGTATGGAAAGTTCAAGATTGAGGATTTTTTGGCCAGAAATATTTTCCTTGGGTCAAATATGGACTTCTGTATGGCTAATATAACATCACAACAAGTCAATCTTTATGAATAGCAAGTTAATGTTCAGGTAACTCTTTGGCCAGGAATATGTCCATTAAGTCAAAAAGTGACCTCTGTATACAGAGTTCAAAGACTCTGTATGGCAGATTTTTTATCAAAGGTAGTCTATATTTTTTTTTTTTTTTTTTTTTTTTAGGTCCCTTTAACCGGAAATAAGTTCAATAGGTCAGATATGGCCATATATGGCTTATGAAGCATCAGAATGAGTCAATGAGTATGTATAGAAAAATCAAGATGAGGACTCTTTGGCCAAAAATATGTTCAGTAGGTCAAATATGGAATTCTGAATGGCTGATTTAACATCAGGAGTCTCTAAGTTTATATAGTTTAAAACCAATTAGGACCCTTTGACCAGAAATAAGTTTAATCCGTCAAGATATGGAATTCTAAATGGACTTAAATATGGCTAATGAAGCATCAGAAGTTGTCTATGAGTATGTATGGAAAGTTCAAGATTGAGGAATTTTTGGCCAGAAATATTTTCCTTGGGTCAAATATGGACTTCTGTATGGCTAATATAACATCACAACAAGTCAATCTTTACGAATAGGAAGTTAATGTTCAGGTACTCTTTGGCCAGGAATATGACCATTAAGTCAAAAAGTGACCTCTGTATACAGAATTCAAAGACTCGGTATTGCAGATTTTTTATCAAAAGTAGTCTATTTTTTATTTTTATTTTTTTTTTAAGGACCCTTTAACCGGAAATAAGTTCAATAGGTCAGATATGGCCATATATGGCTTATGGAGCATCAGAATGAGTCAATGAGTATGTATAGAAAAATCAAGATGAGGACTCTTTGGCCAAAAATATGTTCAGTAGGTCAAATATGGAATTCTGAATGGCTGATTTAACATCAGGAGTCTCTACGTTTATATAGTTTAAAACCAATTAGGACCCTTTAACCAGAAATAAGTTAAATGGCCTGATATGCATATCTATTGGACTTATGAAGCATCAGTAGGATTCTTTCAGTATGTATAGAAACTTCAAGATTGAGGACTCTTTGGCCAGAGATATGTTCAGTAGGTCAAATATGGAATTCTAAATGGCTGATTTAATATCAAAAGGAGTCTCTAAGTTTATATAGTTTAAAACCAATTAAGGACCCTTTGACCAGAAACAAGT
Source organism: Phoxinus phoxinus (assembly GCF_949152265.1). Taxonomy (NCBI): domain Eukaryota; kingdom Metazoa; phylum Chordata; class Actinopteri; order Cypriniformes; family Leuciscidae; genus Phoxinus; species Phoxinus phoxinus. The sequence continues at coordinate 52,911,726 of NC_136876.1, forward strand.
TCAATCCGTCAAGATATGGACTTCTAAATGGACTTCAATATGGCTAATGAAGCATCAGAAGTTGTCTATGAGTATGTATGGAAAGTTCAAGATTGAGGATTTTTTGGCCAGAAATATTTTCCTTGGGTCAAATATGGACTTCTGTATGGCTAATATAACATAACAACAAGTCAATCTTTACGAATAGCAAGTTAATGTTCAGGTACTCTTTGGCCAGGAATATGACCATTAAGTCAAAAAGTGACCTCTGTATACAGAATTCAAAGACTCTGTATGGCAGATTTTTCATCAAAAGTAGTCTCTATTTTTTTTTTTTTTTTTTTTTTTTTTAGGACACTTTAACCGGAAATAAGTTCAATAGGTCAGATATGGCCATATATGGCTTATGGAGCATCAGAATGAGTCAATGAGTATGTATAGAAAAATCAAGATGAGGACTCTTTGGCCAAAAATATGTTCAGTAGGTCAAATATGGAATTCTGAATGGCTGATTTAACATCAGGAGTCTCTAAGTTTATATAGTTTAAAACCAATTAGGACCCTTTGACCAGAAATAAGTTCAATCCGTCAAGATATGGACTTTTAAATGGACTTCAATATGGCTAATGAAGCATCAGAAGTTGTCTATGAGTATGTATGGAAAGTTTAAAAAGTGACCTCAAGACTCTGTATGGCAGATTTTTCATCAAAAGTAGTCTATATTTTTTATTTTTTATTTTTTTTTAGGACCCTTTAACCGGAAATAAGTTCAATAGGTCAGATATTGCCATATATGGTTTATGAAGCATCAGAATGAGTCAATGAGTATGTATAGAAACTTCAAGATTGAGGACTCTTTGGCCAAAAATATGTTCAGTAGGTCAAATATGGAATTCTGAATGGCTGATTTAACATCAGTAGTCTCTAAGTTTATATAGTTTAAAACCAATTAGGACCCTTTGACCAGAAATAAGTTCAATCCGTCAAGATATGGACTTCTAAATGGACTTCAATATGGCTAATGAAGCATCAGAAGTTGTCTATGAGTATGTATGGAAAGTTCAAGATTGAGGATTTTTTGGCCAGAAATATTTTCCTTGGGTCAAATATGGACTTCTGTATGGCTAATATAACATCACAACAAGTCAATCTTTATGAATAGCAAGTTAATGTTCAGGTAACTCTTTGGCCAGGAATATGTCCATTAAGTCAAAAAGTGACCTCTGTATACAGAGTTCAAAGACTCTGTATGGCAGATTTTTTATCAAAGGTAGTCTATTTTTTTTTTTTTTTTTTTTTTTAGGACCCTTTAACCGGAAATAAGTTCAATAGGTCAGATATGGCCATATATGGCTTATGGAGCATCAGAATGAGTCAATGAGTATGTATAGAAAAATCAAGATGAGGACTCTTTGGCCAAAAATATGTTCAGTAGGTCAAATATGGAATTCTGAATGGCTGATTTAACATCAAAAGGAGTCTCTAAGTTTATATAGTTTAAAACCAATTAAGGACCCTTTGACCAGAAACAAGTTCAATCCGTCAAGATATGGACTTCTAAATGGACTTCAATATGGCCAATGAAGCATCAGAAGTTGTCTATGAGTATGTATGGAAAGTTCAAGATTGAGGATTTTTTGGCCAGAAATATTTTCCTTGGGTCAAATATGGACTTCTGTATGGCTAATATAACATCACAACAAGTCAATCTTTATGAATAGCAAGTTAATGTTCAGGTAACTCTTTGGCCAGGAATATGTCCATTAAGTCAAAAAGTGACCTCTGTATACAGAGTTCAAAGACTCTGTATGGCAGATTTTTCATCAAAAGTAGTCTATATTTTGTATTTTGTATTTTTTTTTAGGACCCTTTAACCGGAAATAAGTTCAATAGGTCAGATGTGTATATCTATTGGACTTATGAAGCATCAGTAGGAGTCTTTCAGTGTGTATAGAAACTTCAAGATTGAGGACTCTTTGGCCAGAAATATGTTCAGTAGGTCAAATATGGAATTCTAAATGGCTGATTTAACATCAAAAGGAGTCTCTAAGTTTATATAGTTTAAAACCAATTAGGACCCTTTGACCAGAAATAAGTTCAATCCGTCAAGATATGGACTTCTAAATGGACTTTAATATGGCTAATGAAGCATCAGAAGTTGTCTATGAGTATGTATAGAAAGTTCAAGATTGAGGATTTTTTGGAACAGAAATATTTTCCTTGGGTCAAATATGGACTTCTGTATGGCTAATATAACATCACAACAAGTCAATCTTTATGAATAGCAAGTTAATGTTCAGGTAACTCTTTGGCCAGGAATATGTCCATTAAGTCAAAAAGTGACCTCTGTATACAGAGTTCAAAGACTCTGTATGGCAGACTTTTCATCAAAAGTAGTCTATATTTTTATTTATTTATTTTTTTAGGACCCTTTAACCGGAAATAAGTTCAATAGGTCAGATATGGCCATATATGGCTTATGGAGCATCAGAATGAGTCAATGAGTATGTATAGAAAAATCAAGATGAGGACTCTTTGGCCAAAAATATGTTCAGTAGGTCAAATATGGAATTCTGAATGGCTGATTTAACATCAGGAGTCTCTAAGTTTATATAGTTTAAAACCAATTAGGACCCTTTGACCAGAAATAAGTTCAATCCGTCAAGATATGGACTTCTAAATGGACTTAAATATGGCTAATGAAGCATCAGAAGTTGTCTATGAGTATGGAAAGTTCAAGATTGAGGATTTCTTGGCCAAAAATATTTTCCTTGGGTCAAATATGGACTTCTGTATGGCTAATATGACATCACAACAAGTCAATCTTTACGAATAGCAAGTTAATGTTCAGGTACTCTTTGGCCAGGAATATGACCATTAAGTCAAAAAGTGACCTCTGTATACAGAATTCAAAGACTCTCTATGGCAGATTTTTCATCAAAAGTAGTTTATATATATATATATATATATATTTTTTTTAGGACCCTTTAACCGGAAATAAGTTCAATAGGTCAGATATGGCCATATATGGCTTATGGAGCATCAGAATGAGTCAATGAGTATGTATAGAAAAATCAAGATGAGGACTCTTTGGCCAAAAATATGTTCAGTAGGTCAAATATGGAATTCTGAATGGCTGATTTAACATCAGGAGTCTCTACGTTTATATAGTTTAAAACCAATTAGGAACCTTTAACCAGAAATAAGTTCAATGGCCTGATATGTATATCTATTGGACTTATGAAGCATCAGTAGGATTCTTTCAGTATGTATAGAAACTTCAAGATTGAGGACTCTTTGGCCAGAAATATGTTCAGAAGGTCAAATATGGAATTCTAAATGGCTGATTTAACATCAAAAGGAGTCTCTAAGTTTATATAGTTTAAAACCAATTAAGGACCCTTTGACCAGAAATAAGTTCAATCCGTCAAGATATGGACTTCTAAATGCACTTAAATATGGCTAATGAAGCATCAGAAGTTGTTTTATGAGTATGTATGGAAAGTTCAAGATTGAGGATTTTTTGGCCAGAAATATTTTCCTTGGGTCAAATATGGACTTCTGTATGGCTAATATAACATCACAACAAGTCAATCTTTATGAATAGCAAGTTAATGTTCAGGTAACTCTTTGGCCAGGAATATGTCCATAAGTCAAAAAGTGACCTCTGTATACAGAGTTCAAAGACTCTGTATGGCAGATTTTTTATCAAAGGTAGCCTATATTTTTTATTTTTTTATTTTTTTAGGACCCTTTAACCGGAAATAAGTTCAATAGGTCAGATATGGCCATATATGGCTTATGAAGCATCAGAATGAGTCAATGAGTATGTATAGAAAAATCAAGATGAGGACTCTTTGGCCAAAAATATGTTCAGTAGGTCAAATATGGAGTTCTGAATGGCTGATTTAACATCAGGAGTCTCTAAGTTTATATAGTTTAAAACCAATTAGGACCCTTTGACCAGAAATAAGTTCAATCCGTCAAGATATGGACTTCTAAATGGACTTCAATATGGCTAATGAAGCATCAGAAGTTGTCTATGAGTATGTATGGAAAGTTCAAGATTGAGGATTTTTTGGCCAAAAATATTTTCCTTGGGTCAAATATGGACTTCTGTATGGCTAATATAACATCACAACAAGTCAATCTTTATGAATAGCAAGTTAATGTTCAGGTAACTCTTTGGCCAGGAATATGACCATTAAGTCAAAAAGTGACCTCTGTATACAGAGTTCAAAGACTCTGTATGGCAGATTTTTCATCAAAAGTAGTCTATATTTTGTATTTTTTATTTTTTTTTAGGACCCTTTAACCGGAAATAAGTTCAATAGGTCAGATATGGCCATATATGGTTTATGAAGCATCAGAATGATCAATGAGTATGTATAGAAACTTCAAGATTGAGGACTCTTTGGCCAAAAATATGTTCAGTAGGTCAAATATGGAATTCTGAATGGCTGATTTAACATCAGTAGTCTCTAAGTTTATATAGTTTAAAACCAATTAGGACCCTTTGACCAGAAATAAGTTCAATCCGTCAAGATATGGACTTCTAAATGGACTTCAATATGGCTAATGAAGCATCAGAAGTTGTCTATGAGTATGTATGGAAAGTTCAAGATTGAGGATTTTTTGGCCAAAAATATTTTCCTTGGGTCAAATATGGACTTCTGTATGGCTAATATAACATCACAACAAGTCAATCTTTACGAATAGCAAGTTAATGTTCATGTACTCTTTGGCCAGGAATATGACCATTAAGTCAAAAAGTGACCTCTGTATAAAGAATTCAAAGACTCTGTATGGCAGATTTTTTATCAAAAGTAGTCTATTTTTTTTTTTTTTTTTTTAGGACCCTTTAACCGGAAATAAGTTCAATAGGTCAGATATGGCCATATATGGCTTATGGAGCATCAGAATGAGTCAATGAGTATGTATAGAAAAATCAAGATGAGGACTCTGGCCAAAAATATGTTCAGTAGGTCAAATATGGAATTCTGAATGGCTGATTTAACATCAGGAGTCTCTAAGTTTATATAGTTTAAAACCAATTAGGACCCTTTGACCAGAAATAAGTTTAATCCGTCAAGATATGGACTTCTAAATGGACTTAAATATGGCTAATGAAGCATCAGAACTTGTCAATGAGTATGTATGGAAAGTTCAAGATTGAGGAATTTTTGGCCAGAAATATTTTCCTTGGGTCAAATATGGACTTCTGTATGGCTAAAATAACATCACAACAAGTCAATCTTTACAAATAGCAAGTTAATGTTCAGGTACTCTTTGGCCAGGAATATGACCATTAAGTCAAAAAGTGACCTCTGTATACAGAATTCAAAGACTCTGTATGGCAGATTTTTCATCAAAAGTAGTCTCTATTTTTTTTTTTTTTTTTTTTTTTTTTTTTTTTAGGACCCTTTAACCGGAAATAAGTTCAATAGGTCAGATATGGCCATATATGGCTTATGAAGCATCAGAATGAGTCAATGAGTATGTATAGAAAAATCAAGATGAGGACTCTTTGGCCAAAAATATGTTCAGTAGGTCAAATATGGAATTCTGAATGGCTGATTTAACATCAGGAGTCTCTAAGTTTATATAGTTTAAAACCAATTAGGACCCTTTGACCAGAAATAAGTTCAATCCGTCAAGATATGGACTTCTAAATGGACTTCAATATGGCTAATGAAGCATCAGAAGTTGTCTATGAGTATGTATGGAAAGTTCAAGATTGAGGATTTTTTGGCCAAAAATATTTTCCTTGGGTCAAATATGGACTTCTGTATGGCTAATATAACATCACAACAAGTCAATCTTTACGAATAGCAAGTTAATGTTCAGGTAACTCTTTGGCCAGGAATATGACCATTAAGTCAAAAAGTGACCTCTGTATACAGAGTTCAAAGACTCTGTATGGCAGATTTTTCATCAAAAGTAGTCTATATTTTTTATTTTTTATTTTTTTTTAGGACCCTTTAACCGGAAATAAGTTCAATAGGTCAGATATGGCCATATATGGTTTATGAAGCATCAGAATGAGTCAATGAGTATGTATAGAAACTTCAAGATTGAGGACTCTTTGGCCAAAAATATGTTCAGTAGGTCAAATATGGAATTCTGAATGGCTGATTTAACATCAGTAGTCTCTAAGTTTATATAGTTTAAAACCAATTAGGACCCTTTGACCAGAAATAAGTTCAATCCGTCAAGATATGGACTTCTAAATGGACTTCAATATGGCTAATGAAGCATCAGAAGTTGTCTATGAGTATGTATGGAAAGTTCAAGATTGAGGATTTTTTGGCCAAAAATATTTTCCTTGGGTCAAATATGGACTTCTGTATGGCTAATATAACATCACAACAAGTCAATCTTTACGAATACCAAGTTAATGTTCATGTACTCTTTGGCCAGGAATATGACCATTAAGTCAAAAAGTGACCTCTGTATACAGAGTTCAAAGACTCTGTATGGCAGATTTTTCATCAAAAGTAGTCTATATATTTTTTTTTTTTTTTTTTTTTAGGACCCTTTAACCGGAAATAAGTTCAATAGGTCAGATATGGCCATATATGGCTTATGGAGCATCAGAATGAGTCAATGAGTATGTATAGAAAAATCAAGATGAGGACTCTGGCCAAAAATATGTTCAGTAGGTCAAATATGGAATTCTGAATGGCTGATTTAACATCAGGAGTCTCTAAGTTTATATAGTTTAAAACCAATTAGGACCCTTTGACCAGAAATAAGTTTAATCCGTCAAGATATGGACTTCTAAATGGACTTAAATATGGCTAATGAAGCATCAGAAGTTGTCTATGAGTATGGAAAGTTCAAGATTGAGGATTTCTTTGCCAAAAATATTTTCCTTGGGTCAAATATGGACTTCTGTATGGCTAATATGACATCACAACAAGTCAATCTTTACGAATAGCAAGTTAATGTTCAGGTACTCTTTGGCCAGGAATATGACCATTAAGTCAAAAAGTGACCTCTGTATACAGAATTCAAAGACTCTGTATGGCAGATTTTTCATCAAAAGTAGTCTATATTTTTTATTTTTTATTTTTTTTTAGGACCCTTTAACCGGAAATAAGTTCAATAGGTCAGATATGGCCATATATGGTTTATGAAGCATCAGAATGAGTCAATGAGTATGTATAGAAACTTCAAGATTGAGGACTCTTTGGCCAAAAATATGTTCAGTAGGTCAAATATGGAATTCTGAATGGCTGATTTAACATCAGTAGTCTCTAAGTTTATATAGTTTAAAACCAATTAGGACCCTTTGACCAGAAATAAGTTCAATCCGTCAAGATATGGACTTCTAAATGGACTTCAATATGGCTAATGAAGCATCAGAAGTTGTCTATGAGTATGTATGGAAAGTTCAAGATTGAGGATTTTTTGGCCAAAAATATTTTCCTTGGGTCAAATATGGACTTCTGTATGGCTAATATAACATCACAACAAGTCAATCTTTACGAATAGCAAGTTAATGTTCATGTACTCTTTGGCCAGGAATATGACCATTAAGTCAAAAAGTGACCTCTGTATAAAGAATTCAAAGACTCTGTATGGCAGATTTTTTATCAAAAGTAGTCTATTTTTTTTTTATTTTTTTTAGGACCCTTTAACCGGAAATAAGTTCAATAGGTCAGATATGGCCATATATGGCTTATGGAGCATCAGAATGAGTCAATGAGTATGTATAGAAAAATCAAGATGAGGACTCTGGCCAAAAATATGTTCAGTAGGTCAAATATGGAATTCTGAATGGCTGATTTAACATCAGGAGTCTCTAAGTTTATATAGTTTAAAACCAATTAGGACCCTTTGACCAGAAATAAGTTTAATCCGTCAAGATATGGACTTCTAAATGGACTTAAATATGGCTAATGAAGCATCAGAACTTGTCAATGAGTATGTATGGAAAGTTCAAGATTGAGGAATTTTTGGCCAGAAATATTTTCCTTGGGTCAAATATGGACTTCTGTATGGCTAAAATAACATCACAACAAGTCAATCTTTACAAATAGCAAGTTAATGTTCAGGTACTCTTTGGCCAGGAATATGACCATTAAGTCAAAAAGTGACCTCTGTATACAGAATTCAAAGACTCTGTATGGCAGATTTTTCATCAAAAGTAGTCTCTATTTTTTTTTTTTTTTTTTTTTTTTTTTTTAGGACCCTTTAACCGGAAATAAGTTCAATAGGTCAGATATGGCCATATATGGCTTATGAAGCATCAGAATGAGTCAATGAGTATGTATAGAAAAATCAAGATGAGGACTCTTTGGCCAAAAATATGTTCAGTAGGTCAAATATGGAATTCTGAATGGCTGATTTAACATCAGGAGTCTCTAAGTTTATATAGTTTAAAACCAATTAGGACCCTTTGACCATAAATAAGTTCAATCCGTCAAGATATGGACTTCTAAATGGACTTAAATATGGCTAATGAAGCATCAGAAGTTGTCTATGAGTATGTATGGAAAGTTCAAGATTGAGGATTTTTTGGCCAAAAATATTTTCCTTGGGTCAAATATGGACTTCTGTATGGCTAATATAACATCACAACAAGTCAATCTTTACGAATAGCAAGTTAATGTTCAGGTAACTCTTTGGCCAGGAATATGTCCATTAAGTCAAAAAGTGACCTCTGTATACAGAGTTCATAGACTCTGTATGGCAGATTTTTTATCAAAGGTAGTCTATATTTTTTTTTTTTTTTTTTTTTTAGGACCCTTTAACCGGAAATAAGTTCAATAGGTCAGATATGGCCATATATGGTTTATGAAGCATCAGAATGAGTCAATGAGTATGTATAGAAAAATCAAGATGAGGACTCTTTGGCCAAAAATATGTTCAGTAGGTCAAATATGGAATTCTGAATGGCTGATTTAACATCAGGAGTCTCTAAGTTTATATAGTTTAAAACCAATTAGGACCCTTTGACCAGAAATAAGTTTAATCCGTCAAGATATGGAATTCTAAATGGACTTAAATATGGCTAATGAAGCATCAGAACTTGTCAATGAGTATGTATGGAAAGTTCAAGATTGAGGAATTTTTGGCCAGAAATATTTTCCTTGGGTCAAATATGGACTTCTGTATGGCTAATATAACATCACAACAAGTCAATCTTTACGAATAGGAAGTTAATGTTCAGGTACTCTTTGGCCAGGAATATGACCATTAAGTCAAAAAGTGACCTCTGTATACAGAATTCAAAGACTCGGTATTGCAGATTTTTTATCAAAAGTAGTCTATTTTTTTTTTTTTTTTTTTTTTTAGGACCCTTTATCTTGATTTTTCTATACATACTCATTGACTCATTCTGATGCTCCATAAGCCATATATGGCCATATCTTTACGAATATGGTTTTTTAGGACATATCTATTGGACTTATGAAGCATCAGTAGGATTCTTTCAGTATGTATAGAAACTTCAAGATTGAGGACTCTTTGTCCAGAGATATGTTCAGTAGGTCAAATATGGAATTCTAAATGGCTGATTTAACATCAAAAGGAGTCTCTAAGTTTATATAGTTTAAAACCAATTAAGGACCCTTTGACCAGAAACAAGTTCAATCCGTCAAGATATGGACTTCTAAATGGACTTCAATATGGCTAATGAAGCATCAGAAGTTGTCTATGAGTATGTATGGAAAGTTCAAGATTGAGGATTTTTTGGCCAAAAATATTTTCCTTGGGTCAAATATGGACTTCTGTATGGCTAATATAACATCACAACAAGTCAATCTTTACGAATAGCAAGTTAATGTTCATGTACTCTTTGGCCAGGAATATGACCATTAAGTCAAAAAGTGACCTCTGTATACAGAGTTCAAAGACTCTGTATGGCAGATTTTTCATCAAAAGTAGTCTATATTTTTTTTTTTTTTAGGACACTTTAACCGGAAATAAGTTCAATAGGTCATATATGGCCATATATGGTTTATGAAGCATCAGAATGAGTCAATGAGTATGTATAGAAAAATCAAGATGAGGACTCTTTGGCCAAAAATATGTTCAGTAGGTCAAATATGGAATTCTGAATGGCTGATTTAACATCAGGAGTCTCTAAGTTTATATAGTTTAAAACCAATTAGGACCCTTTGACCAGAAATAAGTTCAATCCGTCAAGATATGGACTTCTAAATGGACTTCAATATGGCTAATGAAGCATCAGAAGTTGTCTATGAGTATGTATGGAAAGTTCAAGATTGAGGATTTTTTGGCCAGAAATATTTTCCTTGGGTCAAATATGGACTTCTGTATGGCTAATATAACATCACAACAAGTCAATCTTTATGAATAGCAAGTTAATGTTCAGGTAACTCTTTGGCCAGGAATATGTCCATTAAGTCAAAAAGTGACCTCTGTATACAGAGTTCAAAGACTCTGTATGGCAGATTTTTTATCAAAGGTAGTCTATATTTTTTTTTTTTTTTTTTTTTTTTAGGTCCCTTTAACCGGAAATAAGTTCAATAGGTCAGATATGGCCATATATGGCTTATGAAGCATCAGAATGAGTCAATGAGTATGTATAGAAAAATCAAGATGAGGACTCTTTGGCCAAAAATATGTTCAGTAGGTCAAATATGGAATTCTGAATGGCTGATTTAACATCAGGAGTCTCTAAGTTTATATAGTTTAAAACCAATTAGGACCCTTTGACCAGAAATAAGTTTAATCCGTCAAGATATGGAATTCTAAATGGACTTAAATATGGCTAATGAAGCATCAGAAGTTGTCTATGAGTATGTATGGAAAGTTCAAGATTGAGGAATTTTTGGCCAGAAATATTTTCCTTGGGTCAAATATGGACTTCTGTATGGCTAATATAACATCACAACAAGTCAATCTTTACAAATAGGAAGTTAATGTTCAGGTACTCTTTGGCCAGGAATATGACCATTAAGTCAAAAAGTGACCTCTGTATACAGAATTCAAAGACTCGGTATTGCAGATTTTTTATCAAAAGTAGTCTATTTTTTATTTTTATTTTTTTTTTAAGGACCCTTTAACCGGAAATAAGTTCAATAGGTCAGATATGGCCATATATGGCTTATGGAGCATCAGAATGAGTCAATGAGTATGTATAGAAAAATCAAGATGAGGACTCTTTGGCCAAAAATATGTTCAGTAGGTCAAATATGGAATTCTGAATGGCTGATTTAACATCAGGAGTCTCTACGTTTATATAGTTTAAAACCAATTAGGACCCTTTAACCAGAAATAAGTTAAATGGCCTGATATGCATATCTATTGGACTTATGAAGCATCAGTAGGATTCTTTCAGTATGTATAGAAACTTCAAGATTGAGGACTCTTTGGCCAGAGATATGTTCAGTAGGTCAAATATGGAATTCTAAATGGCTGATTTAATATCAAAAGGAGTCTCTAAGTTTATATAGTTTAAAACCAATTAAGGACCCTTTGACCAGAAACAAGTTCAATCCGTCAAGATATGGACTTCTAAATGGACTTCAATATGGCTAATGAAGCATCAGAAGTTGTCTATGAGTATGTATGGAAAGTTCAAGATTGAGGATTTTTTGGCCAGAAATATTTTCCTTGGGTCAAATATGGACTTCTGTATGGCTAATATAACATAACAACAAGTCAATCTTTACGAATAGCAAGTTAATGTTCAGGTACTCTTTGGCCAGGAATATGACCATTAAGTCAAAAAGTGACCTCTGTATACAGAATTCAAAGACTCTGTATGGCAGATTTTTCATCAAAAGTAGTCTCTATTTTTTTTTTTTTTTTTTTTTTTTTTAGGACACTTTAACCGGAAATAAGTTCAATAGGTCAGATATGGCCATATATGGCTTATGAAGCATCAGAATGAGTCAATGAGTATGTATAGAAAAATCAAGATGAGGACTCTTTGGCCAAAAATATGTTCAGTAGGTCAAATATGGAATTCTGAATGGCTGATTTAACATCAAGAGTCTCTAAGTTTATATAGTTTAAAACCAATTAGGACCCTTTGACCAGAAATAAGTTCAATCCGTCAAGATATGGACTTTTAAATGGACTTCAATATGGCTAATGAAGCATCAGAAGTTGTCTATGAGTATGTATGGAAAGTTTAAAAAGTGACCTCAAGACTCTGTATGGCAGATTTTTCATCAAAAGTAGTCTATATTTTTTATTTTTTATTTTTTTTTAGGACCCTTTAACCGGAAATAAGTTCAATAGGTCAGATATTGCCATATATGGTTTATGAAGCATCAGAATGAGTCAATGAGTATGTATAGAAACTTCAAGATTGAGGACTCTTTGGCCAAAAATATGTTCAGTAGGTCAAATATGGAATTCTGAATGGCTGATTTAACATCAGGAGTCTCTAAGTTTATATAGTTTAAAACCAATTAGGACCCTTTGACCAGAAATAAGTTCAATCCGTCAAGATATGGACTTCTAAATGGACTTAAATATGGCTAATGAAGCATCAGAAGTTGTTTTATGAGTATATATGGAAAGTTCAAGATTGAGGATTTTTTGGCCAGAAATATTTTCCTTGGGTCAAATATGGACTTCTGTATGGCTAATATAACATCACAACAAGTCAATCTTTACGAATAGCAAGTTAATGTTCAGGTACTCTTTGGCCAGGAATATGACCATTAAGTCAAAAAGTGACCTCTGTATACAGAATTCAAAGACTCTGTATGGCAGATTTTTCATCAAAAGTAGTCTCTATTTTTTTTTTTTTTTAGGACCCTTTAACCGGAAATAAGTTCAATAGGTCAGATATGGCCATATATGGCTTATGAAGCATCAGAATGAGTCAATGAGTATGTATAGAAAAATCAAGATGAGGACTCTTTGGCCAAAAATATGTTCAGTAGGTCAAATATGGAATTCTGAATGGCTGATTTAACATCAGGAGTCTCTAAGTTTATATAGTTTAAAACCAATTAGGACCCTTTGACCAGAAATAAGTTTAATCCGTCAAGATATGGAATTCTAAATGGACTTAAATATGGCTAATGAAGCATCAGAACTTGTCAATGAGTATGTATGGAAAGTTCAAGATTGAGGAATTTTTGGCCAGAAATATTTTCCTTGGGTCAAATATGGACTTCTGTATGGCTAATATAACATCACAACAAGTCAATCTTTACGAATAGGAAGTTAATGTTCAGGTACTCTTTGGCCAGGAATATGACCATTAAGTCAAAAAGTGACCTCTGTATACAGAATTCAAAGACTCGGTATTGCAGATTTTTTATCAAAAGTAGTCTATTTTTTTTTTTTTTTTTTTTTTTTAGGACCCTTTAACCGGAAATAAGTTCAATAGGTCAGATATGGCCATATATGGCTTATGGAGCATCAGAATGAGTCAATGAGTATGTATAGAAAAATCAAGATGAGGACTCTTTGGCCAAAAATATGTTCAGTAGGTCAAATATGGAATTCTGAATGGCTGATTTAACATCAGGAGTCTCTAAGTTTATACAGTTTAAAACCAATTAGGACCCTTTGACCAGAAATAAGTTCAATCCGTCAAGATGTGGACTTCTAAATGGGCTTAAATATGGCTAATGAAGCATCAGAAGTTGTCTATGAGTATGTATGGAAAGTTCAAGATTGAGGATTTTTTGGCCAGAAATATTTTCCTTGGGTCAAATATGGACTTCTGTATGGCTAATATAACATCACAACAAGTCAATCTTTATGAATAGCAAGTTAATGTTCAGGTAACTCTTTGGCCAGGAATATGTCCATTAAGTCAAAAAGTGACCTCTGTATACAGAGTTCAAAGACTCTGTATGGCAGATTTTTTATCAAAGGTAGTCTATATATTTTTAGGTGTTCAAGCACGAAGTTAACGGAGGCCAATCAGAATGAAACTCAGTGGGCATGTTCAACTCATGGCCCTAGAGGTCTGTAAGAGTTTTGAAAGAAATCGGACACTAGTTGGCGCTAACGAGTTTTAAGGCTCTGTAATCACGTGGTGTCACAAATATCGTCACAATATGTATATCATTTGATAGATCTCCTCATGCTGAACATATTTGCCTCAAGAACCACTGCTGTCAATCAAACCGTTTATTAAATATTCACGAATATGTTAAAAACCTACTTTTGCGAACTAGTCCCTGGTTTTTCGCCCAATCAGAACCAAACCAGTCTAGGACAATTCTCTGGACTCTCTAGATCAATAATTATCGAAAAAAAGTTGAATTTTTGCATTTGGTTGGCTATAAGTGGGTCATTTAGAAAATGGGTGTGTCAGAAAGCACTCAAAAGCCTATAAATCCTAAAAGAAAACTCAGAACTTCACAAAAATTGCCGAGCATAAGTGTCCTAACATGGTGAGGAAGCATGCAAAGTTTCATGGAGATCGGACGAAATTTGCCTCTATAACAGTTAAAAAAGATGAAAATGATATGAACAACAGCATATTAAACCAATAAGTGGTCTTCTACTGCCCCCCTGCTGTCATTTATTTAACTTGCCATACTACTCCCTAATATTGTTATATATTTCATATTTAGACTTTATAAAATCAGTATTTTAACATTTACAATCACATTTTATCAAAATTCATCTATTGTTGTATTACTATTGTGTCACACTGAGAAATGGGAAGCCTGAAAGCGAAACTATAACGGTGGCCACGCCCCCCCCCCAGTACAAATTCACTCATATCTCGAAAACGGAAAGTCGTTGCGCACTCAAATTTTGATGGTAAGGTCCTCTTCAGGCTCTTAATCGAAATCTATTTCGCGGAGCTCGGGAACGCCCCCCCGCGAATGTCAAATTCGCGAGACCTCCGACCTTTGATCGACTGTAACTCCCGAACCAGATCACCCCGATTCTTGTACAATAGCTTGTTGGAAAGGGCTCGTCCTCATCTAGATCCGATTCAATTTTGGTGCGATTTGGCCTGGGGATTCCCGAGATATAAGCCAAAAAAGGATTGCATTTGAACGGGAATTACTCCCGGCCCCAATCGCCCACCAACACCAGGATGGTCTCATTACACAGGGCACCTTGAGCACTATCTAAGCTCCGAGTTTCAGATTTTTTCGCCTTCTCGTTCCCGAAATATAAGTGAAAAACCAAATTTCCATTCATTCATTCATTCATTCACTTCAACTATAAGATTAAGGCTGTACCACTGTTGTCCACTAGAGAGAGCAGCAGGATTATATTTGTAATCTTCATATCAGCTTTCAGCATTTGCTAACAAACAAATGCTTAAAGCTATATATTTGTTATTTTGATGGACGTGTAATGTGTGTAAGCATGCATAATGGAGTTAACATGGAAAAACTGGTTTTCTTTAGTGCAAAATACTGGTAAACATCAAGACTTGAAACATGAAAGTGAGCCAATAAGTGGTCTTCTACTGCCCTCTGCTGGACATTCGACTTATTAATAGTCTTTTCACATGTGCTTTTGCATTCATATATTTAGACACTAATATATCCCTTATATATTAGATCCCTTATATAACAATTACTATTATAGCACAATCATATTTTGTCAGTTGATCACTTCATTTGTTCTGATGCTTCACATAATTGCTAGCAACGTGGTAAATCATAGTTATTAAAGCTAGAAACATGGTAAATCATAGTAAATAGGGTAAATCATGCTAGAATCCTGGTAAATCATTCTAGAATGTGGTATATCATGGTAAATCAAGGTAAACTAAGATAAATCATGGTAAACTATGGTAAATCATACTGGAACATGGTAAATCATGAAAAATCACACTAAAATGTGGTATATCATGGTAAATCATGCTAAAACATGGTCTATTCCATCTATGATGTCAGTGGTTAAATGCTTGCTACATAAAACTTAATGTCTTTTGATGCTTAACTGCCTTGACTGCCTTGACTGCCTTAAAAGCTTGAACACCGCTAAATGCTGCTAGTTTTATTTTTATTTTTTTAGGACCCTTTAACCGGAAATAAGTTCAATAGGTCAGATATGGCCATATATGGCTTATGGAGCATCAGAATGAGTCAATGGCAATGTATAGAAAAATCAAGATGAGGACTCTTTGGCCAAAAATATGTTCAGTAGGTCAAATATGGAATTCTGAATGGCTGATTTAACATCAGGAGTCTCTAAGTTTATATAGTTTAAAACCAATTAGGACCCTTTAACCAGAAATAAGTTCAATGGCCTGATATGCATATCTATTGGACTTTTTGAGTGCATGATACTTTTATTGTTATTCTTCAATGCACAACGCTTGAGCGTATAAGCAAACTATGCAACAGCAGATTGCATTGCAAATATCTTTAATGCACTGTTGAATGAGTTAGTTCTAAAATGCATAGGCAACAAAGTGCATGATACTTTTTTTGTTATTCTTCAATGCACAACGCTTGAGCTTATAAGCAAACGATGCAACAGCAGATTGCAATGCAAATATCTTTAATGCACTGTTGAATGAGTTAGTTTTTGAATGCATTGCAAGGCAACAAGTGCATGATACTTTTATTGTTATTCTTCAATGCACAACGCTTGAGCGTATAAGCAAACGATGCAACAGCAGATTGCATTGCAAATATCTTTAATGCACTGTTGAATGAGTTAGTTCTTGAATGCATTGCAAGGCAAAAAAAGTGCATGATACTTTTATTGTTATTCTTCAATGCACAATGCTTGAGCTTATAAGCAAACGATGCAACAGCAGATTGCACTGCAAATGTCTTCAGTGCACTTTGGCCTGAGTTAGTTCTTGAATGCAACGAAGTGCATTTTTACTTTTGTTATTCTTTAATGCACAACGCTTGAGCTTATAAGCAAACGATGCAACAGCAGATTGCATTGCAAATATCTTTAATGCACTGTTGAATGAGTTAGTTCTTGAATGCATTGAAAGGCAACAAAGTGCATGATACTTTTATTGTTATTCTTCAATGCACAACGCTTGAGCGTATAAGCAAACGATGCAACAGCAGATTGCATTGCAAATATCTTTAATGCACTGTTGAATGTGTTAGTTCTTGAATGCATTGAAAGGCAATGATACTTTTATTGTTATTCTTCAATGCACAACGCTTGAGCGTATAAGCAAACTATGCAACCGCAGATTGCATTGCAAATATCTTTAATGCACTGTTGAATGAGTTAGTTCTTGAATGCATTGCAAGGCAAAAAAAGTGCATGATACTTTTATTGTTATTCTTCAATGCACAATGCTTGAGCTTATAAGCAAACGATGCAACAGCAGATTGCACTGCAAATGTCTTCAGTGCACTTTGGCCTGAGTTAGTTCTTGAATGCAACGAAGTGCATTTTTACTTTTATTGTTATTCTTCAATGCACATCGCTTGAGCTCATAAGCAAACTATGCAACAGCAGATTGCATTGCAAATATCTTTAATGCACTGTTGAATGAGTTAGTTCTAAAATGCATAGGCAACAAAGTGCATGATACTTTTTTTGTTATTCTTTAATGCACAACGCTTGAGCGTATAAGCAAACGATGCAACAGCAGATTGCATTGCAAATATCTTTAATGCACTGTTGAATGAGTTAGTTCTTGAATGCATTGAAAGGCAACAAAGTGCATGATACTTTTATTGTTATTCTTCAATGCACAACGCTTGAGCTTATAAGCAAACGATGCAACAGCAGATTGCATTGCAAATATCTTTTATACACTGTTGAATGAGTTAGTTTTTGAATGCTGCAAGGCAACAAAGTGCATGATACTTTTATTGTTATTCTTCAATGCACAACGCTTGAGCTTATAAGCAAACGATGCAACAGCAGATTGCATTGCAAATATCTTTAATGTACTGTTGAATGAGTTAGTTCTTGAATGCATTGAAAGGCAAACAAGTGCATGATACTTTTATTGTTATTCTACAATGCACAATGCTTGAGCTTATAAGCAAACGATTCAACAGCAGATTGCACTGCAAATGTCTTCAGTGCACTTTGGCCTGAGTTAGTTCTTGAATGCAACGAAGTGCATTTTACTTTTATTGTTATTCTTCAATGCACATCGCTTGAGCTCATAAGCAAACTATGCAACAGCAGATTGCATTGCAAATATCTTTAATGCACTGTTGAATGAGTTAGTTCTTGAATGCATAGGCAACAAAGTGCATGCTACTTTTTTTGTTATTCTTCAATGCACAACGCTTGAGCGTATAAGCAAACGGTGCAACAGCAGATTGCATTGCAAATATCTTTAATGCACTGTTGAATGAGTTAGTTCTTGAATGCATTGAAGGGCAAACAAGTGCATGATACTTTTATTTTTATTCTTCAATGCACAACGCTTGAGCTTATAAGCAAATGATGCAACAGCAGATTGCATTGCAAATATCTTTAATGCACTGTTGAATGAGTTAGTTCTTGAATGTATTGCAAGGCAAAAAAAGTGCATGATACTTTTATTGTTATTCTTCAATGCACAATGCTTGAGCTTATAAGCAAACGATGCAACAGCAGATTGCACTGCAAATGTCTTCAGTGCACTTTGGCCTGAGTTAGTTCTTGAATGCAACGAAGTGCATTTTACTTTTATTGTTATTCTTTAATGCACATCGCTTGAGCTCATAAGCAAACTATGCAACAGCAGATTGCATTGCAAATATCTTTAATGCACTGTTGAATGAGTTAGTTCTAAAATGCATAGGCAACAAAGTGCATGCTACTTTTTTTGTTATTCTTCAATGCACAACGCTTGAGCTTATAAGCAAACGATGCAACAGCAGATTGCATTGCAAATATCTTTAATGCACTGTTGAATGAGTTAGTTCTTGAATGCATTGAAAGGCAACAAAGTGCATGATACTTTTATTGTTATTCTTCAATGCACAACGCTTGAGCGTATAAGCAAACGATGCAACAGCAGATTGCATTGCAAATATCTTTAATACACTGTTGAATGAGTTAGTTTTTGAATGCATTGCAAGGCAACAAAGTGCATGATACTTTTATTGTTATTCTTCAATGCATAACGCTCGAGCGTATAAGCAAACGATGCAACAGCAGATTGCATTGCAAATATCTTTAATGCACTGTTGAATGAGTTAGTTCTTGAATGCATTGAAAGGCAAACAAGTGCATGTTACTTTTATTTTTATTCTTCAATGCACAACGCTTGAGCTTATAAGCAAATGATGCAACAGCAGATTGCATTGCAAATATCTTTAATGCACTGTTGAATGTGTTAGTTCTTGAATGCATTGAAAGGCAACAAAGTGCATGATACTTTTATTGTTATTCTTCAATGCACAACGCTTGAGCGTATAAGCAAACGATGCAACAGCAGATTGCATTGTAAATATCTTTAATGCACTGTTGAATGAGTTAGTTCTAAAATGCATAGGCAACAAAGTGCATGATACTTTTTTTGTTATTCTTCAATGCACAACGCTTGAGCTTATAAGCAAACGATGCAACAGCAGATTGCATTGCAAATCTCTTTAATGCACTGTTGAATGAGTTAGTTCTTGAATGCATTGAAAGGCAACAAAGTGCATGATACTTTTATTGTTATTCTTCAATGCACAACGCTTGAGTTTATAAGCAAATGATGCAACAGCAGATTGCATTGCAAATATCTTTAATGCACTGTTGAATGAGTTAGTTCTTGAATGCATTGCAAGGCAAAAAAAGTGCATGATACTTTTATTGTTATTCTTCAATGCACAATGCTTGAGCTTATAAGCAAACGATGCAACAGCAGATTGCACTGCAAATGTCTTCAGTGCACTTTGGCCTGAGTTAGTTCTTGAATGCAACGAAGTGCATTTTTACTTTTATTGTTATTCTTCAATGCACATCGCTTGAGCTCATAAGCAAACTATGCAACAGCAGATTGCATTGCAAATATCTTTAATGCACTGTTGAATGAGTTAGTTCTAAAATGCATAGGCAACAAAGTGCATGATACTTTTTTTGTTATTCTTTAATGCACAACGCTTGAGCTTATAAGCAAACGATGCAACAGCAGATTGCATTGCAAATATCTTTAATGCACTGTTGAATGAGTTAGTTCTTGAATGCATTGAAAGGCAACAAAGTGCATGATACTTTTATTGTTATTCTTCAATGCACAACGCTTGAGCGTATAAGCAAACGATGCAACAGCAGATTGCATTGCAAATATCTTTAATGCACTGTTGAATGTGTTAGTTCTTGAATGCATTAAAAGGCAATGATACTTTTATTGTTATTCTTCAATGCACAACGCTTGAGCGTATAAGCAAACTATGCAACCGCAGATTGCATTGCAAATATCTTTAATGCACTGTTGAATGAGTTAGTTCTTGAATGCATTGCAAGGCAAAAAAAGTGCATGATACTTTTATTGTTATTCTTCAATGCACAATGCTTGAGCTTATAAGCAAACGATGCAACAGCAGATTGCACTGCAAATGTCTTCAGTGCACTTTGGCCTGAGTTAGTTCTTAAATGCAACGAAGTGCATTTTACTTTTATTGTTATTCTTCAATGCACATCGCTTGAGCTCATAAGCAAACTATGCAACAGCAGATTGCATTGCAAATATCTTTAATGCACTGTTGAATGAGTTAGTTCTAAAATGCATAGGCAACAAAGTGCATGATACTTTTTTTGTCATTCTTCAATGCACAACGCTTGAGCTTATAAGCAAACTATGCAACAGCAGATTGCATTGCAAATATCTTTAATACACTGTTGAATGAGTTAGTTTTTGAATGCATTGCAAGGCAACAAAGTGCATGATACTTTTATTGTTATTCTTCAATGCACAACGCTTGAGCTTATAAGCTAACGATGCAACAGCAGTTTGCATTGCAAATATCTTTAATACACTGTTGAATGAGTTAGTTTTTGAATGCATTGCAAGGCAACAAAGTGCATGATACTTTTATTGTTATTCTTCAATGCACAACGCTTGAGCGTATGCAAACGATGCAACAGCAGATTGCATTGCAAATATCTTTAATGCACTGTTGAATGAGTTAGTTCTTGAATGCATTGAAAGGCAAACAAGTGCATGATACTTTTATTTTTATTCTTCAATGCACAACGCTTGAGCTTATAAGCAAATGATGCAACAGCAGATTGCATTGCAAATATCTTTAATGCACTGTTGAATGAGTTAGTTCTTGAATGCATTGCAAGGCAAAAAAAGTGCATGATACTTTTATTGTTATTCTTCAATGCACAATGCTTGAGCTTATAAGCAAACGATGCAACAGCAGATTGCACTGCAAATGTCTTCAGTGCACTTTGGCCTGAGTTAGTTCTTGAATGCAACGAAGTGCATTTTACTTTTATTGTTATTCTATAATGCACATCGCTTGAGCTCATAAGCAAACTATGCAACAGCAGATTGCATTGCAAATATCTTTAATGCACTGTTGAATTAGTTAGTTCTAAAATGCATAGGCAACAAAGTGCATGCTACTTTTTTTGTTATTCTTCAATGCACAACGCTTGAGCATATAAGCAAACGATGCAACAGCAGATTGCATTGCAAATATCTTTAATGCACTGATGAATGTGTTAGTTCTTGAATGCATTGAAAGGCAACAAAGTGCATTATACTTTTATTGTTATTCTTCAATGCACAACGCTTGAGCGTATAAGCAAACGATGCAACAGCAGATTGCATTGCAAATATCTTTAATGCACTGTTGAATGTGTTAGTTCTTGAATGCATTGAAAGGCAACAAAGTACATGATACTTTTATTGTTATTCTTCAATGCACAACGCTTGAGCGTATAAGCAAACGATGTTGCATTGCAAATATCTTTAATGTACTGTTGAATGAGTTAGTTCTTGAATGCATTGAAAGGCAAACAAGTGCATGATACTTTTATCGTTATTCTTCAATGCACAATGCTTGAGCTTATAAGCAAACGATGCAACAGCAGATTGCACTGCAAATGTCTTCAGTGCACTTTGGCCTGAGTTAGTTCTTGAATGCAACGAAGTGCATTTTACTTTTATTGTTATTCTTCAATGCACATCGCTTGAGATCATAAGCAAACTTATGCAACAGCAGATTGCATTCCAAATATCTTTAATGCACTGTTGAATGAGTTAGTTCTTGAATGCATTGCAAGGCAACAAAGTGCATGATACTTTTATTTTTATTCTTCAATGCACAACGCTTGAGCGTATGCAAACGATGCAACAGCAGATTGCATTGCAAATATCTTTAATGCACTGTTGAATGAGTTAGTTCTTGAATGCATTGAAAGGCAAACAAGTGCATGATACTTTTATTTTTATTCTTCAATGCACAACGCTTGAGCTTATAAGCAAATGATGCAACAGCAGATTGCATTGCAAATATCTTTAATGCACTGTTGAATGAGTTAGTTCTTGAATGCATTGCAAGGCAAAAAAAGTGCATGATACTTTTATTGTTATTCTTCAATGCACAACGCTTGAGCATATAAGCAAACGCTGCAACAGCAGATTGCACTGCAAATGTCTTCAGTGCACTTTGGCCTGAGTTAGTTCTTGAATGCAACGAAGTGCATTTTACTTTTATTGTTATTCTTTAATGCACATCGCTTGAGCTCATAAGCAAACTATGCAACAGCAGATTGCATTGCAAATATCTTTAATGCACTGTTGAATGAGTTGGTTCTAAAATGCATAGGCAACAAAGTGCATGATACTTTTTTTGTTATTCTTCAATGCACAACGCTTGAGCATATAAGCAAACGCTGCAACAGCAGATTGCATTGCAAATATCTTTAATGCACTGTTGAATGTGTTAGTTCTTGAATGCATTGAAAGGCAACAAAGTGCATGATACTTTTATTGTTATTCTTCAATGCACAACGCTTGAGCGTATAAGCAAACGATGCAACAGCAGATTGCATTGCAAATATCTTTAATGCACTGTTGAATGTGTTAGTTCTTGAATGCATTGAAAGGCAACAAAGTGCATGATACTTTTATTGTTATTCTTCAATGCACAACGCTTGAGCGTATAAGCAAACGATGCAACAGCAGATTGCATTGCAAATATCTTTAATGTACTGTTGAATGAGTTAGTTCTTGAATGCATTGAAAGGCAAACAAGTGCATGATACTTTTATTGTTATTCTTCAATGCACAATGCTTGAGCTTATAAGCAAACTATGCAACAGCAGATTGCATTGCAAATATCTTTAATAAACTGTTGAATGAGTTAGTTCTAAAATACATAGGCAACAAAGTGCATGATACTTTTATTGTTATTCTTCAATGCACAACGCTTGAGCTTATAAGCAAACGATGCAACAGCAGATTGCATTGCAAATATCTTTAATGCACTGTTGAATGAGTTAGTTCTTGAATGCATTGAAAGGCAACAAAGTGCATGATACTTTTATTGTTATTCTTCAATGCACAACGCTTGAGCTTATAAGCTAACGATGCAACAGCAGTTTGCATTGCAAATATCTTAAATACACTGTTGAATGAGTTAGTTTTTGAATGCATTGCAAGGCAACAAAGTGCATGATACTTTTATTGTTATTCTTCAATGCACAACGCTTGAGCGTATGCAAACGATGCAACAGCAGATTGCATTGCAAATATCTTTAATGCACTGTTGAATGAGTTAGTTCTTGAATGCATTGAAAGGCAAACAAGTGCATGATACTTTTATTTTTATTCTTCAATGCACAACGCTTGAGCTTATAAGCAAATGATGCAACAGCAGATTGCATTGCAAATATCTTTAATGCACTGTTGAATGAGTTAGTTCTTGAATGCATTGCAAGGCAAAAAAAGTGCATGATACTTTTATTGTTATTCTTCAATGCACAATGCTTGAGCTTATAAGCAAACGATGCAACAGCAGATTGCACTGCAAATGTCTTCAGTGCACTTTGGCCTGAGTTAGTTCTTGAATGCAACGAAGTGCATTTTACTTTTATTGTTATTCTTTAATGCACATCGCTTGGCTCATAAGCAAACTATGCAACAGCAGATTGCATTGCAAATATCTTTAATGCACTGTTGAATGAGTTAGTTCTTGAATGCATTGCAAAGAAACAAAGTGCATGATACTTTTAATGTTATTCTTCAATGCACAACGCTTGAGCGTATAAGCAAACGATGCAACAGCAGATTGCATTGTAAATATCTTTAATGCACTGTTGAATGAGTTAGTTCTAAAATGCATAGGCAACAAAGTGCATGATACTTTTTTTGTTATTCTTCAATGCACAACGCTTGAGCTTATAAGCAAACGATGCAACAGCAGATTGCATTGCAAATCTCTTTAATGCACTGTTGAATGAGTTAGTTCTTGAATGCATTGAAAGGCAACAAAGTGCATGATACTTTTATTGTTATTCTTCAATGCACAACGCTTGAGTTTATAAGCAAATGATGCAACAGCAGATTGCATTGCAAATATCTTTAATGCACTGTTGAATGAGTTAGTTCTTGAATGCATTGCAAGGCAAAAAAAGTGCATGATACTTTTATTGTTATTCTTCAATGCACAATGCTTGAGCTTATAAGCAAACGATGCAACAGCAGATTGCACTGCAAATGTCTTCAGTGCACTTTGGCCTGAGTTAGTTCTTGAATGCAACGAAGTGCATTTTTACTTTTATTGTTATTCTTCAATGCACATCGCTTGAGCTCATAAGCAAACTATGCAACAGCAGATTGCATTGCAAATATCTTTAATGCACTGTTGAATGAGTTAGTTCTAAAATGCATAGGCAACAAAGTGCATGATACTTTTTTTGTTATTCTTTAATGCACAACGCTTGAGCTTATAAGCAAACGATGCAACAGCAGATTGCATTGCAAATATCTTTAATGCACTGTTGAATGAGTTAGTTCTTGAATGCATTGAAAGGCAACAAAGTGCATGATACTTTTATTGTTATTCTTCAATGCACAACGCTTGAGCGTATAAGCAAACGATGCAACAGCAGATTGCATTGCAAATATCTTTAATGCACTGTTGAATGTGTTAGTTCTTGAATGCATTAAAAGGCAATGATACTTTTATTGTTATTCTTCAATGCACAACGCTTGAGCGTATAAGCAAACTATGCAACCGCAGATTGCATTGCAAATATCTTTAATGCACTGTTGAATGAGTTAGTTCTTGAATGCATTGCAAGGCAAAAAAAGTGCATGATACTTTTATTGTTATTCTTCAATGCACAATGCTTGAGCTTATAAGCAAACGATGCAACAGCAGATTGCACTGCAAATGTCTTCAGTGCACTTTGGCCTGAGTTAGTTCTTAAATGCAACGAAGTGCATTTTACTTTTATTGTTATTCTTCAATGCACATCGCTTGAGCTCATAAGCAAACTATGCAACAGCAGATTGCATTGCAAATATCTTTAATGCACTGTTGAATGAGTTAGTTCTAAAATGCATAGGCAACAAAGTGCATGATACTTTTTTTGTCATTCTTCAATGCACAACGCTTGAGCTTATAAGCAAACTATGCAACAGCAGATTGCATTGCAAATATCTTTAATACACTGTTGAATGAGTTAGTTTTTGAATGCATTGCAAGGCAACAAAGTGCATGATACTTTTATTGTTATTCTTCAATGCACAACGCTTGAGCTTATAAGCTAACGATGCAACAGCAGTTTGCATTGCAAATATCTTTAATACACTGTTGAATGAGTTAGTTTTTGAATGCATTGCAAGGCAACAAAGTGCATGATACTTTTATTGTTATTCTTCAATGCACAACGCTTGAGCGTATGCAAACGATGCAACAGCAGATTGCATTGCAAATATCTTTAATGCACTGTTGAATGAGTTAGTTCTTGAATGCATTGAAAGGCAAACAAGTGCATGATACTTTTATTTTTATTCTTCAATGCACAACGCTTGAGCTTATAAGCAAATGATGCAACAGCAGATTGCATTGCAAATATCTTTAATGCACTGTTGAATGAGTTAGTTCTTGAATGCATTGCAAGGCAAAAAAAGTGCATGATACTTTTATTGTTATTCTTCAATGCACAATGCTTGAGCTTATAAGCAAACGATGCAACAGCAGATTGCACTGCAAATGTCTTCAGTGCACTTTGGCCTGAGTTAGTTCTTGAATGCAACGAAGTGCATTTTACTTTTATTGTTATTCTATAATGCACATCGCTTGAGCTCATAAGCAAACTATGCAACAGCAGATTGCATTGCAAATATCTTTAATGCACTGTTGAATTAGTTAGTTCTAAAATGCATAGGCAACAAAGTGCATGCTACTTTTTTTGTTATTCTTCAATGCACAACGCTTGAGCATATAAGCAAACGATGCAACAGCAGATTGCATTGCAAATATCTTTAATGCACTGATGAATGTGTTAGTTCTTGAATGCATTGAAAGGCAACAAAGTGCATTATACTTTTATTGTTATTCTTCAATGCACAACGCTTGAGCGTATAAGCAAACGATGCAACAGCAGATTGCATTGCAAATATCTTTAATGCACTGTTGAATGTGTTAGTTCTTGAATGCATTGAAAGGCAACAAAGTACATGATACTTTTATTGTTATTCTTCAATGCACAACGCTTGAGCGTATAAGCAAACGATGTTGCATTGCAAATATCTTTAATGTACTGTTGAATGAGTTAGTTCTTGAATGCATTGAAAGGCAAACAAGTGCATGATACTTTTATCGTTATTCTTCAATGCACAATGCTTGAGCTTATAAGCAAACGATGCAACAGCAGATTGCACTGCAAATGTCTTCAGTGCACTTTGGCCTGAGTTAGTTCTTGAATGCAACGAAGTGCATTTTACTTTTATTGTTATTCTTCAATGCACATCGCTTGAGATCATAAGCAAACTTATGCAACAGCAGATTGCATTCCAAATATCTTTAATGCACTGTTGAATGAGTTAGTTCTTGAATGCATTGCAAGGCAACAAAGTGCATGATACTTTTATTTTTATTCTTCAATGCACAACGCTTGAGCGTATGCAAACGATGCAACAGCAGATTGCATTGCAAATATCTTTAATGCACTGTTGAATGAGTTAGTTCTTGAATGCATTGAAAGGCAAACAAGTGCATGATACTTTTATTTTTATTCTTCAATGCACAACGCTTGAGCTTATAAGCAAATGATGCAACAGCAGATTGCATTGCAAATATCTTTAATGCACTGTTGAATGAGTTAGTTCTTGAATGCATTGCAAGGCAAAAAAAGTGCATGATACTTTTATTGTTATTCTTCAATGCACAACGCTTGAGCATATAAGCAAACGCTGCAACAGCAGATTGCACTGCAAATGTCTTCAGTGCACTTTGGCCTGAGTTAGTTCTTGAATGCAACGAAGTGCATTTTACTTTTATTGTTATTCTTTAATGCACATCGCTTGAGCTCATAAGCAAACTATGCAACAGCAGATTGCATTGCAAATATCTTTAATGCACTGT
The DNA here is from genome assembly GCF_949152265.1 of Phoxinus phoxinus. Classification (NCBI taxonomy): domain Eukaryota; kingdom Metazoa; phylum Chordata; class Actinopteri; order Cypriniformes; family Leuciscidae; genus Phoxinus; species Phoxinus phoxinus. The sequence goes on from NC_136876.1 coordinate 52,939,097, forward strand.
TGAATGAGTTGGTTCTAAAATGCATAGGCAACAAAGTGCATGATACTTTTTTTGTTATTCTTCAATGCACAACGCTTGAGCATATAAGCAAACGCTGCAACAGCAGATTGCATTGCAAATATCTTTAATGCACTGTTGAATGTGTTAGTTCTTGAATGCATTGAAAGGCAACAAAGTGCATGATACTTTTATTGTTATTCTTCAATGCACAACGCTTGAGCGTATAAGCAAACGATGCAACAGCAGATTGCATTGCAAATATCTTTAATGCACTGTTGAATGTGTTAGTTCTTGAATGCATTGAAAGGCAACAAAGTGCATGATACTTTTATTGTTATTCTTCAATGCACAACGCTTGAGCGTATAAGCAAACGATGCAACAGCAGATTGCATTGCAAATATCTTTAATGTACTGTTGAATGAGTTAGTTCTTGAATGCATTGAAAGGCAAACAAGTGCATGATACTTTTATTGTTATTCTTCAATGCACAATGCTTGAGCTTATAAGCAAACTATGCAACAGCAGATTGCATTGCAAATATCTTTAATAAACTGTTGAATGAGTTAGTTCTAAAATACATAGGCAACAAAGTGCATGATACTTTTATTGTTATTCTTCAATGCACAACGCTTGAGCTTATAAGCAAACGATGCAACAGCAGATTGCATTGCAAATATCTTTAATGCACTGTTGAATGAGTTAGTTCTTGAATGCATTGAAAGGCAACAAAGTGCATGATACTTTTATTGTTATTCTTCAATGCACAACGCTTGAGCTTATAAGCTAACGATGCAACAGCAGTTTGCATTGCAAATATCTTAAATACACTGTTGAATGAGTTAGTTTTTGAATGCATTGCAAGGCAACAAAGTGCATGATACTTTTATTGTTATTCTTCAATGCACAACGCTTGAGCGTATGCAAACGATGCAACAGCAGATTGCATTGCAAATATCTTTAATGCACTGTTGAATGAGTTAGTTCTTGAATGCATTGAAAGGCAAACAAGTGCATGATACTTTTATTTTTATTCTTCAATGCACAACGCTTGAGCTTATAAGCAAATGATGCAACAGCAGATTGCATTGCAAATATCTTTAATGCACTGTTGAATGAGTTAGTTCTTGAATGCATTGCAAGGCAAAAAAAGTGCATGATACTTTTATTGTTATTCTTCAATGCACAATGCTTGAGCTTATAAGCAAACGATGCAACAGCAGATTGCACTGCAAATGTCTTCAGTGCACTTTGGCCTGAGTTAGTTCTTGAATGCAACGAAGTGCATTTTACTTTTATTGTTATTCTTTAATGCACATCGCTTGGCTCATAAGCAAACTATGCAACAGCAGATTGCATTGCAAATATCTTTAATGCACTGTTGAATGAGTTAGTTCTTGAATGCATTGCAAAGAAACAAAGTGCATGATACTTTTAATGTTATTCTTCAATGCACAACGCTTGAGCGTATAAGCAAACGATACAACCGCAGATTGCATTGCAAATATGCAAGGCAAGGCAAAATATGCAAGGCAAATATTCCAAGGCAAAAAAAGTGCATGATAATTTTATTGTTATTCTTCAATGCACAATGCTTGAGCTGATAAGCAAACGATGCAACAGCAGATTGCATTGCAAATATCTTTAATGCAATGTTGAATGAGTTAGTTTTTGAATGCATTGCAAGGAACAAAGTGCATGATACTTTTATTGTTATTCTTCAATGCATAACGCTTGAGCGTATTAGCAAACGATGCAACAGCAGATTGCAATAAAAATATCTTTAATGCACTGTTGAATGAGTTAGTTCTTGAATGCATTGCAAAGAAACAAAGTGCATGATAGTTTTATTGTTATTCTTCAGCAGATTGCACTGCAAATGTCTTCAGTGCACTTTGGCCTGAGTTAGTTCTTGCAAAGAAACAAAGTGCATGATACTTTTATTGTTATTCTTCAATGCAAAACGCTTGAGCTTATAAGCAAACGATGCAACCGCAGATTGCATTGCAAATATATTTTATGCACTGTTGAATGAGTTAGTTCTTGAATGCATTGCAAGGCAAAAAAAGTGCATGATAATTTTATTGTTATTCTTCAATGCACAATGCTTGAGCTTATAAGCAAACGATGCAACAGCAGATTGCATTGCAAATATCTTTAATGCAATGTTGAATGAGTTAGTTTTTGAATGCATTGCAAGGAACAAAGTGCATGATACTTTTATTGTTATTCTTCAATGCATAACGCTTGAGCGTATAAGCAAACGATGCAACAGCAGATTGCAATAAAAATATCTTTAATGCACTGTTGAATGAGTTAGTTCTTGAATGCATTGCAAAGAAACAAAGTGCATGATAGTTTTATTGTTATTCTTCAATGCACAGCGCTTAATCGTATGTGTAAAGCGAAGCAACAGCAGATTGCATTGCAAATATCTTTAATGCACTGTTGAATGAGTTAGTTCTTGAATGCAGTGCAAAGAAACAAAGTGCATGATACTTTTATTGTCATTCTTCAATGCACAGCGCTTAATCGTATGTGTAAAGCGAAACAACAGCAGATTGCATTGCAAATATCTTCACTGTTGAATGAGTTAGTTCTTGAATGCATTTCAAGTCAACAAAGTGCATGATATGTTTAATGTTATTCTTCAATGCACAACGCTTGAGCTCATAAGCAAACGATACAACCGCAGATTGCATTGCAAATATCTTTTATGCACTGTTGAATGAGTTAGTTCTTGAATGCAGTGCAAAGAAACAAAGTGCATGATACTTTTATTGTCATTCTTCAATGCACAGCGCTTAATCGTATGTGTAAAGCGAAACAACAGCAGATTGCATTGCAAATATCTTCACTGTTGAATGAGTTAGTTCTTGAATGCATTTCAAGTCAACAAAGTGCATGATATGTTTAATGTTATTCTTCAATGCACAACGCTTGAGCTCATAAGCAAACGATACAACCGCAGATTGCATTGCAAATATCTTTTATGCACTGTTGAATGAGTTAATTCTTGAATGCATTGCAAGGCAAAATAAGTGCATGATACTTTTATTGTTATTCTTCAATGCACAACGTTTGAGCTTATAAGCAAACGATGCAACAGGATTGCATTGTAAATATCTTTAATGCACTGTTGAATTAGTTAGTTCTTGAATGCATTGCAAGGCAACAAAGTGCATGACACTTTTATTGTTATTCTTCAATGCACAACGCTTGAGCTTATAAGCTAACGATGCAACCGCAGATTGCATTGCAAATATCTTTTATGCACTGTTGAATGAGTTAGTTCTTGAATGCATTGCAAGGCAAAAAAAGTGCATGATACTTTTATTGTTATTCTTCAATGCACAATGCTTGCGCTTATAAGCAAACGATGCAACAGCAGATTGCATTGCAAATGTATTCAGTGCACTTTGGCCTGAGTTAGTTCTTGAATGCAACGAAATGCATTTTACTTTTATTGTTATTCTTCAATGCACATTGCTTGAGCTCATAAGCAAACTATGCAACAGCAGATTGCATTGCAAATATCTTTAATGCACTGTTGAATGAGTTAGTTCTTGAATGCATTGAAAGGCAACAAAATGCATGATACTTTTATTGTTATTCTTCAATGCACAACGCTTGAGCTTATAAGCAAACGATGCAACAGCAGATTGCATTGCAAATATCTTTAATGCACTGTTGAATGAGTTAGTTTTTTAATGCATTGCAAGGCAACAAAGTGCATGATACTTTTATTGTTATTCTTCACTGCACATCGCTTGAGCGTATAAGCAAACGATGCAACAGCAGATTGCATTGCAAATATCTTTAATGCACTGTTGAATGAGTTAGTTCTTGAATGCATTGCAAAGAAACAAAGTGCATGATACTTTTATTGTTTTTCTTCAATGCACAGCGCTTAATTGTATGTGTAAAGCAATGCAACAGCAGATTGCATTGCAAATATCTTTAATGCACTGTTGAATGAGTTAGTTTTTGAATGCATTGCAAGGCAACAAAGTGCATGATACTTTTATTGTTATTCTTCAATGCACAACGCTTGAGCTTATAAGCAAACGATGCAACAGCAGATTGCATTGCAAATATCTTCAATGCACTTTTGAATGAGTTAGTTCTTGAATGCATTGCAAAGAAACAAAGTGCATGATACTTTTATTGTTATTCTTCAATGCACAACGCTTGAGCTTATAAGCAAACGATGCAACAGCAGATTGCATTGCAAATATCTTCAATGCACTTTTGAATGAGTTAGTTCTTGAATGCATTGCAAGGCAAAAAAAGTGCATGTAAAAATATTTTCCTTGGGTCAAATATGGACTTCTGCATGGCTGATTTAACATCAGGAGTCTCTAAGTTTATATAGTTTAAAAAAAAATTAGGACCCTTTGACATGAAATGACATCTGTATGGCAGATTTTTTATTAAAAGTAGTGTATATTTTTTTATTTTTTTTTATTTTTTTATTAGGACCCTTTAACTGGAAATAAGTTCAATAGGTCAGATATGGCCATATATGGCTTATGAAGCATCAGAATGAGTCAATAAGTATGTATGGAAAAATCAAGATGAGGACTCTTTGGCCAAAAATATGTTCAGTAGGTCAAATATGGAAATCTGAATGGCTGATCTGAATATGGAAATCTGAATGGCTCATCAGGAGTCTCTAAGTTTATATAGTTTAAAACCAATTAGGACCCTTTGACCAGAAATAAGTTCAATCCGTCAAGATATGGACTTCTAAATGGACTTAAATATGGCTAATGAAGCATCAGAAGTTGTCTATGAGTATGGAAAGTTCAAGATTGAGGATTTCTTGGCCAAAAATATTTTCCTTGGGTCAAATATGGACTTCTGTATGGCTAATAATATGGACTTCTAAATGGACTTCAATATGGCTAATGAAGCATCAGAAGTTGTCTATGAGTATGTATGGAAAGTTCAAGATTGAGGATTTTTTGGCCAGAAATATTTTCCTTGGGTCAAATATGGACTTCTGTATGGCTAATATAACATCACAACAAGTCAATCTTTATGAATAGCAAGTTAATGTTCAGGTACTCTTTGGCCAGGAATATGTCCATTAAGTCAAAAAGTGACCTCTGTATACAGAGTTCAAAGACTCTGTATGGCAGATTTTTCATCAAAAGTAGTCTATTTTTTTTTTTTTTTTTTTTTTTTAGGACACTTTAACCGGAAATATGTTCAATAGGTAAGATATGGCCATATATGGCTTATGAAGCATCAGAATGAGTCAATGAATTTGTATAGAAAAATCAAGATGAGGACTCTTTGGTCAAAAATATGTTCAGTAGGTCAAATATGGAATTCTGAATGGCTGATTTAACATCAGGAGTCTCTAAGTTTATATAGTTTAAAACCAATTAGGACCCTTTGACCAGAAATAACTTTAATCCGTCAAGATATGGACTTCTAAATGGACTTCAATATGGCTAATGAAGCATCAGAACTTGTCAATGAGTATGTATGGAAAGTTCAAGATTGAGGAATTTTTGGCCAGAAATATTTTCCTTGGGTCAAATATGGACTTCTGTATGGCTAATATAACATCACAACAAGTCAATCTTTACGAATAGCAAGTTAATGTTCAGGTACTCTTTGGCCAGGAATATGACCATTAAGTCAAAAAGTGACCTCTGTATACAGAATTCAAAGACTCTGTATGGCAGATTTTTCATCAAAAGTAGTCTCTATTTTTTTTATTTTTTTTATTTTTTTTTTAGGACCCTTTAACCGGAAATAAGTTCAATAGGTCAGATATGGCCATATATGGCTTATGAAGCATCAGAATGAGTCAATGAGTATGTATAGAAAAATCAAGATGAGGACTCTTTGGCCAAAAATATGTTCAGTAGGTCAAATATGGAATTCTAAATGGCTGATTTAACATCAGGAGTCTCTAAGTTTATACAGTTTAAAACCAATTAGGACCCTTTGACCAGAAATAAGTTCAATCCGTCAAGATATGGACTTCTAAATGGACTTAAATATGGCTAATGAAGCATCAGAAGTTGTCTATTCCAATGTATGGAAAGTTCAAGATTGAGGATTTTTTGGCCAAAAATATTTTCCTTGGGTCAAATATGGACTTCTGTATGGCTAATATAACATCACAACAAGTCAATCTTTATGAATAGCAAGTTAATGTTCAGGTAACTCTTTGGCCAGGAATATGACCATTAAGTCAAAAAGTGACCTCTGTATACAGAGTTCAAAGACTCTGTATGGCAGATTTTTCATCAAAAGTAGTCTATATATATATATATAAATTTTTTTTTTAGGACCCTTTTACCGGAAATAAGTTCAATAGGTCAGATATGGTCATATATGGTTTATGAAGCATCGGAATGAGTCAATGAGTATGTATAGAAACTTCAAGATTGAGGACTCTTTGGCCAAAAATATGTTCAGTAGGTCAAATGTGGAATTCTGAATGGCTGATTTAACATCAGTAGTCTCTAAGTTTATATAGTTTAAAACCAATTAGGACCCTTTGACCAGAAATAAGTTCAATCCGTCAAGATATGGACTTCTAAATGGACTTCAATATGGCTAATGAAGCATCAGAAGTTGTCTATGAGTATGTATGGAAAGTTCAAGATTGAGGATTTTTTGGCCAAAAATATTTTCCTTGGGTCAAATATGGACTTCTGTATGGCTAATATAACATCACAACAAGTCAATCTTTACGAATAGCAAGTTAATGTTCATGTACTCTTTGGCCAGGAATATGACCATTAAGTCAAAAAGTGACCTCTGTATAAAGAATTCAAAGACTCTGTATGGCAGATTTTTTATCAAAAGTAGTCTATTTTTTATTTATTTATTTTTTAGGACCCTTTAACCGGAAATAAGTTCAATAGGTCAGATATGGCCATATATGGCTTATGGAGCATCAGAATGAGTCAATGAGTATGTATAGAAAAATCAAGATGAGGACTCTGGCCAAAAATATGTTCAGTAGGTCAAATATGGAATTCTGAATGGCTGATTTAACATCAGGAGTCTCTAAGTTTATATAGTTTAAAACCAATTAGGACCCTTTGACCAGAAATAAGTTCAATCCGTCAAGATATGGACTTCTAAATGGACTTCAATATGGCTAATGAAGCATCAGAAGTTGTCTATGAGTATGTATGGAAAGTTCAAGATTGAGGATTTTTTAGCCAGAAATATTTTCCTTGGGTCAAATATGGACTTCTGTATGGCTAATATAACATCACAACAAGTCAATCTTTATGAATAGCAAGTTAATGTTCAGGTAACTCTTTGGCCAGGAATATGTCCATTAAGTCAAAAAGTGACCTCTGTATACAGAGTTCAAAGACTCTGTATGGCAGATTTTTTATCAAAGGTAGTCTATATTTTATTTTTTTATTTATTTTTTTAGGACCCTTTAACCGGAAATAAGTTCAATAGGTCAGATATGGCCATATATGGCTTATGAAGCATCAGAATGAGTATGTATAGAAAAATCAAGGTGAGGACTCTTTGGCCAAAAATATGTTCAGTAGGTCAAATATGGAATTCTGAATGGCTGATTTAACATCAGGAGTCTCTAAGTTTATATAGTTTAAAACCAATTAGGACCCTTTAACCAGAAATAAGTTCAATGGCCTGATATGCATATCTATTGGACTTATGAAGCATCAGTAGGATTCTTTCAGTATGTATAGAAACTTCAAGATTGAGGACTCTTTGGCCAGAGATATGTTCAGTAGGTCAAATATGGAATTCTAAATGGCTGATTTAACATCAGGAGTCTCTAAGTTTATATAGTTTAAAACCAATTAGGACCCTTTGACCAGAAATAAGTTCAATCCGTCAAGATATGGACTTCTAAATGGACTTAAATATGGCTAATGAAGCATCAGAAGTTGTTTTATGAGTATATATGGAAAGTTCAAGATTGAGGATTTTTTGGCCAGAAATATTTTCCTTGGGTCAAATATGGACTTCTGTATGGCTAATATAACATCACAACAAGTCAATCTTTACGAATAGCAAGTTAATGTTCAGGTAACTCTTTGGCCAGGAATATGTCCATTAAGTCAAAAAGTGACCTCTGTATACAGAATTCAAAGACTCTGTATGGCAGATTTTTCATCAAAAGTAGTCTCTATTTTTTTTTTTTTTTTTTTTTTTTTTTAGGACCCTTTAACCGGAAATAAGTTCAATAGGTCAGATATGGCCATATATGGCTTATGGAGCATCAGAATGAGTCAATGAGTATGTATAGAAAAATCAAGATGAGGACTCTTTGGCCAAAAATATGTTCAGTAGGTCAAATATGGAATTCTGAATGGCTGATTTAACATCAGGAGTCTCTACGTTTATATAGTTTAAAACCAATTAGGACCCTTTAACCAGAAATAAGTTAAATGGCCTGATATGCATATCTATTGGACTTATGAAGCATCAGTAGGATTCTTTCAGTATGTATAGAAACTTCAAGATTGAGGACTCTTTGGCCAGAAATATGTTCAGTAGGTCAAATATGGAATTCTGAATGGCTGATTTAACATCAGGAGTCTCTAAGTTTATATAGTTTAAAACCAATTAGGACCCTTTGACCAGAAATAAGTTCAATCCGTCAAGATATGGACTTCTAAATGGACTTCAATATGGCTAATGAAGCATCAGAAGTTGTCTATGAGTATGTATGGAAAGTTCAAGATTGAGGATTTTTTGGCCAAAAATATTTTCCTTGGGTCAAATATGGACTTCTGTATGGCTAATATAACATCACAACAAGTCAATCTTTATGAATAGCAAGTTAATGTTCAGGTAACTCTTTGGCCAGAAATATGACCATTAAGTCAAAAAGTGACCTCTGTATACAGAGTTCAAAGACTCTGTATGGCAGATTTTTCATCAAAAGTAGTCTATATTTTTTTTTTTTTTTTTTTTAGGACCCTTTTACCGGAAATAAGTTCAATAGGTCAGATATGGCCATATATGGTTTATGAAGCATCAGAATGAGTCAATGAGTATGTATAGAAACTTCAAGATTGAGGACTCTTTGGCCAAAAATATGTTCAGTAGGTCAAATATGGAATTCTGAATGGCTGATTTAACATCAGTAGTCTCTAAGTTTATATAGTTTAAAACCAATTAGGACCCTTTGACCAGAAATAAATTCAATCCGTCAAGATATGGACTTCTAAATGGACTTCAATATGGCTAATGAAGCATCAGAAGGTGCTATGAGTATGTATGGAAAGTTCAAGATTGAGGATTTTTTGGCCAAAAATATTTTCCTTGGGTCAAATATGGACTTCTGTATGGCTAATATAACATCACAACAAGTCAATCTTTAGGAATAGCAAGTTAATGTTCATGTACTCTTTGGCCAGGAATATGACCATTAAGTCAAAAAGTGACCTCTGTATAAAGAATTCAAAGACTCTGTATGGCAGATTTTTTATCAAAAGTAGTCTATTTTTTTTTATTTATTTTTTAGGACCCTTTAACCGGAAATAAGTTCAATAGGTCAGATATGGCCATATATGGCTTATGGAGCATCAGAATGAGTCAATGAGTATGTATAGAAAAATCAAGATGAGGACTCTGGCCAAAAATATGTTCAGTAGGTCAAATATGGAATTCTGAATGGCTGATTTAACATCAGGAATCTCTAAGTTTATATAGTTTAAAACCAATTAGGACCCTTTGACCAGAAATAAGTTCAATCCGTCAAGATATGGACTTCTAAATGGACTTCAATATGGCTAATGAAGCATCAGAAGTTGTCTATGAGTATGTATGGAAAGTTCAAGATTGAGGATTTTTTGGCCAGAAATATTTTCCTTGGGTCAAATATGGACTTCTGTATGGCTAATATAACATCACAACAAGTCAATCTTTATGAATAGCAAGTTAATGTTCAGGTAACTCTTTGGCCAGGAATATGTCCATTAAGTCAAAAAGTGACCTCTGTATACAGAGTTCAAAGACTCTGTATGGCAGATTTTTTATCAAAGGTAGTCTATATATTTTTTATTTATTTATTTTTTTAGGACCCTTTAACCGGAAATAAGTTCAATAGGTCAGATATGGCCATATATGGCTTATGAAGCATCATTATGAGTCAATGAGTATGTATAGAAAAATCAAGGTGAGGACTCTTTGGCCAAAAATATGTTCAGTAGGTCAAATATGGAATTCTGAATGGCTGATTTAACATCAGGAGTCTCTAAGTTTATATAGTTTAAAACCAATTAGGACCCTTTAACCAGAAATAAGTTCAATGGCCTGATATGCATATCTATTGGACTTATGAAGCATCAGTAGGATTCTTTCAGTATGTATAGAAACTTCAAGATTGAGGACTCTTTGGCCAGAGATATGTTCAGTAGGTCAAATATGGAATTCTAAATGGCTGATTTAACATCAGGAGTCTCTAAGTTTATATAGTTTAAAACCAATTAGGACCCTTTGACCAGAAATAAGTTCAATCCGTCAAGAAATGGACTTCTAAATGGACTTCAATATGGCTAATGAAGCATCAGAAGTTGTTTTATGAGTATATATGGAAAGTTCAAGATTGAGGATTTTTTGGCCAAAAATATTTTCCTTGGGTCAAATATGGACTTCTGTATGGCTAATATAACATCACAACAAGTCAATCTTTACGAATAGCAAGTTAATGTTCAGGTACTCTTTGGCCAGGAATATGACCATTAAGTCAAGAAGTGACCTCTGTATACAGAGTTCAAAGACTCTGTATGGTAGATTTTTCATCAAAAGTAGTCTATATTTTTTATTTTTTATTTTTTTTTAGGACCCTTTAACCGGAAATAAGTTCAATAGGTCAGATATGGCCATATATGGTTTATGAAGCATCAGAATGAGTCAATGAGTATGTATAGAAACTTCAAGATTGAGGACTCTTTGGCCAAAAATATGTTCAGTAGGTCAAATATGGAATTCTGAATGGCTGATTTAACATCAAGAGTCTCTAAGTTTATATAGTTTAAAACCAATTAGGACCCTTTGACCAGAAATAAGTTCAATCCGTCAAGATATGGACTTCTAAATGGACTTCAATATGGCTAATGAAGCATCAGAACTTGTCAATGAGTATGTATGGAAAGTTCAAGATTGAGGATTTTTTGGCCAAAAATATTTTCCTTGGGTCAAATATGGACTTCTGTATGGCTAATATAACATCACAACAAGTCAATCTTTATGAATAGCAAGTTAATGTTCAGGTAACTCTTTGGCCAGGAATATGACCATTAAGTCAAAAAGTGACCTCTGTATACAGAGTTCAAAGACTCTGTATGGCAGATTTTTCATCAAAAGTAGTCTATATTTTTTTTTTTTTTTTTTTTTTTAGGACCCTTTTACCGGAAATAAGTTCAATAGGTCAGATATGGCCATATATGGTTTATGAAGCATCAGAATGAGTCAATGAGTATGTATAGAAACTTCAAGATTGAGGACTCTTTGGCCAAAAATATGTTCAGTAGGTCAAATATGGAATTCTGAATGGCTGATTTAACATCAGTAGTCTCTAAGTTTATATAGTTTAAAACCAATTAGGACCCTTTGACCAGAAATAAGTTCAATCCGTCAAGATATGGACTTCTAAATGGACTTAAATATGGCTAATGAAGCATCAGAAGTTGTCTATGAGTAGGTATGGAAAGTTCAAGATTGAGGATTTTTTGGCCAAAAATATTTTCCTTGGGTCAAATATGGACTTCTGTATGGCTAATATAACATCACAACAAGTCAATCTTTACGAATAGCAAGTTAATGTTCATGTACTCTTTGGCCAGGAATATGACCATTAAGTCAAAAAGTGACCTCTGTATAAAGAATTCAAAGACTCTGTATGGCAGATTTTTTATCAAAAGTAGTCTATTTTTTTATTATTATTTTTTTAGGACCCTTTAACCGGAAATAAGTTCAATAGGTCAGATATGGCCATATATGGCTTATGGAGCATCAGAATGAGTCAATGAGTATGTATAGAAAAATCAAGATGAGGACTCTGGCCAAAAATATGTTCAGTAGGTCAAATATGGAATTCTGAATGGCTGATTTAACATCAGGAGTCTTTAAGTTTATATAGTTTAAAACCAATTAGGACCCTTTGACCAGAAATAAGTTCAATCCGTCAAGATATGGACTTCTAAATGGACTTCAATATAGCTAATGAAGCATCAGAAGTTGTCTATGAGTATGTATGGAAAGTTCAAGATTGAGGATTTTTTGGCCAGAAATATTTTCCTTGGGTCAAATATGGACTTCTGTATGGCTAATATAACATCACAACAAGTCAATCTTTATGAATAGCAAGTTAATGTTCAGGTACTCTTTGGCCAGGAATATGACCATTAAGTCAAAAAGTGACCTCTGTATACAGAGTTCAAAGACTCTGTATGGCAGATTTTTTATCAATGGTAGTCTATATATATATTTTTTTTTTTTTTCTTAGGACCCTTTAACCGGAAATAAGTTCAATAGGTCAGATATGGCCATATATGGCTTATGGAGCATCAGAATGAGTCAATGAGTATGTATAGAAAAATCAAGATGAGGACTCTTTGGCCAAAAATATGTTCAGTAGGTCAAATATGGAATTCTGAATGGCTGATTTAACATCAGGAGTCTCTACGTTTATATAGTTTAAAACCAATTAGGACCCTTTAACCAGAAATAAGTTAAATGGCCTGATATGCATATCTATTGGACTTATGAAGCATCAGTAGGATTCTTTCAGTATGTATAGAAACTTCAAGATTGAGGACTCTTTGGCCAGAAATATGTTCAGTAGGTCAAATATGGAATTCAAAATGGCTGATTTAACATCAAAAGGAGTCTCTAAGTTTATATAGTTTAAAACCAATTAAGGACCCTTTGACCAGAAACAAGTTCAATCCGTCAAGATATGGACTTCTAAATGGACTTCAATATGGCTAATGAAGCATCAGAAGTTGTCTATGAGTATGTATGGAAAGTTCAAGATTGAGGATTTTTTGGCCAGAAATATTTTCCTTGGGTCAAATATGGACTTCTGTATGGCTAATATAACATCACAACAAGTCAATCTTTATGAATAGCAAGTTAATTTTCAGGTACTCTTTGGCCAGGAATATGTCCATTAAGTCAAAAAGTGACCTCTGTATACAGAGTTCAAAGACTCTGTATGGCAGATTTTTCATCAAAAGTAGTCTATATTTTTTTTTTTTTTTTTTTTTTTAGGACCCTTTTACCGGAAATAAGTTCAATAGGTCAGATATGGCCATATATGGTTTATGAAGCATCAGAATGAGTCAATGAGTATGTATAGAAACTTCAAGATTGAGGACTCTTTGGCCAAAAATATGTTCAGTAGGTCAAATATGGAATTCTGAATGGCTGATTTAACATCAGTAGTCTCTAAGTTTATATAGTTTAAAACCAATTAGGACCCTTTGACCAGAAATAAGTTCAATCCGTCAAGATATGGACTTCTAAATGGACTTAAATATGGCTAATGAAGCATCAGAAGTTGTCTATGAGTAGGTATGGAAAGTTCAAGATTGAGGATTTTTTGGCCAAAAATATTTTCCTTGGGTCAAATATGGACTTCTGTATGGCTAATATAACATCACAACAAGTCAATCTTTACGAATAGCAAGTTAATGTTCATGTACTCTTTGGCCAGGAATATGACCATTAAGTCAAAAAGTGACCTCTGTATAAAGAATTCAAAGACTCTGTATGGCAGATTTTTTATCAAAAGTAGTCTATTTTTTTATTATTATTTTTTTAGGACCCTTTAACCGGAAATAAGTTCAATAGGTCAGATATGGCCATATATGGCTTATGGAGCATCAGAATGAGTCAATGAGTATGTATAGAAAAATCAAGATGAGGACTCTGGCCAAAAATATGTTCAGTAGGTCAAATATGGAATTCTGAATGGCTGATTTAACATCAGGAGTCTTTAAGTTTATATAGTTTAAAACCAATTAGGACCCTTTGACCAGAAATAAGTTCAATCCGTCAAGATATGGACTTCTAAATGGACTTCAATATAGCTAATGAAGCATCAGAAGTTGTCTATGAGTATGTATGGAAAGTTCAAGATTGAGGATTTTTTGGCCAGAAATATTTTCCTTGGGTCAAATATGGACTTCTGTATGGCTAATATAACATCACAACAAGTCAATCTTTATGAATAGCAAGTTAATGTTCAGGTACTCTTTGGCCAGGAATATGACCATTAAGTCAAAAAGTGACCTCTGTATACAGAGTTCAAAGACTCTGTATGGCAGATTTTTTATCAAAGGTAGTCTATATATTTTTTTTTTTTTTTTTTTCTTAGGACTCTTTAACCGGAAATAAGTTCAATAGGTCAGATATGGCCATATATGGCTTATGGAGCATCAGAATGAGTCAATGAGTATGTATAGAAAAATCAAGATGAGGACTCTTTGGCCAAAAATATGTTCAGTAGGTCAAATATGGAATTCTGAATGGCTGATTTAACATCAGGAGTCTCTACGTTTATATAGTTTAAAACCAATTAGGACCCTTTAACCAGAAATAAGTTAAATGGCCTGATATGCATATCTATTGGACTTATGAAGCATCAGTAGGATTCTTTCAGTATGTATAGAAACTTCAAGATTGAGGACTCTTTGGCCAGAAATATGTTCAGTAGGTCAAATATGGAATTCTAAATGGCTGATTTAACATCAAAAGGAGTCTCTAAGTTTATATAGTTTAAAACCAATTAAGGACCCTTTGACCAGAAACAAGTTCAATCCGTCAAGATATGGACTTCTAAATGGACTTCAATATGGCTAATGAAGCATCAGAAGTTGTCTATGAGTATGTATGGAAAGTTCAAGATTGAGGATTTTTTGGCCAGAAATATTTTCCTTGGGTCAAATATGGACTTCTGTATGGCTAATATAACATCACAACAAGTCAATCTTTATGAATAGCAAGTTAATTTTCAGGTACTCTTTGGCCAGGAATATGTCCATTAAGTCAAAAAGTGACCTCTGTATACAGAGTTCAAAGACTCTGTATGGCAGATTTTTCATCAAAAGTAGTCTATATTTATTTATTTTTATTTTTTTTTAGGACACTTTAACCGGAAATATGTTCAATAGGTCAGATATGGCCATATATGGCTTATGAAGCATCAGAATGAGTCAATGAATTTGTATAGAAAAATCAAGATGAGGACTCTTTGGTCAAAAATATGTTCAGTAGGTCAAATATGGAATTCTGAATGGCTGATTTAACATCAGGAGTCTCTAAGTTTATATAGTTTAAAACCAATTAGGACCCTTTGACCAGAAATAACTTTAATCCGTCAAGATATGGACTTCTAAATGGACTTCAATATGGCTAATGAAGCATCAGAACTTGTCAATGAGTATGTATGGAAAGTTCAAGATTGAGGAATTTTTGGCCAGAAATATTTTCCTTCGGTCAAATATGGACTTCTGTATGGCTAATATAACATCACAACAAGTCAATCTTTACGAATAGCAAGTTAATGTTCAGGTACTCTTTGGCCAGGAATATGACCATTAAGTCAAAAAGTGACCTCTGTATACAGAATTCAAAGACTCTGTATGGCAGATTTTTCATCAAAAGTAGTCTCTATTTTTTTTATTTTTTTTATTTATTTTTTAGGACCCTTTAACCGGAAATAAGTTCAATAGGTCAGATATGGCCATATATGGCTTATGAAGCATCAGAATGAGTCAATGAGTATGTATAGAAAAATCAAGATGAGGACTCTTTGGCCAAAAATATGTTCAGTAGGTCAAATATGGAATTCTAAATGGCTGATTTAACATCAGGAGTCTCTAAGTTTATACAGTTTAAAACCAATTAGGACCCTTTGACCAGAAATAAGTTCAATCCGTCAAGATATGGACTTCTAAATGGACTTAAATATGGCTAATGAAGCATCAGAAGTTGTTTTATGAGTATATATGGAAAGTTCAAGATTGAGGATTTTTTGGCCAGAAATATTTTCCTTGGGTCAAATATGGACTTCTGTATGGCTAATATAACATCACAACAAGTCAATCTTTATGAATAGCAAGTTAATGTTCAGGTAACTCTTTGGCCAGGAATATGTCCATTAAGTCAAAAAGTGACCTCTGTATACAGAGTTCAAAGACTCTGTATGGCAGATTTTTCATCAAAAGTAGTCTATATTTATTTTTATTTTTTTTAGGACACTTTAACCGGAAATATGTTCAATAGGTCAGATATGGCCATATATGGCTTATGAAGCATCAGAATGAGTCAATGAATTTGTATAGAAAAATCAAGATGAGGACTCTTTGGCCAGAAATATGTTCAGTAGGTCAAATATGGAATTCTAAATGGCTGATTTAACATCAGGAGTCTCTAAGTTTATACAGTTTAAAACCAATTAGGACCCTTTGACCAGAAATAAGTTCAATCCGTCAAGATGTGGACTTCTAAATGGACTTAAATATGGCTAATGATGCATCAGAAGTTGTTTTATGAGTATATATGGAAAGTTCAAGATTGGGGATTTTTTGGCCAGAAATATTTTCCTTGGGTCAAATATGGACTTCTGTATGGCTAATATAACATCACAACAAGTCAATCTTTACGAATAGCAAGTTAATGTTCAGGTACTCTTTGGCCAGGAATATGACCATTAAGTCAAAAAGTGACCTCTGTATACAGAATTCAAAGACTCTGTATGGCAGATTTTTCATCAAAAGTAGTCTCTATTTTTTTTTTTTATTTTTTTTTTTTTTTAGGACCCTTTAACCGGAAATAAGTTCAATAGGTCAGATATGGCCATATATGGCTTATGAAGCATCAGAATGAGTCAATGAGTATGTATAGAAAAATCAAGATGAGGACTCTTTGGCCAAAAATATGTTCAGTAGGTCAAATATGGAATTCTAAATGGCTGATTTAACATCAGGAGTCTCTAAGTTTATACAGTTTAAAACCAATTAGGACCCTTTGACCAGAAATAAGTTCAATCCGTCAAGATATGGACTTCTAAATGGACTTAAATATGGCTAATGAAGCATCAGAAGTTGTTTTATGAGTATATATGGAAAGTTCAAGATTGAGGATTTTTTGGCCAGAAATATTTTCCTTGGGTCAAATATGGACTTCTGTATGGCTAATATAACATCACAACAAGTCAATCTTTATGAATAGCAAGTTAATGTTCAGGTAACTCTTTGGCCAGGAATATGACCATTAAGTCAAAAAGTGACCTCTGTATACAGAGTTCAAAGACTCTGTATGGCAGATTTTTCATCAAAAGTAGTCTATATTTTTTATTTTTTATTTTTTTTTTAGGACCCTTTAACCGGAAATAAGTTCAATAGGTCAGATATGGCCATATATGGTTTATGAAGCATCAGAATGAGTCAATGAGTATGTATAGAAACTTCAAGATTGAGGACTCTTTGGCCAAAATAAAATATGTTCAGTAGGTCAAATATGGAATTCTGAATGGCTGATTTAACATCAGTAGTCTCTAAGTTTATATAGTTTAAAACCAATTCGGACCCTTTGACCAGAAATAAGTTCAATCCGTCAAGATATGGACTTCTAAATGGACTTCAATATGGCTAATGAAGCATCAGAAGTTGTCTATGATATGTATGGAAAGTTCAAGATTGAGGATTTTTTGGCCAAAAATATTTTCCTTGGGTCAAATATGGACTTCTGTATGGCTAATATAACATCACAACAAGTCAATCTTTACGAATAGCAAGTTAATGTTCATGTACTCTTTGGCCAGGAATATGACCATTAAGTCAAAAAGTGACCTCTGTATAAAGAATTCAAAGACTCTGTATGGCAGATTTTTTATCAAAAGTAGTCTATTTTTTTTTTTTTTTTTTTAGGACATTTAACCGGAAATAAGTTCAATAGGTCAGATATGGCCATATATGGCTTATGGAGCATCAGAATGAGTCAATGAGTATGTATAGAAAAATCAAGATGAGGACTCTGGCCAAAAATATGTTCAGTAGGTCAAATATGGAATTCTGAATGGCTGATTTAACATCAGGAGTCTCTAAGTTTATATAGTTTAAAACCAATTAGGACCCTTTGACCAGAAATAAGTTCAATCCGTCAAGATACAGACTTCTAAATGGACTTCGTTATGGCTAATGAAGCATCAGAAGTTGTCTATGAGTATGTATGGAAAGTTCAAGATTGAGGAATTTTTGGCCAGAAATATTTTCCTTGGGT
The DNA here is from genome assembly GCF_949152265.1 of Phoxinus phoxinus. Lineage (NCBI taxonomy): Eukaryota > Metazoa > Chordata > Actinopteri > Cypriniformes > Leuciscidae > Phoxinus > Phoxinus phoxinus. The sequence continues at coordinate 52,957,356 of NC_136876.1, forward strand.
CAAATATGGACTTCTGTATGGCTAATATAACATCACAACAAGTCAATCTTTACGAATAGGAAGTTAATGTTCAGGTACTCTTTGGCCAGGAATATGACCATTAAGTCAAAAAGTGACCTCTGTATACAGAATTCAAAGACTCTGTATTGCAGATTTTTTATCAAAAGTAGTCTATTTTTTTTTTTTAGGACCCTTTAACCGGAAATAAGTTCGATAGGTCAGATATGGCCATATATGGCTTATGGAGCATCAGAATGAGTCAATGAGTATGTATAGAAAAATCAAGATGAGGACTCTTTGGCCAAAAATATGTTCAGTAGGTCAAATATGGAATTCTGAATGGCTGATTTAACATCAGGAGTCTCTACGTTTATATAGTTTAAAACCAATTAGGACCCTTTAACCAGAAATAAGTTAAATGGCCTGATATGCATATCTATTGGACTTATGAAGCATCAGTAGGATTCTTTCAGTATGTATAGAAACTTCAAGATTGAGGACTCTTTGGCCAGAAATATGTTCAGTAGGTCAAATATGGAATTCTGAATGGCTGATTTAACATCAGGAGTCTCTAAGTTTATATAGTTTAAAACCAATTAGGACCCTTTGACCAGAAATAAGTTCAATCCGTCAAGATATGGACTTCTAAATGGACTTCAATATGGCTAATGAAGCATCAGAAGTTGTCTATGAGTATGTATGGAAAGTTCAAGATTGAGGATTTTTTGGCCAGAAATATTTTCCTTGGGTCAAATATGGACTTCTGTATGGCTAATATAACATCACAACAAGTCAATCTTTATGAATAGCAAGTTAATGTTCAGGTAACTCTTTGGCCAGGAATATGTCCATTAAGTCAAAAAGTGACCTCTGTATACAGAGTTCAAAGACTCTGTATGGCAGATTTTTTATCAAAGGTAGTCTATATATTTTTTATTTTTTTATTTTTTTAGGACCCTTTAACCGGAAATAAGTTCAATAGGTCAGATATGGCCATATATGGCTTATGAAGCATCATTATGAGTCAATGAGTATGTATAGAAAAATCAAGGTGAGGACTCTTTGGCCAAAAATATGTTCAGTAGGTCAAATATGGAATTCTGAATGGCTGATTTAACATCAGGAGTCTCTAAGTTTATATAGTTTAAAACCAATTAGGACCCTTTAACCAGAAATAAGTTCAATGGCCTGATATGCATATCTATTGGACTTATGAAGCATCAGTAGGATTCTTTCAGTATGTATAGAAACTTCAAGATTGAGGACTCTTTGGCCAGAGATATGTTCAGTAGGTCAAATATGGAATTCTAAATGGCTGATTTAACATCAGGAGTCTCTAAGTTTATATAGTTTAAAACCAATTAGGACCCTTTGACCAGAAATAAGTTCAATCCGTCAAGATATGGACTTCTAAATGGACTTCAATATGGCTAATGAAGCATCAGAAGTTGTTTTATGAGTATATATGGAAAGTTCAAGATTGAGGATTTTTTGGCCAAAAATATTTTCCTTGGGTCAAATATGGACTTCTGTATGGCTAATATAACATCACAACAAGTCAATCTTTACGAATAGCAAGTTAATGTTCAGGTACTCTTTGGCCAGGAATATGACCATTAAGTCAAAAAGTGACCTCTGTATACAGAGTTCAAAGACTCTGTATGGTAGATTTTTCATCAAAAGTAGTCTATATTTTTTATTTTTTATTTTTTTTTAGGACCCTTTAACCGGAAATAAGTTCAATAGGTCAGATATGGCCATATATGGTTTATGAAGCATCAGAATGAGTCAATGAGTATGTATAGAAACTTCAAGATTGAGGACTCTTTGGCCAAAAATATGTTCAGTAGGTCAAATATGGAATTCTGAATGGCTGATTTAACATCAGGAGTCTCTAAGTTTATATAGTTTAAAACCAATTAGGACCCTTTGACCAGAAATAAGTTCAATCCGTCAAGATATGGACTTCTAAATGGACTTCAATATGGCTAATGAAGCATCAGAACTTGTCAATGAGTATGTATGGAAAGTTCAAGATTGAGGATTTTTTGGCCAAAAATATTTTCCTTGGGTCAAATATGGACTTCTGTATGGCTAATATAACATCACAACAAGTCAATCTTTATGAATAGCAAGTTAATGTTCAGGTAACTCTTTGGCCAGGAATATGACCATTAAGTCAAAAAGTGACCTCTGTATACAGAGTTCAAAGACTCTGTATGGCAGATTTTTCATCAAAAGTAGTCTATATTTTTTTTTTTTTTTTTTTTTTAGGACCCTTTTACCGGAAATAAGTTCAATAGGTCAGATATGGCCATATATGGTTTATGAAGCATCAGAATGAGTCAATGAGTATGTATAGAAACTTCAAGATTGAGGACTCTTTGTCCAAAAATATGTTCAGTAGGTCAAATATGGAATTCTGAATGGCTGATTTAACATCAGTAGTCTCTAAGTTTATATAGTTTAAAACCAATTAGGACCCTTTGACCAGAAATAAGTTCAATCCGTCAAGATATGGACTTCTAAATGGACTTAAATATGGCTAATGAAGCATCAGAAGTTGTCTATGAGTATGTATGGAAAGTTCAAGATTGAGGATTTTTTGGCCAAAAATATTTTCCTTGGGTCAAATATGGACTTCTGTATGGCTAATATAACATCACAACAAGTCAATCTTTACGAATAGCAAGTTAATGTTCATGTACTCTTTGGCCAGGAATATGACCATTAAGTCAAAAAGTGACCTCTGTATAAAGAATTCAAAGACTCTGTATGGCAGATTTTTTATCAAAAGTAGTCTATTTTTTTATTATTATTTTTTTAGGACCCTTTAACCGGAAATAAGTTCAATAGGTCAGATATGGCCATATATGGCTTATGATGCATCAGAATGAGTCAATGAGTATGTATAGAAAAATCAAGATGAGGACTCTTTGGCCAAAAATATGTTCAGTAGGTCAAATATGGAATTCTAAATGGCTGATTTAACATCAGGAGTCTCTAAGTTTATACAGTTTAAAACCAATTAGGACCCTTTGACCAGAAATAAGTTCAATCCGTCAAGATATGGACTTCTAAATGGACTTAAATATGGCTAATGAAGCATCAGAAGTTGTTTTATGAGTATATATGGAAAGTTCAAGATTGAGGATTTTTTGGCCAGAAATATTTTCCTTGGGTCAAATATGGACTTCTGTATGGCTAATATAACATCACAACAAGTCAATCTTTATGAATAGCAAGTTAATGTTCAGGTAACTCTTTGGCCAGGAATATGTCCATTAAGTCAAAAAGTGACCTCTGTATACAGAGTTCAAAGACTCTGTATGGCAGATTTTTCATCAAAAGTAGTCTATATTTTTTTTTTTTTTTTTTAGGACACTTTAACCGGAAATATGTTCAATAGGTCAGATATGGCCATATATGGCTTATGAAGCATCAGAATGAGTCAATGAATTTGTATAGAAAAATCAAGATGAGGACTCTTTGGCCAGAAATATGTTCAGTAGGTCAAATATGGAATTCTAAATGGCTGATTTAACATCAGGAGTCTCTAAGTTTATACAGTTTAAAACCAATTAGGACCCTTTGACCAGAAATAAGTTCAATCCGTCAAGATGTGGACTTCTAAATGGACTTAAATATGGCTAATGATGCATCAGAAGTTGTTTTATGAGTATATATGGAAAGTTCAAGATTGGGGATTTTTTGGCCAGAAATATTTTCCTTGGGTCAAATATGGACTTCTGTATGGCTAATATAACATCACAACAAGTCAATCTTTATGAATAGCAAGTTAATGTTCAGGTACTCTTTGGCCAGGAATATGACCATTAAGTCAAAAAGTGACCTCTGTATACAGAATTCAAAGACTCTGTATGGCAGATTTTTCATTAAAAGTAGTCTCTTTTTTTTTTTTTTTTTTTTTTTTTTTTTTTAGGACCCTTTAACCGGAAATAAGTTCAATAGGTCAGATATGGCCATATATGGCTTATGAAGCATCAGAATGAGTCAATGAGTATGTATAGAAAAATCAAGATGAGGACTCTTTGGCCAAAAATATGTTCAGTAGGTCAAATATGGAATTCTGAATGGCTGATTTAACATCAGGAGTCTCTAAGTTTATACAGTTTAAAACCAATTAGGACCCTTTGACCAGAAATAAGTTCAATCCGTCAAGATATGGACTTCTAAATGGACTTCAATATGGCTAATGAAGCATCAGAAGTTGTCTATTCCAATGTATGGAAAGTTCAAGATTGAGGATTTTTTGGCCAAAAATATTTTCCTTGGGTCAAATATGGACTTCTGTATGGCTAATATAACATCACAACAAGTCAATCTTTATGAATAGCAAGTTAATGTTCAGGTAACTCTTTGGCCAGGAATATGACCATTAAGTCAAAAAGTGACCTCTGTATACAGAGTTCAAAGACTCTGTATGGCAGATTTTTCATCAAAAGTAGTCTATATATATATATATATATTTTTTTTTTTTAGGACCCTTTTACCGGAAATAAGTTCAATAGGTCAGATATGGTCATATATGGTTTATGAAGCATCAGAATGAGTCAATGAGTATGTATAGAAACTTCAAGATTGAGGACTCTTTGGCCAAAAATATGTTCAGTAGGTCAAATGTGGAATTCTGAATGGCTGATTTAACATCAGTAGTCTCTAAGTTTATATAGTTTAAAACCAATTAGGACCCTTTGACCAGAAATAAGTTCAATCCGTCAAGATATGGACTTCTAAATGGACTTCAATATGGCTAATGAAGCATCAGAAGTTGTCTATGAGTATGTATGGAAAGTTCAAGATTGAGGATTTTTTGGCCAAAAATATTTTCCTTGGGTCAAATATGGACTTCTGTATGGCTAATATAACATCACAACAAGTCAATCTTTACGAATAGCAAGTTAATGTTCATGTACTCTTTGGCCAGGAATATGACCATTAAGTCAAAAAGTGACCTCTGTATAAAGAATTCAAAGACTCTGTATGGCAGATTTTTTATCAAAAGTAGTCTATTTTTTATTTATTTATTTTTTAGGACCCTTTAACCGGAAATAAGTTCAATAGGTCAGATATGGCCATATATGGCTTATGGAGCATCAGAATGAGTCAATGAGTATGTATAGAAAAATCAAGATGAGGACTCTGGCCAAAAATATGTTCAGTAGGTCAAATATGGAATTCTGAATGGCTGATTTAACATCAGGAGTCTCTAAGTTTATATAGTTTAAAACCAATTAGGACCCTTTGACCAGAAATAAGTTCAATCCGTCAAGATATGGACTTCTAAATGGACTTCAATATGGCTAATGAAGCATCAGAAGTTGTCTATGAGTATGTATGGAAAGTTCAAGATTGAGGATTTTTTAGCCAGAAATATTTTCCTTGGGTCAAATATGGACTTCTGTATGGCTAATATAACATCACAACAAGTCAATCTTTATGAATAGCAAGTTAATGTTCAGGTAACTCTTTGGCCAGGAATATGTCCATTAAGTCAAAAAGTGACCTCTGTATACAGAGTTCAAAGACTCTGTATGGCAGATTTTTTATCAAAGGTAGTCTATATTTTATTTTTTTATTTATTTTTTTAGGACCCTTTAACCGGAAATAAGTTCAATAGGTCAGATATGGCCATATATGGCTTATGAAGCATCAGAATGAGTCAATGAGTATGTATAGAAAAATCAAGGTGAGGACTTTTTGGCCAAAAATATGTTCAGTAGGTCAAATATGGAATTCTGAATGGCTGATTTAACATCAGGAGTCTCTAAGTTTATATAGTTTAAAACCAATTAGGACCCTTTAACCAGAAATAAGTTCAATGGCCTGATATGCATATCTATTGGACTTATGAAGCATCAGTAGGATTCTTTCAGTATATATAGAAACTTCAAGATTGAGGACTCTTTGGCCAGAGATATGTTCAGTAGGTCAAATATGGAATTCTAAATGGCTGATTTAACATCAGGAGTCTCTAAGTTTATATAGTTTAAAACCAATTAGGACCCTTTGACCAGAAATAAGTTCAATCCGTCAAGATATGGACTTCTAAATGGACTTAAATATGGCTAATGAAGCATCAGAAGTTGTCTATGAGTATATATGGAAAGTTCAAGATTGAGGATTTTTTTGCCAGAAATATTTTCCTTGGGTCAAATATGGACTTCTGTATGGCTAATATAACATCACAACAAGTCAATCTTTACGAATAGCAAGTTAATGTTCAGGTACTCTTTGGCCAGGAATATGACCATTAAGTCAAAAAGTGACCTCTGTATACAGAATTCAAAGACTCTGTATGGCAGATTTTTCATCAAAAGTAGTCTCTATTTTTTTTTTTTTTTTTTTTTTTTTTTTTTAGGACCCTTTAACCGGAAATAAGTTCAATAGGTCAGATATGGCCATATATGGCTTATGAAGCATCAGAATGAGTCAATGAGTATGTATAGAAAAATCAAGATGAGGACTCTTTGGCCAAAAATATGTTCAGTAGGTCAAATATGGAATTCTGAATGGCTGATTTAACATCAGGAGTCTCTAAGTTTATATAGTTTAAAACCAATTAGGACCCTTTGACCAGAAATAAGTTCAATCCGTCAAGATATGGACTTCTAAATGGACTTCAATATGGCTAATGAAGCATCAGAAGTTGTCTATGAGTATGTATGGAAAGTTCAAGATTGAGGATTTTTTGGCCAAAAATATTTTCCTTGGGTCAAATATGGACTTCTGTATGGCTAATATAACATCACAACAAGTCAATCTTTATGAATAGCAAGTTAATGTTCAGGTAACTCTTTGGCCAGGAATATGACCATTAAGTCAAAAAGTGACCTCTGTATACAGAGTTCAAAGACTCTGTATGGCAGATTTTCATCAAAAGTAGTCTATATTTTTTATTTTTTATTTTTTTTTAGGACCCTTTAACCGGAAATAAGTTCAATAGGTCAGATATGGCCATATATGGTTTATGAAGCATCAGAATGAGTCAATGAGTATGTATAGAAACTTCAAGATTGAGGACTCTTTGGCCAAAATAAAATATGTTCAGTAGGTCAAATATGGAATTCTGAATGGCTGATTTAACATCAGTAGTCTCTAAGTTTATATAGTTTAAAACCAATTCGGACCCTTTGACCAGAAATAAGTTCAATCCGTCAAGATATGGACTTCTAAATGGACTTCAATATGGCTAATGAAGCATCAGAAGTTGTCTATGAGAGTATGTATGGAAAGTTCAAGATTGAGGATTTTTTGGCCAAAAATATTTTCCTTGGGTCAAATATGGACTTCTGTATGGCTAATATAACATCACAACAAGTCAATCTTTACGAATAGCAAGTTAATGTTCATGTACTCTTTGGCCAGGAATATGACCATTAAGTCAAAAAGTGACCTCTGTATAAAGAATTCAAAGACTCTGTATGGCAGATTTTTTATCAAAAGTAGTCTATTTTTATTTTATTTTTTTAGGACATTTAACCGGAAATAAGTTCAATAGGTCAGATATGGCCATATATGGCTTATGGAGCATCAGAATGAGTCAATGAGTATGTATAGAAAAATCAAGATGAGGACTCTGGCCAAAAATATGTTCAGTAGGTCAAATATGGAATTCTGAATGGCTGATTTAACATCAGGAGTCTCTAAGTTTATATAGTTTAAAACCAATTAGGACCCTTTGACCAGAAATAAGTTCAATCCGTCAAGATGTAGACTTCTAAATGGACTTCAATATGGCTAATGAAGCATCAGAAGTTGTCTATGAGTATGTATGGAAAGTTCAAGATTGAGGAATTTTTGGCCAGAAATATTTTCCTTGGGTCAAATATGGACTTCTGTATGGCTAATATAACATCACAACAAGTCAATCTTTACGAATAGGAAGTTAATGTTCAGGTACTCTTTGGCCAGGAATATGACCATTAAGTCAAAAAGTGACCTCTGTATACAGAATTCAAAGACTCGGTATTGCAGATTTTTTATCAAAAGTAGTCTATTTTTTTTTTTTAGGACCCTTTAACCGGAAATAAGTTCAATAGGTCAGATATGGCCATATATGGCTTATGGAGCATCAGAATGAGTCAATGAGTATGTATAGAAAAATCAAGATGAGGACTCTTTGGCCAAAAATATGTTCAGTAGGTCAAATATGGAATTCTGAATGGCTGATTTAACATCAGGAGTCTCTACGTTTATATAGTTTAAAACCAATTAGGACCCTTTAACCAGAAATAAGTTAAATGGCCTGATATGCATATCTATTGGACTTATGAAGCATCAGTAGGATTCTTTCAGTATGTATAGAAACTTCAAGATTGAGGACTCTTTGGCCAGAAATATGTTCAGTAGGTCAAATATGGAATTCTAAATGGCTGATTTAACATCAAAAGGAGTCTCTAAGTTTATATAGTTTAAAACCAATTAAGGACCCTTTGACCAGAAACAAGTTCAATCCGTCAAGATATGGACTTCTAAATGGACTTCAATATGGCTAATGAAGCATCAGAAGTTGTCTATGAGTATGTATGGAAAGTTCAAGATTGAGGATTTTTTGGCCAGAAATATTTTCCTTGGGTCAAATATGGACTTCTGTATGGCTAATATAACATCACAACAAGTCAATCTTTATGAATAGCAAGTTAATGTTCAGGTAACTCTTTGGCCAGGAATATGTCCATTAAGTCAAAAAGTGACCTCTGTATACAGAGTTCAAAGACTCTGTATGGCAGATTTTTCATCAAAAGTAGTCTATATTTTTTTTTATTTTTTTTTTTTAGGACACTTTAACCGGAAATATGTTCAATAGGTCAGATATGGCCATATATGGCTTATGAAGCATCAGAATGAGTCAATGAATTTGTATAGAAAAATCAAGATGAGGACTCTTTGGCCAAAAATATGTTCAGTAGGTCAAATATGGAATTCTGAATGGCTGATTTAACATCAGGAGTCTCTAAGTTTATATAGTTTAAAACCAATTAGGACCCTTTGACCAGAAATAACTTTAATCCGTCAAGATATGGACTTCTAAATGGACTTCAATATGGCTAATGAAGCATCAGAACTTGTCAATGAGTATGTATGGAAAGTTCAAGATTGAGGAATTTTTGGCCAGAAATATTTTCCTTGGGTCAAATATGGACTTCTGTATGGCTAATATAACATCACAACAAGTCAATCTTTACGAATAGCAAGTTAATGTTCAGGTACTCTTTGGCCAGGAATATGACCATTAAGTCAAAAAGTGACCTCTGTATACAGAATTCAAAGACTCTGTATGGCAGATTTTTCATCAAAAGTAGTCTCTATTTTTTTTTTTTTTTTTTTTTTTTTTTTTAGGACCCTTTAACCGGAAATAAGTTCAATAGGTCAGATATGGCCATATATGGCTTATGAAGCATCAGAATGAGTCAATGAGTATGTATAGAAAAATCAAGATGAGGACTCTTTGGCCAAAAATATGTTCAGTAGGTCAAATATGGAATTCTAAATGGCTGATTTAACATCAGGAGTCTCTAAGTTTATACAGTTTAAAACCAATTAGGACCCTTTGACCAGAAATAAGTTAAATCCGTCAAGATATGGACTTCTAAATGGACTTAAATATGGCTAATGAAGCATCAGAAGTTGTTTTATGAGTATATATGGAAAGTTCAAGATTGAGGATTTTTTGGCCAGAAATATTTTCCTTGGGTCAAATATGGACTTCTGTATGGCTAATATAACATCACAACAAGTCAATCTTTATGAATAGCAAGTTAATGTTCAGGTAACTCTTTGGCCAGGAATATGACCATTAAGTCAAAAAGTGACCTCTGTATACAGAGTTCAAAGACTCTGTATGGCAGATTTTTCATCAAAAGTAGTCTATATTTTTTATTTTTTTTTTTTTTTTTAGGACCCTTTAACCGGAAATAAGTTCAATAGGTCAGATATGGCCATATATGGTTTATGAAGCATCAGAATGAGTCAATGAGTATGTATAGAAACTTCAAGATTGAGGACTCTTTGGCCAAAATAAAATATGTTCAGTAGGTCAAATATGGAATTCTGAATGGCTGATTTAACATCAGTAGTCTCTAAGTTTATATAGTTTAAAACCAATTCGGACCCTTTGACCAGAAATAAGTTCAATCCGTCAAGATATGGACTTCTAAATGGACTTCAATATGGCTAATGAAGCATCAGAAGTTGTCTATGATATGTATGGAAAGTTCAAGATTGAGGATTTTTTGGCCAAAAATATTTTCCTTGGGTCAAATATGGACTTCTGTATGGCTAATATAACATCACAACAAGTCAATCTTTACGAATAGCAAGTTAATGTTCATGTACTCTTTGGCCAGGAATATGACCATTAAGTCAAAAAGTGACCTCTGTATAAAGAATTCAAAGACTCTGTATGGCAGATTTTTTATCAAAAGTAGTCTATTTTTTTTTTTTTTTTTTTAGGACATTTAACCGGAAATAAGTTCAATAGGTCAGATATGGCCATATATGGCTTATGGAGCATCAGAATGAGTCAATGAGTATGTATAGAAAAATCAAGATGAGGACTCTGGCCAAAAATATGTTCAGTAGGTCAAATATGGAATTCTGAATGGCTGATTTAACATCAGGAGTCTCTAAGTTTATATAGTTTAAAACCAATTAGGACCCTTTGACCAGAAATAAGTTCAATCCGTCAAGATATAGACTTCTAAATGGACTTCGTTATGGCTAATGAAGCATCAGAAGTTGTCTATGAGTATGTATGGAAAGTTCAAGATTGAGGAATTTTTGGCCAGAAATATTTTCCTTGGGTCAAATATGGACTTCTGTATGGCTAATATAACATCACAACAAGTCAATCTTTACGAATAGGAAGTTAATGTTCAGGTACTCTTTGGCCAGGAATATGACCATTAAGTCAAAAAGTGACCTCTGTATACAGAATTCAAAGACTCTGTATTGCAGATTTTTTATCAAAAGTAGTCTATTTTTTTTTTTAGGACCCTTTAACCGGAAATAAGTTCGATAGGTCAGATATGGCCATATATGGCTTATGGAGCATCAGAATGAGTCAATGAGTATGTATAGAAAAATCAAGATGAGGACTCTTTGGCCAAAAATATGTTCAGTAGGTCAAATATGGAATTCTGAATGGCTGATTTAACATCAGGAGTCTCTACGTTTATATAGTTTAAAACCAATTAGGACCCTTTAACCAGAAATAAGTTAAATGGCCTGATATGCATATCTATTGGACTTATGAAGCATCAGTAGGATTCTTTCAGTATGTATAGAAACTTCAAGATTGAGGACTCTTTGGCCAGAAATATGTTCAGTAGGTCAAATATGGAATTCTGAATGGCTGATTTAACATCAGGAGTCTCTAAGTTTATATAGTTTAAAACCAATTAGGACCCTTTGACCAGAAATAAGTTCAATCCGTCAAGATATGGACTTCTAAATGGACTTCAATATGGCTAATGAAGCATCAGAAGTTGTCTATGAGTATGTATGGAAAGTTCAAGATTGAGGATTTTTTGGCCAAAAATATTTTCCTTGGGTCAAATATGGACTTCTGTATGGCTAATATAACATCACAACAAGTCAATCTTTATGAATAGCAAGTTAATGTTCAGGTAACTCTTTGGCCAGAAATATGACCATTAAGTCAAAAAGTGACCTCTGTATACAGAGTTCAAAGACTCTGTATGGCAGATTTTTCATCAAAAGTAGTCTATTTTTTTTTTTTTTTTTTTTTTAGGACCCTTTTACTTGAAATAAGTTCAATAGGTCAGATATGGCCATATATGGTTTATGAAGCATCAGAATGAGTCAATGAGTATGTATAGAAACTTCAAGATTGAGGACTCTTTGGCCAAAAATATGTTCAGTAGGTCAAATATGGAATTCTGAATGGCTGATTTAACATCAGTAGTCTCTAAGTTTATATAGTTTAAAACCAATTAGGACCCTTTGACCAGAAATAAGTTCAATCCGTCAAGATATGGACTTCTAAATGAACTTCAATATGGCTAATGAAGCATCAGAAGGTGCTATGAGTATGTATGGAAAGTTCAAGATTGAGGATTTTTTGGCCAAAAATATTTTCCTTGGGTCAAATATGGACTTCTGTATGGCTAATATAACATCACAACAAGTCAATCTTTAGGAATAGCAAGTTAATGTTCATGTACTCTTTGGCCAGGAATATGACCATTAAGTCAAAAAGTGACCTCTGTATAAAGAATTCAAAGACTCTGTATGGCAGATTTTTTATCAAAAGTAGTCTATTTTTTTATTATTATTTTTTTAGGACCCTTTAACCGGAAATAAGTTCAATAGGTCAGATATGGCCATATATGGCTTATGGAGCATCAGAATGAGTCAATGAGTATGTATAGAAAAATCAAGATGAGGACTCTGGCCAAAAATATGTTCAGTAGGTCAAATATGGAATTTTGAATGGCTGATTTAACATCAGGAATCTCTAAGTTTATATAGTTTAAAACCAATTAGGACCCTTTGACCAGAAATAAGTTCAATCCGTCAAGATGTAGACTTCTAAATGGACTTCAATATGGCTAATGAAGCATCAGAAGTTGTCTATGAGTATGTATGGAAAGTTCAAGATTGAGGAATTTTTGGCCAGAAATATTTTCCTTGGGTCAAATATGGACTTCTGTATGGCTAATATAACATCACAACAAGTCAATCTTTACGAATAGGAAGTTAATGTTCAGGTACTCTTTGGCCAGGAATATGACCATTAAGTCAAAAAGTGACCTCTGTATACAGAATTCAAAGACTCGGTATTGCAGATTTTTTATCAAAAGTAGTCTATTTTTTTTTTTTAGGACCCTTTAACCGGAAATAAGTTCAATAGGTCAGATATGGCCATATATGGCTTATGGAGCATCAGAATGAGTCAATGAGTATGTATAGAAAAATCAAGATGAGGACTCTTTGGCCAAAAATATGTTCAGTAGGTCAAATATGGAATTCTGAATGGCTGATTTAACATCAGGAGTCTCTACGTTTATATAGTTTAAAACCAATTAGGACCCTTTAACCAGAAATAAGTTAAATGGCCTGATATGCATATCTATTGGACTTATGAAGCATCAGTAGGATTCTTTCAGTATGTATAGAAACTTCAAGATTGAGGACTCTTTGGCCAGAAATATGTTCAGTAGGTCAAATATGGAATTCTAAATGGCTGATTTAACATCAAAAGGAGTCTCTAAGTTTATATAGTTTAAAACCAATTAAGGACCCTTTGACCAGAAACAAGTTCAATCCGTCAAGATATGGACTTCTAAATGGACTTCAATATGGCTAATGAAGCATCAGAAGTTGTCTATGAGTATGTATGGAAAGTTCAAGATTGAGGATTTTTTGGCCAGAAATATTTTCCTTGGGTCAAATATGGACTTCTGTATGGCTAATATAACATCACAACAAGTCAATCTTTATGAATAGCAAGTTAATGTTCAGGTAACTCTTTGGCCAGGAATATGTCCATTAAGTCAAAAAGTGACCTCTGTATACAGAGTTCAAAGACTCTGTATGGCAGATTTTTCATCAAAAGTAGTCTATATTTTTTTTTTTTTTTTTTTTTTAGGACACTTTAACCGGAAATATGTTCAATAGGTCAGATATGGCCATATATGGCTTATGAAGCATCAGAATGAGTCAATGAATTTGTATAGAAAAATCAAGATGAGGACTCTTTGGCCAAAAATATGTTCAGTAGGTCAAATATGGAATTCTGAATGGCTGATTTAACATCAGGAGTCTCTAAGTTTATATAGTTTAAAACCAATTAGGACCCTTTGACCAGAAATAACTTTAATCCGTCAAGATATGGACTTCTAAATGGACTTCAATATGGCTAATGAAGCATCAGAACTTGTCAATGAGTATGTATGGAAAGTTCAAGATTGAGGAATTTTTGGCCAGAAATATTTTCCTTGGGTCAAATATGGACTTCTGTATGGCTAATATAACATCACAACAAGTCAATCTTTACGAATAGCAAGTTAATGTTCAGGTACTCTTTGGCCAGGAATATGACCATTAAGTCAAAAAGTGACCTCTGTATACAGAATTCAAAGACTCTGTATGGCAGATTTTTCATCAAAAGTAGTCTCTATTTTTTTTTTTTTTTTTTTTTTTTTTTTAGGACCCTTTAACCGGAAATAAGTTCAATAGGTCAGATATGGCCATATATGGCTTATGAAGCATCAGAATGAGTCAATGAGTATGTATAGAAAAATCAAGATGAGGACTCTTTGGCCAAAAATATGTTCAGTAGGTCAAATATGGAATTCTAAATGGCTGATTTAACATCAGGAGTCTCTAAGTTTATACAGTTTAAAACCAATTAGGACCCTTTGACCAGAAATAAGTTAAATCCGTCAAGATATGGACTTCTAAATGGACTTAAATATGGCTAATGAAGCATCAGAAGTTGTTTTATGAGTATATATGGAAAGTTCAAGATTGAGGATTTTTTGGCCAGAAATATTTTCCTTGGGTCAAATATGGACTTCTGTATGGCTAATATAACATCACAACAAGTCAATCTTTATGAATAGCAAGTTAATGTTCAGGTAACTCTTTGGCCAGGAATATGACCATTAAGTCAAAAAGTGACCTCTGTATACAGAGTTCAAAGACTCTGTATGGCAGATTTTTCATCAAAAGTAGTCTATATTTTTTATTTTTTATTTTTTTTTTAGGACCCTTTAACCGGAAATAAGTTCAATAGGTCAGATATGGCCATATATGGTTTATGAAGCATCAGAATGAGTCAATGAGTATGTATAGAAACTTCAAGATTGAGGACTCTTTGGCCAAAATAAAATATGTTCAGTAGGTCAAATATGGAATTCTGAATGGCTGATTTAACATCAGTAGTCTCTAAGTTTATATAGTTTAAAACCAATTCGGACCCTTTGACCAGAAATAAGTTCAATCCGTCAAGATATGGACTTCTAAATGGACTTCAATATGGCTAATGAAGCATCAGAAGTTGTCTATGATATGTATGGAAAGTTCAAGATTGAGGATTTTTTGGCCAAAAATATTTTCCTTGGGTCAAATATGGACTTCTGTATGGCTAATATAACATCACAACAAGTCAATCTTTACGAATAGCAAGTTAATGTTCATGTACTCTTTGGCCAGGAATATGACCATTAAGTCAAAAAGTGACCTCTGTATAAAGAATTCAAAGACTCTGTATGGCAGATTTTTTATCAAAAGTAGTCTATTTTTTTTTTTTTTTTTTTAGGACATTTAACCGGAAATAAGTTCAATAGGTCAGATATGGCCATATATGGCTTATGGAGCATCAGAATGAGTCAATGAGTATGTATAGAAAAATCAAGATGAGGACTCTGGCCAAAAATATGTTCAGTAGGTCAAATATGGAATTCTGAATGGCTGATTTAACATCAGGAGTCTCTAAGTTTATATAGTTTAAAACCAATTAGGACCCTTTGACCAGAAATAAGTTCAATCCGTCAAGATATAGACTTCTAAATGGACTTCGTTATGGCTAATGAAGCATCAGAAGTTGTCTATGAGTATGTATGGAAAGTTCAAGATTGAGGATTTTTTGGCCAGAAATATTTTCCTTGGGTCAAATATGGACTTCTGTATGGCTAATATAACATCACAACAAGTCAATCTTTACGAATAGGAAGTTAATGTTCAGGTACTCTTTGGCCAGGAATATGACCATTAAGTCAAAAAGTGACCTCTGTATACAGAATTCAAAGACTCGGTATTGCAGATTTTTTATCAAAAGTAGTCTATTTTTTTTTTTTAGGACCCTTTAACCGGAAATAAGTTCAATAGGTCAGATATGGCCATATATGGCTTATGGAGCATCAGAATGAGTCAATGAGTATGTATAGAAAAATCAAGATGAGGACTCTTTGGCCAAAAATATGTTCAGTAGGTCAAATATGGAATTCTGAATGGCTGATTTAACATCAGGAGTCTCTACGTTTATATAGTTTAAAACCAATTAGGACCCTTTAACCAGAAATAAGTTAAATGGCCTGATATGCATATCTATTGGACTTATGAAGCATCAGTAGGATTCTTTCAGTATGTATAGAAACTTCAAGATTGAGGACTCTTTGGCCAGAAATATGTTCAGTAGGTCAAATATGGAATTCTAAATGGCTGATTTAACATCAAAAGGAGTCTCTAAGTTTATATAGTTTAAAACCAATTAAGGACCCTTTGACCAGAAACAAGTTCAATCCGTCAAGATATGGACTTCTAAATGGACTTCAATATGGCTAATGAAGCATCAGAAGTTGTCTATGAGTATGTATGGAAAGTTCAAGATTGAGGATTTTTTGGCCAGAAATATTTTCCTTGGGTCAAATATGGACTTCTGTATGGCTAATATAACATCACAACAAGTCAATCTTTATGAATAGCAAGTTAATGTTCAGGTAACTCTTTGGCCAGGAATATGTCCATTAAGTCAAAAAGTGACCTCTGTATACAGAGTTCAAAGACTCTGTATGGCAGATTTTTCATCAAAAGTAGTCTATATTTTTTTTTTTTTTTTTTTTTTAGGACACTTTAACCGGAAATATGTTCAATAGGTCAGATATGGCCATATATGGCTTATGAAGCATCAGAATGAGTCAATGAATTTGTATAGAAAAATCAAGATGAGGACTCTTTGGCCAAAAATATGTTCAGTAGGTCAAATATGGAATTCTGAATGGCTGATTTAACATCAGGAGTCTCTAAGTTTATATAGTTTAAAACCAATTAGGACCCTTTGACCAGAAATAAGTTCAATCCGTCAAGATATGGACTTCTAAATGGACTTCAATATGGCTAATGAAGCATCAGAAGTTGTTTTATGAGTATATATGGAAAGTTCAAGATTGAGGATTTTTTGGCCAAAAATATTTTCATTGGGTCAAATATGGACTTCTGTATGGCTAATATAACATCACAACAAGTCAATCTTTACGAATAGCAAGTTAATGTTCAGGTACTCTTTGGCCAGGAATATGACCATTAAGTCAAAAAGTGACCTCTGTATACAGAGTTCAAAGACTCTGTATGGTAGATTTTTCATCAAAAGTAGTCTATATTTTTTATTTTTTATTTTTTTTTAGGACCCTTTAACCGGAAATAAGTTCAATAGGTCAGATATGGCCATATATGGTTTATGAAGCATCAGAATGAGTCAATGAGTATGTATAGAAACTTCAAGATTGAGGACTCTTTGGCCAAAAATATGTTCAGTAGGTCAAATATGGAATTCTGAATGGCTGATTTAACATCAGGAGTCTCTAAGTTTATATAGTTTAAAACCAATTAGGACCCTTTGACCAGAAATAAGTTCAATCCGTCAAGATATGGACTTCTAAATGGACTTCAATATGGCTAATGAAGCATCAGAACTTGTCAATGAGTATGTATGGAAAGTTCAAGATTGAGGATTTTTTGGCCAAAAATATTTTCCTTGGGTCAAATATGGACTTCTGTATGGCTAATATAACATCACAACAAGTCAATCTTTATGAATAGCAAGTTAATGTTCAGGTAACTCTTTGGCCAGGAATATGACCATTAAGTCAAAAAGTGACCTCTGTATACAGAGTTCAAAGACTCTGTATGGCAGATTTTTCATCAAAAGTAGTCTATATTTTTTTTTTTTTTTTTTTTTTTAGGACCCTTTTACCGGAAATAAGTTCAATAGGTCAGATATGGCCATATATGGTTTATGAAGCATCAGAATGAGTCAATGAGTATGTATAGAAACTTCAAGATTGAGGACTCTTTGTCCAAAAATATGTTCAGTAGGTCAAATATGGAATTCTGAATGGCTGATTTAACATCAGTAGTCTCTAAGTTTATATAGTTTAAAACCAATTAGGACCCTTTGACCAGAAATAAGTTCAATCCGTCAAGATATGGACTTCTAAATGGACTTAAATATGGCTAATGAAGCATCAGAAGTTGTCTATGAGTATGTATGGAAAGTTCAAGATTGAGGATTTTTTGGCCAAAAATATTTTCCTTGGGTCAAATATGGACTTCTGTATGGCTAATATAACATCACAACAAGTCAATCTTTACGAATAGCAAGTTAATGTTCATGTACTCTTTGGCCAGGAATATGACCATTAAGTCAAAAAGTGACCTCTGTATAAAGAATTCAAAGACTCTGTATGGCAGATTTTTTATCAAAAGTAGTCTATTTTTTTATTATTATTTTTTTAGGACCCTTTAACCGGAAATAAGTTCAATAGGTCAGATATGGCCATATATGGCTTATGGAGCATCAGAATGAGTCAATGAGTATGTATAGAAAAATCAAGATGAGGACTCTGGCCAAAAATATGTTCAGTAGGTCAAATATGGAATTCTGAATGGCTGATTTAACATCAGGAGTCTTTAAGTTTATATAGTTTAAAACCAATTAGGACCCTTTGACCAGAAATAAGTTCAATCCGTCAAGATATGGACTTCTAAATGGACTTCAATATAGCTAATGAAGCATCAGAAGTTGTCTATGAGTATGTACGGAAAGTTCAAGATTGAGGATTTTTTGGCCAGAAATATTTTCCTTGGGTCAAATATGGACTTCTGTATGGCTAATATAACATCACAACAAGTCAATCTTTATGAATAGCAAGTTAATGTTCAGGTAACTCTTTGGCCAGGAATATGTCCATTAAGTCAAAAAGTGACCTCTGTATACAGAGTTCAAAGACTCTGTATGGCAGATTTTTTATCAAAGGTAGTCTATATATTTTTTATTTATTTATTTTTTTAGGACCCTTTAACCGGAAATAAGTTCAATAGGTCAGATATGGCCATATATGGCTTATGAAGCATCATTATGAGTCAATGAGTTTGTATAGAAAAATCAAGGTGAGGACTCTTTGGCCAAAAATATGTTCAGTAGGTCAAATATGGAATTCTGAATGGCTGATTTAACATCAGGAGTCTCTAAGTTTATATAGTTTAAAACCAATTAGGACCCTTTAACCAGAAATAAGTTCAATGGCCTGATATGCATATCTATTGGACTTATGAAGCATCAGTAGGATTCTTTCAGTATGTATAGAAACTTCAAGATTGAGGACTCTTTGGCCAGAGATATGTTCAGTAGGTCAAATATGGAATTCTAAATGGCTGATTTAACATCAGGAGTCTCTAAGTTTATATAGTTTAAAACCAATTAGGACCCTTTGACCAGAAATAAGTTCAATCCGTCAAGATATGGACTTCTAAATGGACTTCAATATGGCTAATGAAGCATCAGAAGTTGTTTTATGAGTATATATGGAAAGTTCAAGATTGAGGATTTTTTGGCCAAAAATATTTTCCTTGGGTCAAATATGGACTTCTGTATGGCTAATATAACATCACAACAAGTCAATCTTTATGAATAGCAAGTTAATGTTCAGGTAACTCTTTGGCCAGGAATATGACCATTAAGTCAAAAAGTGACCTCTGTATACAGAATTCAAAGACTCTGTATGGCAGATTTTTCATCAAAAGTAGTCTCTATTTTTTTTTTTTTTTTTTTTTTTTTTTAGGACCCTTTAACCGGAAATAAGTTCAATAGGTCAGATATGGCCATATATGGCTTATGAAGCATCAGAATGAGTCAATGAGTATGTATAGAAAAATCAAGATGAGGACTCTTTGGCCAAAAATATGTTCAGTAGGTCAAATATGGAATTCTAAATGGCTGATTTAACATCAGGAGTCTCTAAGTTTATACAGTTTAAAACCAATTAGGACCCTTTGACCAGAAATAAGTTCAATCCGTCAAGATATGGACTTCTAAATGGACTTAAATATGGCTAATGAAGCATCAGAAGTTGTTTTATGAGTATATATGGAAAGTTCAAGATTGAGGATTTTTTGGCCAGAAATATTTTCCTTGGGTCAAATATGGACTTCTGTATGGCTAATATAACATCACAACAAGTCAATCTTTATGAATAGCAAGTTAATGTTCAGGTAACTCTTTGGCCAGGAATATGACCATTAAGTCAAAAAGTGACCTCTGTATACAGAGTTCAAAGACTCTGTATGGCAGATTTTTCATCAAAAGTAGTCTATATTTTTTATTTTTTATTTTTTTTTAGGACCCTTTAACCGGAAATAAGTTCAATAGGTCAGATATGGCCATATATGGTTTATGAAGCATCAGAATGAGTCAATGAGTATGTATAGAAACTTCAAGATTGAGGACTCTTTGGCCAAAATAAAATATGTTCAGTAGGTCAAATATGGAATTCTGAATGGCTGATTTAACATCAGGAGTCTCTAAGTTTATATAGTTTAAAACCAATTCGGACCCTTTGACCAGAAATAAGTTCAATCCGTCAAGATATGGACTTCTAAATGGACTTCAATATGGCTAATGAAGCATCAGAAGTTGTCTATGATATGTATGGAAAGTTCAAGATTGAGGATTTTTTGGCCAAAAATATTTTCCTTGGGTCAAATATGGACTTCTGTATGGCTAATATAACATCACAACAAGTCAATCTTTACGAATAGCAAGTTAATGTTCATGTACTCTTTGGCCAGGAATATGACCATTAAGTCAAAAAGTGACCTCTGTATAAAGAATTCAAAGACTCTGTATGGCAGATTTTTTATCAAAAGTAGTCTATTTTTTTTTTTTTTTTTTAGGACATTTAACCGGAAATAAGTTCAATAGGTCAGATATGGCCATATATGGCTTATGGAGCATCAGAATGAGTCAATGAGTATGTATAGAAAAATCAAGATGAGGACTCTGGCCAAAAATATGTTCAGTAGGTCAAATATGGAATTTTGAATGGCTGATTTAACATCAGGAATCTCTAAGTTTATATAGTTTAAAACCAATTAGGACCCTTTGACCAGAAATAAGTTCAATCCGTCAAGATATGGACTTCTAAATGGACTTCAATATGGCTAATGAAGCATCAGAAGTTGTCTATGAGTATGTATGGAAAGTTCAAGATTGAGGATTTTTTGGCCAGAAATATTTTCCTTGGGTCAAATATGGACTTCTGTATGGCTAATATAACATCACAACAAGTCAATCTTTATGAATAGCAAGTTAATGTTCAGGTAACTCTTTGGCCAGGAATATGTCCATTAAGTCAAAAAGTGACCTCTGTATACAGAGTTCAAAGACTCTGTATGGCAGATTTTTTATCAAAGGTAGTCTATATATTTTTTATTTATTTATTTTTTTAGGACCCTTTAACCGGAAATAAGTTCAATAGGTCAGATATGGCCATATATGGCTTATGAAGCATCATTATGAGTCAATGAGTATGTATAGAAAAATCAAGGTGAGGACTCTTTGGCCAAAAATATGTTCAGTAGGTCAAATATGGAATTCTGAATGGCTGATTTAACATCAGGAGTCTCTAAGTTTATATAGTTTAAAACCAATTAGGACCCTTTAACCAGAAATAAGTTCAATGGCCTGATATGCATATCTATTGGACTTATGAAGCATCAGTAGGATTCTTTCAGTATGTATAGAAACTTCAAGATTGAGGACTCTTTGGCCAGAGATATGTTCAGTAGGTCAAATATGGAATTCTAAATGGCTGATTTAACATCAGGAGTCTCTAAGTTTATATAGTTTAAAACCAATTAGGACCCTTTGACCAGAAATAAGTTCAATCCGTCAAGATATGGACTTCTAAATGGACTTCAATATGGCTAATGAAGCATCAGAAGTTGTTTTATGAGTATATATGGAAAGTTCAAGATTGAGGATTTTTTGGCCAAAAATATTTTCATTGGGTCAAATATGGACTTCTGTATGGCTAATATAACATCACAACAAGTCAATCTTTACGAATAGCAAGTTAATGTTCAGGTACTCTTTGGCCAGGAATATGACCATTAAGTCAAAAAGTGACCTCTGTATACAGAGTTCAAAGACTCTGTATGGTAGATTTTTCATCAAAAGTAGTCTATATTTTTTATTTTTTATTTTTTTTTAGGACCCTTTAACCGGAAATAAGTTCAATAGGTCAGATATGGCCATATATGGTTTATGAAGCATCAGAATGAGTCAATGAGTATGTATAGAAACTTCAAGATTGAGGACTCTTTGGCCAAAAATATGTTCAGTAGGTCAAATATGGAATTCTGAATGGCTGATTTAACATCAGGAGTCTCTAAGTTTATATAGTTTAAAACCAATTAGGACCCTTTGACCAGAAATAAGTTCAATCCGTCAAGATATGGACTTCTAAATGGACTTCAATATGGCTAATGAAGCATCAGAACTTGTCAATGAGTATGTATGGAAAGTTCAAGATTGAGGATTTTTTGGCCAAAAATATTTTCCTTGGGTCAAATATGGACTTCTGTATGGCTAATATAACATCACAACAAGTCAATCTTTATGAATAGCAAGTTAATGTTCAGGTAACTCTTTGGCCAGGAATATGACCATTAAGTCAAAAAGTGACCTCTGTATACAGAGTTCAAAGACTCTGTATGGCAGATTTTTCATCAAAAGTAGTCTATATTTTTTTTTTTTTTTTTTTTTTAGGACCCTTTTACCGGAAATAAGTTCAATAGGTCAGATATGGCCATATATGGTTTATGAAGCATCAGAATGAGTCAATGAGTATGTATAGAAACTTCAAGATTGAGGACTCTTTGTCCAAAAATATGTTCAGTAGGTCAAATATGGAATTCTGAATGGCTGATTTAACATCAGTAGTCTCTAAGTTTATATAGTTTAAAACCAATTAGGACCCTTTGACCAGAAATAAGTTCAATCCGTCAAGATATGGACTTCTAAATGGACTTAAATATGGCTAATGAAGCATCAGAAGTTGTCTATGAGTATGTATGGAAAGTTCAAGATTGAGGATTTTTTGGCCAAAAATATTTTCCTTGGGTCAAATATGGACTTCTGTATGGCTAATATAACATCACAACAAGTCAATCTTTACGAATAGCAAGTTAATGTTCATGTACTCTTTGGCCAGGAATATGACCATTAAGTCAAAAAGTGACCTCTGTATAAAGAATTCAAAGACTCTGTATGGCAGATTTTTTATCAAAAGTAGTCTATTTTTTTATTATTATTTTTTTAGGACCCTTTAACCGGAAATAAGTTCAATAGGTCAGATATGGCCATATATGGCTTATGGAGCATCAGAATGAGTCAATGAGTATGTATAGAAAAATCAAGATGAGGACTCTGGCCAAAAATATGTTCAGTAGGTCAAATATGGAATTCTGAATGGCTGATTTAACATCAGGAGTCTTTAAGTTTATATAGTTTAAAACCAATTAGGACCCTTTGACCAGAAATAAGTTCAATCCGTCAAGATATGGACTTCTAAATGGACTTCAATATAGCTAATGAAGCATCAGAAGTTGTCTATGAGTATGTACGGAAAGTTCAAGATTGAGGATTTTTTGGCCAGAAATATTTTCCTTGGGTCAAATATGGACTTCTGTATGGCTAATATAACATCACAACAAGTCAATCTTTATGAATAGCAAGTTAATGTTCAGGTAACTCTTTGGCCAGGAATATGTCCATTAAGTCAAAAAGTGACCTCTGTATACAGAGTTCAAAGACTCTGTATGGCAGATTTTTTATCAAAGGTAGTCTATATATTTTTTATTTTTTTATTTTTTTAGGACCCTTTAACCGGAAATAAGTTCAATAGGTCAGATATGGCCATATATGGCTTATGAAGCATCATTATGAGTCAATGAGTATGTATAGAAAAATCAAGGTGAGGACTCTTTGGCCAAAAATATGTTCAGTAGGTCAAATATGGAATTCTGAATGGCTGATTTAACATCAGGAGTCTCTAAGTTTATATAGTTTAAAACCAATTAGGACCCTTTAACCAGAAATAAGTTCAATGGCCTGATATGCATATCTATTGGACTTATGAAGCATCAGTAGGATTCTTTCAGTATGTATAGAAACTTCAAGATTGAGGACTCTTTGGCCAGAGATATGTTCAGTAGGTCAAATATGGAATTCTAAATGGCTGATTTAACATCAGGAGTCTCTAAGTTTATATAGTTTAAAACCAATTAGGACCCTTTGACCAGAAATAAGTTCAATCCGTCAAGATATGGACTTCTAAATGGACTTCAATATGGCTAATGAAGCATCAGAAGTTGTTTTATGAGTATATATGGAAAGTTCAAGATTGAGGATTTTTTGGCCAAAAATATTTTCCTTGGGTCAAATATGGACTTCTGTATGGCTAATATAACATCACAACAAGTCAATCTTTATGAATAGCAAGTTAATGTTCAGGTAACTCTTTGGCCAGGAATATGACCATTAAGTCAAAAAGTGACCTCTGTATACAGAATTCAAAGACTCTGTATGGCAGATTTTTCATCAAAAGTAGTCTCTATTTTTTTTTTTTTTTTTTTTTTTTTTTAGGACCCTTTAACCGGAAATAAGTTCAATAGGTCAGATATGGCCATATATGGCTTATGAAGCATCAGAATGAGTCAATGAGTATGTATAGAAAAATCAAGATGAGGACTCTTTGGCCAAAAATATGTTCAGTAGGTCAAATATGGAATTCTAAATGGCTGATTTAACATCAGGAGTCTCTAAGTTTATACAGTTTAAAACCAATTAGGACCCTTTGACCAGAAATAAGTTCAATCCGTCAAGATATGGACTTCTAAATGGACTTAAATATGGCTAATGAAGCATCAGAAGTTGTTTTATGAGTATATATGGAAAGTTCAAGATTGAGGATTTTTTGGCCAGAAATATTTTCCTTGGGTCAAATATGGACTTCTGTATGGCTAATATAACATCACAACAAGTCAATCTTTATGAATAGCAAGTTAATGTTCAGGTAACTCTTTGGCCAGGAATATGACCATTAAGTCAAAAAGTGACCTCTGTATACAGAGTTCAAAGACTCTGTATGGCAGATTTTTCATCAAAAGTATTCTATATTTTTTATTTTTTATTTTTTTTTAGGACCCTTTAACCGGAAATAAGTTCAATAGGTCAGATATGGCCATATATGGTTTATGAAGCATCAGAATGAGTCAATGAGTATGTATAGAAACTTCAAGATTGAGGACTCTTTGGCCAAAATAAAATATGTTCAGTAGGTCAAATATGGAATTCTGAATGGCTGATTTAACATCAGGAGTCTCTAAGTTTATATAGTTTAAAACCAATTCGGACCCTTTGACCAGAAATAAGTTCAATCCGTCAAGATATGGACTTCTAAATGGACTTCAATATGGCTAATGAAGCATCAGAAGTTGTCTATGATATGTATGGAAAGTTCAAGATTGAGGATTTTTTGGCCAAAAATATTTTCCTTGGGTCAAATATGGACTTCTGTATGGCTAATATAACATCACAACAAGTCAATCTTTACGAATAGCAAGTTAATGTTCATGTACTCTTTGGCCAGGAATATGACCATTAAGTCAAAAAGTGACCTCTGTATAAAGAATTCAAAGACTCTGTATGGCAGATTTTTTATCAAAAGTAGTCTATTTTTTTTTTTTTTTTTTTAGGACATTTAACCGGAAATAAGTTCAATAGGTCAGATATGGCCATATATGGCTTATGGAGCATCAGAATGAGTCAATGAGTATGTATAGAAAAATCAAGATGAGGACTCTGGCCAAAAATATGTTCAGTAGGTCAAATATGGAATTCTGAATGGCTGATTTAACATCAGGAGTCTCTAAGTTTATATAGTTTAAAACCAATTAGGACCCTTTGACCAGAAATAAGTTCAATCCGTCAAGATATAGACTTCTAAATGGACTTCAATATGGCTAATGAAGCATCAGAAGTTGTCTATGAGTATGTATGGAAAGTTCAAGATTGAGGAATTTTTGGCCAGAAATATTTTCCTTGGGTCAAATATGGACTTCTGTATGGCTAATATAACATCACAACAAGTCAATCTTTACGAATAGGAAGTTAATGTTCAGGTACTCTTTGGCCAGGAATATGACCATTAAGTCAAAAAGTGACCTCTGTATACAGAATTCAAAGACTCTGTATTGCAGATTTTTTATCAAAAGTAGTCTATTTTTTTTTTTTAGGACCCTTTAACCGGAAATAAGTTCGATAGGTCAGATATGGCCATATATGGCTTATGGAGCATCAGAATGAGTCAATGAGTATGTATAGAAAAATCAAGATGAGGACTCTTTGGCCAAAAATATGTTCAGTAGGTCAAATATGGAATTCTGAATGGCTGATTTAACATCAGGAGTCTCTACGTTTATATAGTTTAAAACCAATTAGGACCCTTTAACCAGAAATAAGTTAAATGGCCTGATATGCATATCTATTGGACTTATGAAGCATCAGTAGGATTCTTTCAGTATGTATAGAAACTTCAAGATTGAGGACTCTTTGGCCAGAAATATGTTCAGTAGGTCAAATATGGAATTCTGAATGGCTGATTTAACATCAGGAGTCTCTAAGTTTATATAGTTTAAAACCAATTAGGACCCTTTGACCAGAAATAAGTTCAATCCGTCAAGATATGGACTTCTAAATGGACTTCAATATGGCTAATGAAGCATCAGAAGTTGTCTATGAGTATGTATGGAAAGTTCAAGATTGAGGATTTTTTGGCCAAAAATATTTTCCTTGGGTCAAATATGGACTTCTGTATGGCTAATATAACATCACAACAAGTCAATCTTTATGAATAGCAAGTTAATGTTCAGGTAACTCTTTGGCCAGAAATATGACCATTAAGTCAAAAAGTGACCTCTGTATACAGAGTTCAAAGACTCTGTATGGCAGATTTTTCATCAAAAGTAGTCTATTTTTTTTTTTTTTTTTTTTTTAGGACCCTTTTACCGGAAATAAGTTCAATAGGTCAGATATGGCCATATATGGTTTATGAAGCATCAGAATGAGTCAATGAGTATGTATAGAAACTTCAAGATTGAGGACTCTTTGGCCAGAGATATGTTCAGTAGGTCAAATATGGAATTCTAAATGGCTGATTTAACATCAGGAGTCTCTAAGTTTATATAGTTTAAAACCAATTAGGACCCTTTGACCAGAAATAAGTTCAATCCGTCAAGATATGGACTTCTAAATGGACTTCAATATGGCTAATGAAGCATCAGAAGTTGTTTTATGAGTATATATGGAAAGTTCAAGATTGAGGATTTTTTGGCCAAAAATATTTTCCTTGGGTCAAATATGGACTTCTGTATGGCTAATATAACATCACAACAAGTCAATCTTTACGAATAGCAAGTTAATGTTCAGGTACTCTTTGGCCAGGAATATGACCATTAAGTCAAAAAGTGACCTCTGTATACAGAGTTCAAAGACTCTGTATGGTAGATTTTTCATCAAAAGTAGTCTATATTTTTTATTTTTTATTTTTTTTTAGGACCCTTTAACCGGAAATAAGTTCAATAGGTCAGATATGGCCATATATGGTTTATGAAGCATCAGAATGAGTCAATGAGTATGTATAGAAACTTCAAGATGAGGACTCTTTGGCCAAAAATATGTTCAGTAGGTCAAATATGGAATTCTGAATGGCTGATTTAACATCAGGAGTCTCTAAGTTTATATAGTTTAAAACCAATTAGGACCCTTTGACCAGAAATAAGTTCAATCCGTCAAGATATGGACTTCTAAATGGACTTCAATATGGCTAATGAAGCATCAGAACTTGTCAATGAGTATGTATGGAAAGTTCAAGATTGAGGATTTTTTGGCCAAAAATATTTTCCTTGGGTCAAATATGGACTTCTGTATGGCTAATATAACATCACAACAAGTCAATCTTTATGAATAGCAAGTTAATGTTCAGGTAACTCTTTGGCCAGGAATATGACCATTAAGTCAAAAAGTGACCTCTGTATACAGAGTTCAAAGACTCTGTATGGCAGATTTTTCATCAAAAGTAGTCTATATTTTTTTTTTTTTTTTTTTTTTTTAGGACCCTTTTACCGGAAATAAGTTCAATAGGTCAGATATGGCCATATATGGTTTATGAAGCATCAGAATGAGTCAATGAGTATGTATAGAAACTTCAAGATTGAGGACTCTTTGGCCAAAAATATGTTCAGTAGGTCAAATATGGAATTCTGAATGGCTGATTTAACATCAGTAGTCTCTAAGTTTATATAGTTTAAAACCAATTAGGACCCTTTGACCAGAAATAAGTTCAATCCGTCAAGATATGGACTTCTAAATGGACTTAAATATGGCTAATGAAGCATCAGAAGTTGTCTATGAGTATGTATGGAAAGTTCAAGATTGAGGATTTTTTGGCCAAAAATATTTTCCTTGGGTCAAATATGGACTTCTGTATGGCTAATATAACATCACAACAAGTCAATCTTTACGAATAGCAAGTTAATGTTCATGTACTCTTTGGCCAGGAATATGACCATTAAGTCAAAAAGTGACCTCTGTATAAAGAATTCAAAGACTCTGTATGGCAGATTTTTTATCAAAAGTAGTCTATTTTTTTATTATTATTTTTTTAGGACCCTTTAACCGGAAATAAGTTCAATAGGTCAGATATGGCCTATTTTATTTTTTTATTTTTTTAGGACCCTTTAACCGGAAATAAGTTCAATAGGTCAGATATGGCCATATATGGCTTATGAAGCATCATTATGAGTCAATGAGTATGTATAGAAAAATCAAGGTGAGGACTCTTTGGCCAAAAATATGTTCAGTAGGTCAAATATGGATTTCTGAATGGCTGATTTAACATCAGGAGTCTCTACGTTTATATAGTTTAAAACCAATTAGGACCCTTTAACCATAAATAAGTTAAATGGCCTGATATGCATATCTATTGGACTTATGAAGCATCAGTAGGATTCTTTCAGTATGTATAGAAACTTCAAGATTGAGGACTCTTTGGCCAGAAATATGTTCAGTAGGTCAAATATGGAATTCTGAATGGCTGATTTAACATCAGGAGTCTCTAAGTTTATATAGTTTAAAACCAATTAGGACCCTTTGACCAGAAATAAGTTCAATCCGTCAAGATATGGACTTCTAAATGGACTTCAATATGGCTAATGAAGCATCAGAAGTTGTCTATGAGTATGTATGGAAAGTTCAAGATTGAGGATTTTTTGGCCAAAAATATTTTCCTTGGGTCAAATATGGACTTCTGTATGGCTAATATAACATCACAACAAGTCAATCTTTATGAATAGCAAGTTAATGTTCAGGTAACTCTTTGGCCAGAAATATGACCATTAAGTCAAAAAGTGACCTCTGTATACAGAGTTCAAAGACTCTGTATGGCAGATTTTTCATCAAAAGTAGTCTATTTTTTTTTTTTTTTTTTTTTTAGGACCCTTTTACCGGAAATAAGTTCAATAGGTCAGATATGGCCATATATGGTTTATGAAGCATCAGAATGAGTCAATGAGTATGTATAGAAACTTCAAGATTGAGGACTCTTTGGCCAGAGATATGTTCAGTAGGTCAAATATGGAATTCTAAATGGCTGATTTAACATCAGGAGTCTCTAAGTTTATATAGTTTAAAACCAATTAGGACCCTTTGACCAGAAATAAGTTCAATCCGTCAAGATATGGACTTCTAAATGGACTTCAATATGGCTAATGAAGCATCAGAAGTTGTTTTATGAGTATATATGGAAAGTTCAAGATTGAGGATTTTTTGGCCAAAAATATTTTCCTTGGGTCAAATATGGACTTCTGTATGGCTAATATAACATCACAACAAGTCAATCTTTACGAATAGCAAGTTAATGTTCAGGTACTCTTTGGCCAGGAATATGACCATTAAGTCAAAAAGTGACCTCTGTATACAGAGTTCAAAGACTCTGTATGGTAGATTTTTCATCAAAAGTAGTATATATTTTTTATTTTTTATTTTTTTTTAGGACCCTTTAACCGGAAATAAGTTCAATAGGTCAGATATGGCCATATATGGTTTATGAAGCATCAGAATGAGTCAATGAGTATGTATAGAAACTTCAAGATGAGGACTCTTTGGCCAAAAATATGTTCAGTAGGTCAAATATGGAATTCTGAATGGCTGATTTAACATCAGGAGTCTCTAAGTGTATATAGTTTAAAACCATTTAGGACCCTTTGACCAGAAATAAGTTTAATCCGTCAAGATATGGAATTCTAAATGGACTTAAATATGGCTAATGAAGCATCAGAACTTGTCAATGAGTATGTATGGAAAGTTCAAGATTGAGGAATTTTTGGCCAGAAATATTTTCCTTGGGTCAAATATGGACTTCTGTATGGCTAATATAACATCACAACAAGTCAATCTTTACGAATAGGAAGTTAATGTTCAGGTACTCTTTGGCCAGGAATATGACCATTAAGTCAAAAAGTGACCTCTGTATACAGAATTCAAAGACTCGGTATTGCAGATTTTTTATCAAAAGTAGTCTATTTTTTTTTTATTTTATTTTTTTAGGACCCTTTAACCAGAAATAAGTTAAATGGCCTGATATGCATATCTATTGGACTTATGAAGCATCAGTAGGATTCTTTCAGTATGTATAGAAACTTCAAGATTGAGGACTCTTTGGCCAGAAATATGTTCAGTAGGTCAAATATGGAATTCTAAATGGCTGATTTAACATCAAAAGGAGTCTCTAAGTTATTATAGTTTAAAACCAATTAAGGACCCTTTGACCAGAAACAAGTTCAATCCGTCAAGATATGGACTTCTAAATGGACTTCAATATGGCTAATGAAGCATCAGAAGTTGTCTATGAGTATGTATGGAAAGTTCAAGATTGAGGATTTTTTGGCCAGAAATATTTTCCTTGGGTCAAATATGGACTTCTGTATGGCTAATATAACATCACAACAAGTCAATCTTTATGAATAGCAAGTTAATGTTCAGGTAACTCTTTGGCCAGGAATATGTCCATTAAGTCAAAAAGTGACCTCTGTATACAGAGTTCAAAGACTCTGTATGGCAGATTTTTCATCAAAAGTAGTCTATATTTTTTTTATTTATTTTTGTTTAGGACACTTTAACCGGAAATATGTTCAATAGGTCAGATATGGCCATATATGGCTTATGAAGCATCAGAATGAGTCAATGAATTTGTATAGAAAAATCAAGATGAGGACTCTTTGGCCAAAAATATGTTCAGTAGGTCAAATATGGAATTCTGAATGGCTTATTTAACATCAGGAGTCTCTAAGTTTATATAGTTTAAAACCAATTAGGACCCTTTGACCAGAAATAACTTTAATCCGTCAAGATATGGACTTCTAAATGGACTTCAATATGGCTAATGAAGCATCAGAACTTGTCAATGAGTATGTATGGAAAGTTCAAGATTGAGGAATTTTTGGCCAGAAATATTTTCCTTGGGTCAAATATGGACTTCTGTATGGCTAATATAACATCACAACAAGTCAATCTTTACGAATAGCAAGTTAATGTTCAGGTACTCTTTGGCCAGGAATATGACCATTAAGTCAAAAAGTGACCTCTGTATACAGAATTCAAAGACTCTGTATGGCAGATTTTTCATCAAAAGTAGTCTCTATTTTTTTTTTTTTTTTTTTTTTTTTTTAGGACCCTTTAACCGGAAATAAGTTCAATAGGTCAGAAATGGCCATATATGGCTTATGAAGCATCAGAATGAGTCAATGAGTATGTATAGAAAAATCAAGATGAGGACTCTTTGGCCAAAAATATGTTCAGTAGGTCAAATATGGAATTCTAAATGGCTGATTTAACATCAGGAGTCTCTAAGTTTATACAGTTTAAAACCAATTAGGACCCTTTGACCAGAAATAAGTTCAATCCGTCAAGATATGGACTTCTAAATGGACTTAAATATGGCTAATGAAGAATCAGAAGTTGTTTTATGAGTATATATGGAAAGTTCAAGATTGAGGATTTTTTGGCCAGAAATATTTTCCTTGGGTCAAATATGGACTTCTGTATGGCTAATATAACATCACAACAAGTCAATCTTTATGAATAGCAAGTTAATGTTCAGGTAACTCTTTGGCCAGGAATATGTCCATTAAGTCAAAAAGTGACCTCTGTATACAGAGTTCAAAGACTCTGTATGGCAGATTTTTCATCAAAAGTAGTCTATATTTTTTTTTTTTTTTTTTTTTAGGACACTTTAACCGGAAATATGTTCAATAGGTCAGATATGGCCATATATGGCTTATGAAGCATCAGAATGAGTCAATGAATTTGTATAGAAAAATCAAGATGAGGACTCTTTGGCCAGAAATATGTTCAGTAGGTCAAATATGGAATTCTAAATGGCTGATTTAACATCAGGAGTCTCTAAGTTTATACAGTTAAAAAACAATTAGGACCCTTTGACCAGAAATAAGTTCAATCCGTCAAGATATGGACTTCTAAATGGACTTAAATATGGCTAATGAAGCATCAGAAGTTGTTTTATGAGTATATATGGAAAGTTCAAGATTGAGGATTTTTTGGCCAGAAATATTTTCCTTGGGTCAAATATGGACTTCTGTATGGCTAATATAACATCACAACAAGTCAATCTTTATGAATAGCAAGTTAACGTTCAGGTAACTCTTTGGCCAGGAATATGTCCATTAAGTCAAAAAGTGACCTCTGTATACAGAGTTCAAAGACTCTGTATGGCAGATTTTTCATCAAAAGTAGTCTCTTTTTTTTTTTTTTTTTTTTTCTTTTTTTTTTTAGGACCCTTTAACCAGAAATAAGTTCAATAGGTCAGATATGGCCATATATGGCTTATGAAGCATCAGAATGAGTCAATGAGTATGTATAGAAAAATCAAGATGAGGACTCTTTGGCCAAAAATATGTTCAGTAGGTCAAATATGGAATTCTGAATGGCTGATTTAACATCAGGAGTCTCTAAGTTTATATAGTTTAAAACCAATTAGGACCCTTTGACCAGAAATAAGTTCAATCCGTCAAGATATGGACTTCTAAATGGACTTCAATATGGCTAATGAAGCATCAGAAGTTGTCTATGAGTATGTATGGAAAGTTCAAGATTGAGGATTTTTTGGCCAAAAATATTTTCCTTGGGTCAAATATGGACTTCTGTATGGCTAATATAACATCACAACAAGTCAATCTTTATGAATAGCAAGTTAATGTTCAGGTAACTCTTTGGCCAGGAATATGACCATTAAGTCAAAAAGTGACCTCTGTATACAGAGTTCAAAGACTCTGTATGACAGATTTTTCATCAAAAGTAGTCTATATTTTTTTTTTTTTTTTTTTTTTTAGGACCCTTTTACCGGAAATAAGTTCAATAGGTCAGATATGGCCATATATGGCTTATGAAGCATCAGAATGAGTCAATGAATTTGTATAGAAAAATCAAGATGAGGACTCTTTGGCCAAAAATATGTTCAGTAGGTCAAATATGGAATTCTGAATGGCTGATTTAACATCAGGAGTCTCTAAGTTTATATAGTTTAAAACCAATTAGGACCCTTTGACCAGAAATAAGTTCAATCCGTCAAGATATGGACTTCTAAATGGACTTCAATATGGCTAATGAAGCATCAGAACTTGTCAATGAGTATGTATGGAAAGTTCAAGATTGAGGAATTTTTGGCCAGAAATATTTTCCTTGGGTCAAATATGGACTTCTGTATGGCTAATATAACATCACAACAAGTCAATCTTTACGAATAGCAAGTTAATGTTCAGGTACTCTTTGGCCAGGAATATGACCATTAAGTCAAAAAGTGACCTCTGTATACAGAATTCAAAGACTCTGTATGGCAGATTTTTCATCAAAAGTAGTCTATATTTTTTTTTTTTTTTTTTTTTTTTAGGACCCTTTAACCGGAAATATGTTCAATAGGTCAGATATGGCCATATATGGCTTATGGAGCATCAGAATGAGTCAATGAGTATTTATAGAAAAATCAAGATGAGGACTCTGGCCAAAAATATGTTCAGTAGGTCAAATATGGAAATCTAAATGGCTGATTTAACATCAGGAGTCTCTAAGTTTATATAGTTTAAAACCAATTAGGACCCTTTGACCAGAAATAAGTTCAATCCGTCAAGATATGGACTTCTAAATGGACTTCAATATGGCTAATGAAGCATCAGAAGTTGTCTATGAGTATGTATGGAAAGTTCAAGATTGAGGATTTTTT
>NC_136876.1:53219560-53222060 GCF_949152265.1 Phoxinus phoxinus
AAGAAACTCAGAGACTAATTCAGGCTTTTTGATGAAAATCATAGACTCTTTTTTTTTTTTTTTTTTTTTTGAAACCAAAAAAGCTTACAGCACCTGGTATTCCCAGGCGGTCTCCCATCCAAGTACTAACCAGGCCCGACCCTGCTTAGCTTCCGAGATCAGACGAGATCGGGCGTTCTCAAAGTGGTATGGCCGTAAGCGAAATCTGCTGCCAAAAACGGGCCTTTTGAAGAAATTCATAGACTTTGACTCTGCTACAAGACCTGGCTTTTTGAAGAAACTCAGAGACTAATTCAGGCTTTTTGATGAAAATCATAGACTCTTTTTTTTTTTTTTTTTTTTTTTTTAAACCAAAAAAGCTTACAGCACCTGGTATTCCCAGGCGGTCTCCCATCCAAGTACTAACCAGGCCCGACCCTGCTTAGCTTCCGAGATCAGACGAGATCGGGCGTTCTCAAAGTGGTATGGCCGTAAGCGAAACCTGCTGCAAAAACGGGCCTTTTGAAGAAATTCATAGACTTTGACTCTGCTACAAGACCTGGCTTTTTGAAGAAACTCAGAGACTAATTCAGGCTTTTTGATGAAAATCATAGACTCTTTTTTTTTTTTTTTTTTTTTTTTATTAAACCAAAAAAGCTTACAGCACCTGGTATTCCCAGGCGGTCTCCCATCCAAGTACTAACCAGGCCCGACCCTGCTTAGCTTCCGAGATCAGACGAGATCGGGCGTTCTCAAAGTGGTATGGCCGTAAGCGAAATCTGCTGCAAAAACGGGCCTTTTGAAGAAATTCATAGACTTTGACTCTGCTACAAGACCTGGCTTTTTGAAGAAACTCAGAGACTAATTCAGGCTTTTTGATGAAAATCATAGACTCTTTTATTTTTTATTTATTTTTTTTAAACCAAAAAAGCTTACAGCACCTGGTATTCCCAGGCGGTCTCCCATCCAAGTACTAACCAGGCCCGACCCTGCTTAGCTTCCGAGATCAGACGAGATCGGGCGTTCTCAAAGTGGTATGGCCGTAAGCGAAATCTGCTGCCAAAAACGGCCTATTTATAAGGTTAGAACATTAGTTAAGTAAACTAAAAAGCTTACAGCACCTGGTATTCCCAGGCGGTCTCCCATCCAAGTACTAACCAGGCCCGACCCTGCTTAGCTTCCGAGATCAGACGAGATCGGGCGTTCTCAAAGTGGTATGGCCGTAAGCAAAATCTGCTGCCAAAAACGGCCTATTTATAAGGTTAGAACATTAGTTAAGTAAACTAAAAAGCTTACAGCACCTGGTATTCCCAGGCGGTCTCCCATCCAAGTACTAACCAGGCCCGACCCTGCTTAGCTTCCGAGATCAGACGAGATCGGGCGTTCTCAAAGTGGTATGGCCGTAAGTGAAATCTGCTGCCAAAAACGGGCCTTTTGAAGAAATTCTTAGACTTTGACTCTGCTACAAGACCTGGCTTTTTGAAGAAACTCAGAGACTAATTCAGGCTTTTTGATGAAAATCATAGACTCTTTTTTTTTTTTTTTTTTTTTTTTTTAAACCAAAAAAGCTTACAGCACCTGGTATTCCTAGGCGGTCTCCCATCCAAGTACTAACCAGGCCCGACCCTGCTTAGCTTCCGAGATCAGACGAGATCGGGCGTTCTCAAAGTGGTATGGCCGTAAGCGAAATCTGCTGCCAAAAACGGGCCTTTTGAAGAAATTCATAGACTTTGACTCTGCTACAAGACCTGGCTTTTTGAAGAAACTCAGAGACTAATTCAGGCTTTTTGATGAAAATCATAGACTCTTTTTTTTTTTTTTTTTTTTTTTTTAAACCAAAAAAGCTTACAGCACCTGGTATTCCCAGGCGGTCTCCCATCCAAGTACTAACCAGGCCCGACCCTGCTTAGCTTCCGA
This sequence comes from Phoxinus phoxinus, assembly GCF_949152265.1. Taxonomy (NCBI): domain Eukaryota; kingdom Metazoa; phylum Chordata; class Actinopteri; order Cypriniformes; family Leuciscidae; genus Phoxinus; species Phoxinus phoxinus. The sequence goes on from NC_136876.1 coordinate 53,221,457, forward strand.
GATCAGACGAGATCGGGCGTTCTCAAAGTGGTATGGCCGTAAGCGAAACCTGCTGCAAAAACGGGCCTTTTGAAGAAATTCATAGACTTTGACTCTGCTACAAGACCTGGCTTTTTGAAGAAACTCAGAGACTAATTCAGGCTTTTTGATGAAAATCATAGACTCTTTTTTTTTTTTTTTTTTTTTTTTTTTTTTTTTTTTAAACCAAAAAAGCTTACAGCACCTGGTATTCCCAGGCGGTCTCCCATCCAAGTACTAACCAGGCCCGACCCTGCTTAGCTTCCGAGATCAGACGAGATCGGGCGTTCTCAAAGTGGTATGGCCGTAAGCGAAATCTGCTGCAAAAACGGGCCTTTTGAAGAAATTCATAGACTTTGACTCTGCTACAAGACCTGGCTTTTTGAAGAAACTCAGAGACTAATTCAGGCTTTTTGATGAAAATCATAGACTCTTTTTTTTTTTTTTTTTTTTTTTTTTAAACCAAAAAAGCTTACAGCACCTGGTATTCCCAGGCGGTCTCCCATCCAAGTACTAACCAGGCCCGACCCTGCTTAGCTTCCGAGATCAGACGAGATCGGGCGTTCTCAAAGTGGTATGGCCGTAA
>NC_136876.1:53264560-53267060 GCF_949152265.1 Phoxinus phoxinus
GAAGAAACTCAGAGACTAATTCAGGCTTTTTGATGAAAATCATAGACTCTTTTTTTTTTTTTTTTTTTTTTTTATTAAACCAAAAAAGCTTACAGCACCTGGTATTCCCAGGCGGTCTCCCATCCAAGTACTAACCAGGCCCGACCCTGCTTAGCTTCCGAGATCAGACGAGATCGGGCGTTCTCAAAGTGGTATGGCCGTAAGCGAAATCTGCTGCAAAAACGGGCCTTTTGAAGAAATTCATAGACTTTGACTCTGCTACAAGACCTGGCTTTTTGAAGAAACTCAGAGACTAATTCAGGCTTTTTGATGAAAATCATAGACTCTTTTATTTTTTATTTATTTTTTTTAAACCAAAAAAGCTTACAGCACCTGGTATTCCCAGGCGGTCTCCCATCCAAGTACTAACCAGGCCCGACCCTGCTTAGCTTCCGAGATCAGACGAGATCGGGCGTTCTCAAAGTGGTATGGCCGTAAGCGAAATCTGCTGCCAAAAACGGCCTATTTATAAGGTTAGAACATTAGTTAAGTAAACTAAAAAGCTTACAGCACCTGGTATTCCCAGGCGGTCTCCCATCCAAGTACTAACCAGGCCCGACCCTGCTTAGCTTCCGAGATCAGACGAGATCGGGCGTTCTCAAAGTGGTATGGCCGTAAGCAAAATCTGCTGCCAAAAACGGCCTATTTATAAGGTTAGAACATTAGTTAAGTAAACTAAAAAGCTTACAGCACCTGGTATTCCCAGGCGGTCTCCCATCCAAGTACTAACCAGGCCCGACCCTGCTTAGCTTCCGAGATCAGACGAGATCGGGCGTTCTCAAAGTGGTATGGCCGTAAGCGAAATCTGCTGCCAAAAACGGGCCTTTTGAAGAAATTCTTAGACTTTGACTCTGCTACAAGACCTGGCTTTTTGAAGAAACTCAGAGACTAATTCAGGCTTTTTGATGAAAATCATAGACTCTTTTTTTTTTTTTTTTTTTTTTTTTTTAAACCAAAAAAGCTTACAGCACCTGGTATTCCTAGGCGGTCTCCCATCCAAGTACTAACCAGGCCCGACCCTGCTTAGCTTCCGAGATCAGACGAGATCGGGCGTTCTCAAAGTGGTATGGCCGTAAGCGAAATCTGCTGCCAAAAACGGGCCTTTTGAAGAAATTCATAGACTTTGACTCTGCTACAAGACCTGGCTTTTTGAAGAAACTCAGAGACTAATTCAGGCTTTTTGATGAAAATCATAGACTCTTTTTTTTTTTTTTTTTTTTTTTTTAAACCAAAAAAGCTTACAGCACCTGGTATTCCCAGGCGGTCTCCCATCCAAGTACTAACCAGGCCCGACCCTGCTTAGCTTCCGAGATCAGACGAGATCGGGCGTTCTCAAAGTGGTATGGCCGTAAGCGAAACCTGCTGCAAAAACGGGCCTTTTGAAGAAATTCATAGACTTTGACTCTGCTACAAGACCTGGCTTTTTGAAGAAACTCAGAGACTAATTCAGGCTTTTTGATGAAAATCATAGACTCTTTTTTTTTTTTTTTTTTTTTTTTTTTTTTTTTTTTAAACCAAAAAAGCTTACAGCACCTGGTATTCCCAGGCGGTCTCCCATCCAAGTACTAACCAGGCCCGACCCTGCTTAGCTTCCGAGATCAGACGAGATCGGGCGTTCTCAAAGTGGTATGGCCGTAAGCGAAATCTGCTGCAAAAACGGGCCTTTTGAAGAAATTCATAGACTTTGACTCTGCTACAAGACCTGGCTTTTTGAAGAAACTCAGAGACTAATTCAGGCTTTTTGATGAAAATCATAGACTCTTTTTTTTTTTTTTTTTTTTTTTTTTTTAAACCAAAAAAGCTTACAGCACCTGGTATTCCCAGGCGGTCTCCCATCCAAGTACTAACCAGGCCCGACCCTGCTTAGCTTCCGAGATCAGACGAGATCGGGCGTTCTCAAAGTGGTATGGCCGTAAGCGAAATCTGCTGCCAAAAACGGGCCTTTTGAAGAAATTCTTAGACTTTGACTCTGCTACAAGACCTGGCTTTTTGAAGAAACTCAGAGACTAATTCAGGCTTTTTGATGAAAATCATAGACTCTTTTTTTTTTTTTTTTTTTTTGAAACCAAAAAAGCTTACAGCACCTGGTATTCCCAGGCGGTCTCCCATCCAAGTACTAACCAGGCCCGACCCTGCTTAGCTTCCGAGATCAGACGAGATCGGGCGTTCTCAAAGTGGTATGGCCGTAAGCGAAATCTGCTGCCAAAAACGGGCCTTTTGAAGAAATTCATAGACTTTGACTCTGCTACAAGACCTGGCTTTTTGAAGAAACTCAGAGACTAATTCAGGCTTTTTGATGAAAATCATAGACTCTTTTTTTTTTTTTTTTTTTTTTTTTAAACCAAAAAAGCTTACAGCACCTGGTATTCCCAGGCGGTCTCCCATCCAAGTACTAACCAGGCCCGACCCTGCTTAGCTTCCGAGATCAGACGAGATCGGGCGTTCTCAAAGTGGTATGGCC
>NC_136876.1:53277060-53305977 GCF_949152265.1 Phoxinus phoxinus
CTTTTATTTTTTATTTATTTTTTTTAAACCAAAAAAGCTTACAGCACCTGGTATTCCCAGGCGGTCTCCCATCCAAGTACTAACCAGGCCCGACCCTGCTTAGCTTCCGAGATCAGACGAGATCGGGCGTTCTCAAAGTGGTATGGCCGTAAGCGAAATCTGCTGCCAAAAACGGCCTATTTATAAGGTTAGAACATTAGTTAAGTAAACTAAAAAGCTTACAGCACCTGGTATTCCCAGGCGGTCTCCCATCCAAGTACTAACCAGGCCCGACCCTGCTTAGCTTCCGAGATCAGACGAGATCGGGCGTTCTCAAAGTGGTATGGCCGTAAGCGAAATCTGCTGCCAAAAACGGGCCTTTTGAAGAAATTCTTAGACTTTGACTCTGCTACAAGACCTGGCTTTTTGAAGAAACTCAGAGACTAATTCAGGCTTTTTGATGAAAATCATAGACTCTGTTTTTTTTTTTTTTTTTTTTTAAACCAAAAAAGCTTACAGCACCTGGTATTCCCAGGCGGTCTCCCATCCAAGTACTAACCAGGCCCGACCCTGCTTAGCTTCCGAGATCAGACGAGATCGGGCGTTCTCAAAGTGGTATGGCCGTAAGCGAAATCTGCTGCCAAAAACGGGCCTTTTGAAGAAATTCATAGACTTTGACTCTGCTACAAGACCTGGCTTTTTGAAGAAACTCAGAGACTAATTCAGGCTTTTTGATGAAAATCATAGACTCTTTTATTTTTTATTTATTTTTTTTAAACCAAAAAAGCTTACAGCACCTGGTATTCCCAGGCGGTCTCCCATCCAAGTACTAACCAGGCCCGACCCTGCTTAGCTTCCGAGATCAGACGAGATCGGGCGTTCTCAAAGTGGTATGGCCGTAAGCGAAATCTGCTGCCAAAAACGGCCTATTTATAAGGTTAGAACATTAGTTAAGTAAACTAAAAAGCTTACAGCACCTGGTATTCCCAGGCGGTCTCCCATCCAAGTACTAACCAGGCCCGACCCTGCTTAGCTTCCGAGATCAGACGAGATCGGGCGTTCTCAAAGTGGTATGGCCGTAAGCGAAATCTGCTGCCAAAAATGGGCCTTTTGAAGAAATTCTTAGACTTTGACTCTGCTACAAGACCTGGCTTTTTGAAGAAACTCAGAGACTAATTCAGGCTTTTTGATGAAAATCATAGACTCTTTTTTTTTTTTTTTTTTTTTTTAAACCAAAAAAGCTTACAGCACCTGGTATTCCCAGGCGGTCTCCCATCCAAGTACTAACCAGGCCCGACCCTGCTTAGCTTCCGAGATCAGACGAGATCGGGCGTTCTCAAAGTGGTATGGCCGTAAGCGAAATCTGCTGCCAAAAACGGGCCTTTTGAAGAAATTCTTAGACTTTGACTCTGCTACAAGACCTGGCTTTTTGAAGAAACTCAGAGACTAATTCAGGCTTTTTGATGAAAATCATAGACTCTGTTTTTTTTTTTTTTTTTTTTTAAACCAAAAAAGCTTACAGCACCTGGTATTCCCAGGCGGTCTCCCATCCAAGTACTAACCAGGCCCGACCCTGCTTAGCTTCCGAGATCAGACGAGATCGGGCGTTCTCAAAGTGGTATGGCCGTAAGCGAAATCTGCTGCCAAAAACGGGCCTTTTGAAGAAATTCATAGACTTTGACTCTGCTACAAGACCTGGCTTTTTGAAGAAACTCAGAGACTAATTCAGGCTTTTTGATGAAAATCATAGACTCTTTTATTTTTTATTTATTTTTTTTAAACCAAAAAAGCTTACAGCACCTGGTATTCCCAGGCGGTCTCCCATCCAAGTACTAACCAGGCCCGACCCTGCTTAGCTTCCGAGATCAGACGAGATCGGGCGTTCTCAAAGTGGTATGGCCGTAAGCGAAATCTGCTGCCAAAAACGGCCTATTTATAAGGTTAGAACATTAGTTAAGTAAACTAAAAAGCTTACAGCACCTGGTATTCCCAGGCGGTCTCCCATCCAAGTACTAACCAGGCCCGACCCTGCTTAGCTTCCGAGATCAGACGAGATCGGGCGTTCTCAAAGTGGTATGGCCGTAAGCGAAATCTGCTGCCAAAAACGGGCCTTTTGAAGAAATTCTTAGACTTTGACTCTGCTACAAGACCTGGCTTTTTGAAGAAACTCAGAGACTAATTCAGGCTTTTTGATGAAAATCATAGACTCTTTTTTTTTTTTTTTTTTTTTTTAAACCAAAAAAGCTTACAGCACCTGGTATTCCCAGGCGGTCTCCCATCCAAGTACTAACCAGGCCCGACCCTGCTTAGCTTCCGAGATCAGACGAGATCGGGCGTTCTCAAAGTGGTATGGCCGTAAGCGAAATCTGCTGCCAAAAACGGGCCTTTTGAAGAAATTCTTAGACTTTGACTCTGCTACAAGACCTGGCTTTTTGAAGAAACTCAGAGACTAATTCAGGCTTTTTGATGAAAATCATAGACTCTGTTTTTTTTTTTTTTTTTTTTTAAACCAAAAAAGCTTACAGCACCTGGTATTCCCAGGCGGTCTCCCATCCAAGTACTAACCAGGCCCGACCCTGCTTAGCTTCCGAGATCAGACGAGATCGGGCGTTCTCAAAGTGGTATGGCCGTAAGCGAAATCTGCTGCCAAAAACGGGCCTTTTGAAGAAATTCATAGACTTTGACTCTGCTACAAGACCTGGCTTTTTGAAGAAACTCAGAGACTAATTCAGGCTTTTTGATGAAAATCATAGACTCTTTTATTTTTTATTTATTTTTTTTAAACCAAAAAAGCTTACAGCACCTGGTATTCCCAGGCGGTCTCCCATCCAAGTACTAACCAGGCCCGACCCTGCTTAGCTTCCGAGATCAGACGAGATCGGGCGTTCTCAAAGTGGTATGGCTGTAAGCGAAATCTGCTGCCAAAAACGGCCTATTTATAAGGTTAGAACATTAGTTAAGTAAACTAAAAAGCTTACAGCACCTGGTATTCCCAGGCGGTCTCCCATCCAAGTACTAACCAGGCCCGACCCTGCTTAGCTTCCGAGATCAGACGAGATCGGGCGTTCTCAAAGTGGTATGGCCGTAAGCGAAATCTGCTGCCAAAAACGGGCCTTTTGAAGAAATTCTTAGACTTTGACTCTGCTACAAGACCTGGCTTTTTGAAGAAACTCAGAGACTAATTCAGTCTTTTTGATGAAAATCATAGACTCTGTTTTTTTTTTGTTTTTTTTTAAAACCAAAAAAGCTTACAGCACCTGGTATTCCCAGGCGGTCTCCCATCCAAGTACTAACCAGGCCCGACCCTGCTTAGCTTCCGAGATCAGACGAGATCGGGCGTTCTCAAAGTGGTATGGCCGTAAGCGAAATCTGCTGCCAAAAACGGGCCTTTTGAAGAAATTCATAGACTTTGACTCTGCTACAAGACCTGGCTTTTTGAAGAAACTCAGAGACTAATTCAGGCTTTTTGATGAAAATCATAGACTCTTTTATTTTTTATTTATTTTTTTTAAACCAAAAAAGCTTACAGCACCTGGTATTCCCAGGCGGTCTCCCATCCAAGTACTAACCAGGCCCGACCCTGCTTAGCTTCCGAGATCAGACGAGATCGGGCGTTCTCAAAGTGGTATGGCCGTAAGCGAAATCTGCTGCCAAAAACGGCCTATTTATAAGGTTAGAACATTAGTTAAGTAAACTAAAAAGCTTACAGCACCTGGTATTCCCAGGCGGTCTCCCATCCAAGTACTAACCAGGCCCGACCCTGCTTAGCTTCCGAGATCAGACGAGATCGGGCGTTCTCAAAGTGGTATGGCCGTAAGCGAAATCTGCTGCCAAAAACGGGCCTTTTGAAGAAATTCTTAGACTTTGACTCTGCTACAAGACCTGGCTTTTTGAAGAAACTCAGAGACTAATTCAGGCTTTTTGATGAAAATCATAGACTCTGTTTTTTTTTTTTTTTTTTTTTAAACCAAAAAAGCTTACAGCACCTGGTATTCCCAGGCGGTCTCCCATCCAAGTACTAACCAGTCCCGACCCTGCTTAGCTTCCGAGATCAGACGAGATCGGGCGTTCTCAAAGTGGTATGGCCGTAAGCGAAATCTGCTGCCAAAAACGGGCCTTTTGAAGAAATTCTTAGACTTTGACTCTGCTACAAGACCTGGCTTTTTGAAGAAACTCAGAGACTAATTCAGGCTTTTTGATGAAAATCATAGACTCTTTTTTTTTTTTTTTTTTTTTTTTTTAACCCTTTATAGGGCACTCATTGAAATACTTGGAAATTCTAAATTTCAACCATAGAGTGTTATTGGAGGATATTATAAGACTTCTAAACATTTGTGAGTTTAAAAAAAAAAATAATTTTTTAGGTTGGAAATCAAGGGTAATGAAGTTACCATATATGGTTTCTCGCCAGTCTAGGGTAATGTTTTTCCCTTAAAAAGTGTATATATAAAAATATAATAAAAACACATAAACTTGTTACAAACATAAAAATATTTATTTGGGAACATTTTTAATTATTATTAGGAACATTTTAAATTAAATTATTATTAGGAACATTTTCAATTATTATTAGGAACTTTTTTTTTTTTTCAAATCCAGCGAATTAGGCCACTGCTTCGTGGGTGGGAGGAAGTCAGGGTCTGCCACATCATCATCTTCCTTCTCAGAGCCCTCATCATCACTGATGCTGGGGTGGGCTGGCACAACTGTCCCCCTCTTGCCGTAAAAGATTTGCGTAGATAGCTGCAAAGAACAGAGAGTACATTTGTGAGTCAATATCAAGCCCAGTTTGAGTTATTTGTTGAGTAACAGTGAAGTGCAGATCTACTGAAATATAAATAATAAGAAAAATAAGTGAGTAACATTGGACTGGTCTGTCATAACACTTAAGTGCTAAAAATATAAATCCTTTGAAATATTACTCAAATTATTACAATTTTTTATTTTAATACATTAACATAATTTGAAACCAAATTAATGAATAGGGTATGCATTTATGGTTTGTGCTCCTAAGAACATCTAATATGATTCATGTTTTATAAATACACATTTGTGCATTTATAAATGTTATAAATAAATGTATACATTTATAAAAGATCTGTACTACTGATCTTTGGTATGGTCAAGTACAAAAAAACCCACCAATACATGGCATTTAACTATGATAAAAACTGTTTCAAGGGCATAAAACTTAAACATAACGTGTAAATATATAATAAGAAGTGCAAAATATCATTATAAGTATTAAAAACTGTTATAAAGATCATAAAACTGACCAAAACCACACATATTTCAATATCTATGGCTTGAAAATGTCTATAAATGTGTTACGTTTCCCACTGGATCACTTTATAATGTTATTCAAACCTGTAATAACATCCAATGCACTAGTAAATACTATTCTCCTACTTTATAATCATAGACTGTGGTTATAATGCATTATTTGTAGAAAAAATACTTTTCTATACGTATAGGGCGTATGTCTAAATATGGACTTGCGCTAATCTTACCTGAACAGGGCGTATGATCAAATATGGTCTCACCATTCATCATGCCACAAATGTCACTACTTTCAAGAAATCTATGCAAACAACACCTATCTCAACATGCTGCACAACTATTCAACCATAGAATGTGTGAGTTTCATCAACTTACCATTTTTTGTTTTGAAGTTATTAGCGCTGATGTGGGAGTAGGTAGTAGCGCATAATCTCACTTTCCAATATCCGGAACAACACTGAAGTTTGACATGCTCCGCGCAAATTCTGATTGGTCAGATGCCATCATGTGACTATCAGTGACTAAGCCGATCTTCGCTGATTGGCTAGGAGAAATCTATGCGCTCATATGACAACGCAAACAGGCAGGGGAGAGTCAGTTTGCATGCGCGATTAAGTTACCAAATATGGTTCCTCGCCCGATAAAGGGTTAAACCAAAAAAGCTTACAGCACCTGGTATTCCCAGGCGGTCTCCCATCCAAGTACTAACCAGGCCCGACCCTGCTTAGCTTCCGAGATCAGACGAGATCGGGCGTTCTCAAAGTGGTATGGCCGTAAGCGAAATCTGCTGCCAAAAACGGGCCTTTTGAAGAAATTCTTAGACTTTGACTCTGCTACAAGACCTGGCTTTTTGAAGAAACTCAGAGACTAATTCAGGCTTTTTGATGAAAATCATAGACTCTGTTTTTTTTTTTTTTTTTTTTAAACCAAAAAAGCTTACAGCACCTGGTATTCCCAGGCGGTCTCCCATCCAAGTACTAACCAGGCCCGACCCTGCTTAGCTTCCGAGATCAGACGAGATCGGGCGTTCTCAAAGTGGTATGGCCGTAAGCGAAATCTGCTGCCAAAAACGGGCCTTTTGAAGAAATTCTTAGACTTTGACTCTGCTACAAGACCTGGCTTTTTGAAGAAACTCAGAGACTAATTCAGGCTTTTTGATGAAAATCATAGACTCTGTTTTTTTTTTTTTTTTTTTTTTAAACCAAAAAAGCTTACAGCACCTGGTATTCCCAGGCGGTCTCCCATCCAAGTACTAACCAGGCCCGACCCTGCTTAGCTTCCGAGATCAGACGAGATCGGGCGTTCTCAAAGTGGTATGGCCGTAAGCGAAATCTGCTGCCAAAAACGGGCCTTTTGAAGAAATTCTTAGACTTTGACTCTGCTACAAGACCTGGCTTTTTGAAGAAACTCAGAGACTAATTCAGGCTTTTTGATGAAAATCATAGACTCTGTTTTTTTTTTTTTTTTTTTTTTAAACCAAAAAAGCTTACAGCACCTGGTATTCCCAGGCGGTCTCCCATCCAAGTACTAACCAGGCCCGACCCTGCTTAGCTTCCGAGATCAGACGAGATCGGGCGTTCTCAAAGTGGTATGGCCGTAAGCGAAATCTGCTGCCAAAAACGGGCCTTTTGAAGAAATTCTTAGACTTTGACTCTGCTACAAGACCTGGCTTTTTGAAGAAACTCAGAGACTAATTCAGGCTTTTTGATGAAAATCATAGACTCTTTTTTTTTTTTTTTTTTTTTTTTAAACCAAAAAAGCTTACAGCACCTGGTATTCCCAGGCGGTCTCCCATCCAAGTACTAACCAGGCCCGACCCTGCTTAGCTTCCGAGATCAGACGAGATCGGGCGTTCTCAAAGTAGTATGGCCGTAAGCGAAATCTGCTGCCAAAAACGGGCCTTTTGAAGAAATTCTTAGACTTTGACTCTGCTACAAGACCTGGCTTTTTGAAGAAACTCAGAGACTAATTCAGGCTTTTTGATGAAAATCATAGACTCTTTTTTTTTTTTTTTTTTTTTTTTTTTTTTTTTTAAACCAAAAAAGCTTACAGCACCTGGTATTCCCAGGCGGTCTCCCATCCAAGTACTAACCAGGCCCGACCCTGCTTAGCTTCCGAGATCAGACGAGATCGGGCGTTCTCAAAGTGGTATGGCCGTAAGCGAAATCTGCTGCCAAAAACGGGCCTTTTGAAGAAATTCATAGACTTTGACTCTGCTACAAGACCTGGCTTTTTGAAGAAACTCAGAGACTAATTCAGGCTTTTTGATGAAAATCATAGACTCTTTTATTTTTTATTTATTTTTTTTAAACCAAAAAAGCTTACAGCACCTGGTATTCCCAGGCGGTCTCCCATCCAAGTACTAACCAGGCCCGACCCTGCTTAGCTTCCGAGATCAGACGAGATCGGGCGTTCTCAAAGTGGTATGGCCGTAAGCGAAATCTGCTGCCAAAAACGGCCTATTTATAAGGTTAGAACATTAGTTAAGTAAACTAAAAAGCTTACAGCACCTGGTATTCCCAGGCGGTCTCCCATCCAAGTACTAACCAGGCCCGACCCTGCTTAGCTTCCGAGATCAGACGAGATCGGGCGTTCTCAAAGTGGTATGGCCGTAAGCGAAATCTGCTGCCAAAAACGGGCCTTTTGAAGAAATTCTTAGACTTTGACTCTGCTACAAGACCTGGCTTTTTGAAGAAACTCAGAGACTAATTCAGGCTTTTTGATGAAAATCATAGACTCTGTTTTTTTTTTTTTTTTTTTTTAAACCAAAAAAGCTTACAGCACCTGGTATTCCCAGGCGGTCTCCCATCCAAGTACTAACCAGGCCCGACCCTGCTTAGCTTCCGAGATCAGACGAGATCGGGCGTTCTCAAAGTGGTATGGCCGTAAGCGAAATCTGCTGCCAAAAACGGGCCTTTTGAAGAAATTCATAGACTTTGACTCTGCTACAAGACCTGGCTTTTTGAAGAAACTCAGAGACTAATTCAGGCTTTTTGATGAAAATCATAGACTCTTTTATTTTTTATTTATTTTTTTTAAACCAAAAAAGCTTACAGCACCTGGTATTCCCAGGCGGTCTCCCATCCAAGTACTAACCAGGCCCGACCCTGCTTAGCTTCCGAGATCAGACGAGATCGGGCGTTCTCAAAGTGGTATGGCCGTAAGCGAAATCTGCTGCCAAAAACGGCCTATTTATAAGGTTAGAACATTAGTTAAGTAAACTAAAAAGCTTACAGCACCTGGTATTCCCAGGCGGTCTCCCATCCAAGTACTAACCAGGCCCGACCCTGCTTAGCTTCTGAGATCAGACGAGATCGGGCGTTCTCAAAGTGGTATGGCCGTAAGCGAAATCTGCTGCCAAAAACGGGCCTTTTGAAGAAATTCTTAGACTTTGACTCTGCTACAAGACCTGGCTTTTTGAAGAAACTCAGAGACTAATTCAGGCTTTTTGATGAAAATCATAGACTCTGTTTTTTTTTTTTTTTTTTTTTAAACCAAAAAAGCTTACAGCACCTGGTATTCCCAGGCGGTCTCCCATCCAAGTACTAACCAGGCCCGACCCTGCTTAGATTCCGAGATCAGACGAGATCGGGCGTTCTCAAAGTGGTATGGCCGTAAGCGAAATCTGCTGCCAAAAACGGGCCTTTTGAAGAAATTCTTAGACTTTGACTCTGCTACAAGACCTGGCTTTTTGAAGAAACTCAGAGACTAATTCAGGCTTTTTGATGAAAATCATAGACTCTGTTTTTTTTTGTTTTTTTTTTTAAACCAAAAAAGCTTACAGCACCTGGTATTCCCAGGCGGTCTCCCATCCAAGTACTAACCAGGCCAGACCCGGCTTAGCTTCCGAGATCAGACGAGATCGGGCGTTCTCAAAGTGGTATGGCCGTAAGCGAAATCTGCTGCCAAAAACGGGCCTTTTGAAGAAATTCTTAGACTTTGACTCTGCTACAAGACCTGGCTTTTTGAAGAAACTCAGAGACTAATTCAGGCTTTTTGATGAAAATCATAGACTCTGTTTTTTTTTTTTTTTTTTTTTTAAACCAAAAAAGCTTACAGCACCTGGTATTCCCAGGCGGTCTCCCATCCAAGTACTAACCAGGCCCGACCCTGCTTAGCTTCCGAGATCAGACGAGATCGGGCGTTCTCAAAGTGGTATGGCCGTAAGCGAAATCTGCTGCCAAAAACGGGCCTTTTGAAGAAATTCTTAGACTTTGACTCTGCTACAAGACCTGGCTTTTTGAAGAAACTCAGAGACTAATTCAGGCTTTTTGATGAAAATCATAGACTCTGTTTTTTGTTTTGTTTTTTTAAAACCAAAAAAGCTTACAGCACCTGGTATTCCCAGGCGGTCTCCCATCCAAGTACTAACCAGGCCCGACCCTGCTTAGCTTCCGAGATCAGACGAGATCGGGCGTTCTCAAAGTGGTATGGCCGTAAGCGAAATCTGCTGCCAAAAACGGGCCTTTTGAAGAAATTCTTAGACTTTGACTCTGCTACAAGACCTGGCTTTTTGAAGAAACTCAGAGACTAATTCAGGCTTTTTGATGAAAATCATAGACTCTGTTTTTTTTTTTTTTTTTTTTTAAACCAAAAAAGCTTACAGCACCTGGTATTCCCAGGCGGTCTCCCATCCAAGTACTAACCAGGCCCGACCCTGCTTAGCTTCCGAGATCAGACGAGATCGGGCGTTCTCAAAGTGGTATGGCCGTAAGCGAAATCTGCTGCCAAAAACGGGCCTTTTGAAGAAATTCTTAGACTTTGACTCTGCTACAAGACCTGGCTTTTTGAAGAAACTCAGAGACTAATTCAGGCTTTTTGATGAAAATCATAGACTCTTTTTTTTTTTTTTTTTTTTTTTAAACCAAAAAAGCTTACAGCACCTGGTATTCCCAGGCGGTCTCCCATCCAAGTACTAACCAGGCCCGACCCTGCTTAGCTTCCGAGATCAGACGAGATCGGGCGTTCTCAAAGTGGTATGGCCGTAAGCGAAATCTGCTGCCAAAAACGGGCCTTTTGAAGAAATTCATAGACTTTGACTCTGCTACAAGACCTGGCTTTTTGAAGAAACTCAGAGACTAATTCAGGCTTTTTGATGAAAATCATAGACTCTTTTATTTTTTATTTATTTTTTTTAAACCAAAAAAGCTTACAGCACCTGGTATTCCCAGGCGGTCTCCCATCCAAGTACTAACCAGGCCCGACCCTGCTTAGCTTCCGAGATCAGACGAGATCGGGCGTTCTCAAAGTGGTATGGCCGTAAGCGAAATCTGCTGCCAAAAACGGCCTATTTATAAGGTTAGAACATTAGTTAAGTAAACTAAAAAGCTTACAGCACCTGGTATTCCCAGGCGGTCTCCCATCCAAGTACTAACCAGGCCCGACCCTGCTTAGCTTCCGAGATCAGACGAGATCGGGCGTTCTCAAAGTGGTATGGCCGTAAGCGAAATCTGCTGCCAAAAACGGGCCTTTTGAAGAAATTCTTAGACTTTGACTCTGCTACAAGACCTGGCTTTTTGAAGAAACTCAGAGACTAATTCAGGCTTTTTGATGAAAATCATAGACTCTGTTTTTTTTTTTTTTTTTTTTTAAACCAAAAAAGCTTACAGCACCTGGTATTCCCAGGCGGTCTCCCATCCAAGTACTAACCAGGCCCGACCCTGCTTAGCTTCCGAGATCAGACGAGATCGGGCGTTCTCAAAGTGGTATGGCCGTAAGCGAAATCTGCTGCCAAAAACGGGCCTTTTGAAGAAATTCATAGACTTTGACTCTGCTACAAGACCTGGCTTTTTGAAGAAACTCAGAGACTAATTCAGGCTTTTTGATGAAAATCATAGACTCTTTTATTTTTTATTTATTTTTTTTAAACCAAAAAAGCTTACAGCACCTGGTATTCCCAGGCGGTCTCCCATCCAAGTACTAACCAGGCCCGACCCTGCTTAGCTTCCGAGATCAGACGAGATCGGGCGTTCTCAAAGTGGTATGGCCGTAAGCGAAATCTGCTGCCAAAAACGGCCTATTTATAAGGTTAGAACATTAGTTAAGTAAACTAAAAAGCTTACAGCACCTGGTATTCCCAGGCGGTCTCCCATCCAAGTACTAACCAGGCCCGACCCTGCTTAGCTTCCGAGATCAGACGAGATCGGGCGTTCTCAAAGTGGTATGGCCGTAAGCGAAATCTGCTGCCAAAAACGGGCCTTTTGAAGAAATTCTTAGACTTTGACTCTGCTACAAGACCTGGCTTTTTGAAGAAACTCAGAGACTAATTCAGGCTTTTTGATGAAAATCATAGACTCTTTTTTTTTTTTTTTTTTTTTTTAAACCAAAAAAAGCTTACAGCACCTGGTATTCCCAGGCGGTCTCCCATCCAAGTACTAACCAGGCCCGACCCTGCTTAGCTTCCGAGATCAGACGAGATCGGGCGTTCTCAAAGTGGTATGGCCGTAAGCGAAATCTGCTGCCAAAAACGGGCCTTTTGAAGAAATTCTTAGACTTTGACTCTGCTACAAGACCTGGCTTTTTGAAGAAACTCAGAGACTAATTCAGGCTTTTTGATGAAAATCATAGACTCTGTTTTTTTTTTTTTTTTTTTTTAAACCAAAAAAGCTTACAGCACCTGGTATTCCCAGGCGGTCTCCCATCCAAGTACTAACCAGGCCCGACCCTGCTTAGCTTCCGAGATCAGACGAGATCGGGCGTTCTCAAAGTGGTATGGCCGTAAGCGAAATCTGCTGCCAAAAACGGGCCTTTTGAAGAAATTCTTAGACTTTGACTCTGCTACAAGACCTGGCTTTTTGAAGAAACTCAGAGACTAATTCAGGCTTTTTGATGAAAATCATAGACTCTTTTTTTTTTTTTTTTTTTTTTTAAACCAAAAAAGCTTACAGCACCTGGTATTCCCAGGCGGTCTCCCATCCAAGTACTAACCAGGCCCGACCCTGCTTAGCTTCCGAGATCAGACGAGATCGGGCGTTCTCAAAGTGGTATGGCCGTAAGCGAAATCTGCTGCCAAAAACGGGCCTTTTGAAGAAATTCATAGACTTTGACTCTGCTACAAGACCTGGCTTTTTGAAGAAACTCAGAGACTAATTCAGGCTTTTTGATGAAAATCATAGACTCTTTTATTTTTTATTTATTTTTTTTAAACCAAAAAAGCTTACAGCACCTGGTATTCCCAGGCGGTCTCCCATCCAAGTACTAACCAGGCCCGACCCTGCTTAGCTTCCGAGATCAGACGAGATCGGGCGTTCTCAAAGTGGTATGGCCGTAAGCGAAATCTGCTGCCAAAAACGGCCTATTTATAAGGTTAGAACATTAGTTAAGTAAACTAAAAAGCTTACAGCAACTGGTATTCCCAGGCGGTCTCCCATCCAAGTACTAACCAGGCCCGACCCTGCTTAGCTTCCGAGATCAGACGAGATCGGGCGTTCTCAAAGTGGTATGGCCGTAAGCGAAATCTGCTGCCAAAAACGGGCCTTTTGAAGAAATTCTTAGACTTTGACTCTGCTACAAGACCTGGCTTTTTGAAGAAACTCAGAGACTAATTCAGGCTTTTTGATGAAAATCATAGACTCTGTTTTTTTTTTTTTTTTTTTTAAAACCAAAAAAGCTTACAGCACCTGGTATTCCCAGGCGGTCTCCCATCCAAGTACTAACCAGGCCAGACCCGGCTTAGCTTCCGAGATCAGACGAGATCGGGCGTTCTCAAAGTGGTATGGCCGTAAGCGAAATCTGCTGCCAAAAACGGGCCTTTTGAAGAAATTCTTAGACTTTGACTCTGCTACAAGACCTGGCTTTTTGAAGAAACTCAGAGACTAATTCAGGCTTTTTGATGAAAATCATAGACTCTGTTTTTTTTTTTTTTTTTTTTTTAAACCAAAAAAGCTTACAGCACCTGGTATTCCCAGGCGGTCTCCCATCCAAGTACTAACCAGGCCCGACCCTGCTTAGCTTCCGAGATCAGACGAGATCGGGCGTTCTCAAAGTGGTATGGCCGTAAGCGAAATCTGCTGCCAAAAACGGGCCTTTTGAAGAAATTCATAGACTTTGACTCTGCTACAAGACCTGGCTTTTTGAAGAAACTCAGAGACTAATTCAGGCTTTTTGATGAAAATCATAGACTCTTTTATTTTTTATTTATTTTTTTTAAACCAAAAAAGCTTACAGCACCTGGTATTCCCAGGCGGTCTCCCATCCAAGTACTAACCAGGCCCGACCCTGCTTAGCTTCCGAGATCAGACGAGATCGGGCGTTCTCAAAGTGGTATGGCCGTAAGCGAAATCTGCTGCCAAAAACGGCCTATTTATAAGGTTAGAACATTAGTTAAGTAAACTAAAAAGCTTACAGCAACTGGTATTCCCAGGCGGTCTCCCATCCAAGTACTAACCAGGCCCGACCCTGCTTAGCTTCCGAGATCAGACGAGATCGGGCGTTCTCAAAGTGGTATGGCCGTAAGCGAAATCTGCTGCCAAAAACGGGCCTTTTGAAGAAATTCTTAGACTTTGACTCTGCTACAAGACCTGGCTTTTTGAAGAAACTCAGAGACTAATTCAGGCTTTTTGATGAAAATCATAGACTCTGTTTTTTTTTTTTTTTTTTTTAAAACCAAAAAAGCTTACAGCACCTGGTATTCCCAGGCGGTCTCCCATCCAAGTACTAACCAGGCCAGACCCGGCTTAGCTTCCGAGATCAGACGAGATCGGGCGTTCTCAAAGTGGTATGGCCGTAAGCGAAATCTGCTGCCAAAAACGGGCCTTTTGAAGAAATTCTTAGACTTTGACTCTGCTACAAGACCTGGCTTTTTGAAGAAACTCAGAGACTAATTCAGGCTTTTTGATGAAAATCATAGACTCTGTTTTTTTTTTTTTTTTTTTTTTAAACCAAAAAAGCTTACAGCACCTGGTATTCCCAGGCGGTCTCCCATCCAAGTACTAACCAGGCCCGACCCTGCTTAGCTTCCGAGATCAGACGAGATCGGGCGTTCTCAAAGTGGTATGGCCGTAAGCGAAATCTGCTGCCAAAAACGGGCCTTTTGAAGAAATTCTTAGACTTTGACTCTGCTACAAGACCTGGCTTTTTGAAGAAACTCAGAGACTAATTCAGGCTTTTTGATGAAAATCATAGACTCTTTTTTTTTTTTTTTTTTTTTTTAAACCAAAAAAGCTTACAGCACCTGGTATTCCCAGGCGGTCTCCCATCCAAGTACTAACCAGGCCCGACCCTGCTTAGCTTCCGAGATCAGACGAGATCGGGCGTTCTCAAAGTGGTATGGCCGTAAGCGAAATCTGCTGCCAAAAACGGGCCTTTTGAAGAAATTCTTAGACTTTGACTCTGCTACAAGACCTGGCTTTTTGAAGAAACTCAGAGACTAATTCAGGCTTTTTGATGAAAATCATAGACTCTGTTTTTTTTTTTTTTTTTTTTTAAACCAAAAAAGCTTACAGCACCTGGTATTCCCAGGCGGTCTCCCATCCAAGTACTAACCAGGCCCGACCCTGCTTAGCTTCCGAGATCAGACGAGATCGGGCGTTCTCAAAGTGGTATGGCCGTAAGCGAAATCTGCTGCCAAAAACGGGCCTTTTGAAGAAATTCTTAGACTTTGACTCTG
Source organism: Phoxinus phoxinus (assembly GCF_949152265.1). Taxonomy (NCBI): domain Eukaryota; kingdom Metazoa; phylum Chordata; class Actinopteri; order Cypriniformes; family Leuciscidae; genus Phoxinus; species Phoxinus phoxinus. The sequence continues at coordinate 53,291,927 of NC_136876.1, forward strand.
CTACAAGACCTGGCTTTTTGAAGAAACTCAGAGACTAATTCAGGCTTTTTGATGAAAATCATAGACTCTTTTTTTTTTTTTTTTTTTTTTTAACCCTTTATAGGGCACTCATTGAAATACTTGGAAATTCTAAATTTCAACCATAGAGTGTTATTGGAGGATATTATAAGACTTCTAAACATTTGTGAGTTTAAAAAAAATAATAATTTTTTAGGTTGGAAATCAAGGGTAATGAAGTTACCATATATGGTTTCTCGCCAGTCTAGGGTAATGTTTTTCCCTTAAAAAGTGTATATATAAAAATATAATAAAAACACATAAACTTGTTACAAACATAAAAATATTTATTTGGGAACATTTTAAATTATTATTAGGAACATTTTAAATTAAATTATTATTAGGAACATTTTCAATTATTATTAGGAACTTTTTTTTTTTTTCAAATCCAGCGAATTAGGCCACTGCTTCGTGGGTGGGAGGAAGTCAGGGTCTGCCACATCATCATCTTCCTTCTCAGAGCCCTCATCATCACTGATGCTGGGGTGGGCTGGCACAACTGTCCCCCTCTTGCCGTAAAAGATTTGCGTAGATAGCTGCAAAGAACAGAGAGTACATTTGTGAGTCAATATCAAGCCCAGTTTGAGTTATTTGTTGAGTAACAGTGAAGTGCAGATCTACTGAAATATAAATAATAAGAAAAATAAGTGAGTAACATTGGACTGGTCTGTCATAACACTTAAGTGCTAAAAATATAAATCCTTTGAAATATTACTCAAATTATTACAATTTTTTATTTGAATACATTAACATAATTTGAAACCAAATTAATGAATAGGGTATGCATTTATGGTTTGTGCTCCTAAGAACATCTAATATGATTCATGTTTTATAAATACACATTTGTGCATTTATAAATGTTATAAATAAATGTATACATTTATAAAAGATCTGTACTACTGATCTTTGGTATGGTCAAGTACAAAAAAACCCACCAATACATGGCATTTAACTATGATAAAAACTGTTTCAAGGGCATAAAACTTAAACATAACGTGTAAATATATAATAAGAAGTGCAAAATATCATTATAAGTATTAAAAACTGTTATAAAGATCATAAAACTGACCAAAACCACACATATTTCAATATCTATGGCTTGAAAATGTCTATAAATGTGTTACGTTTCCCACTGGATCACTTTATAATGTTATTCAAACCTGTAATAACATCCAATGCACTAGTAAATACTATTCTCCTACTTTATAATCATAGACTGTGGTTATAATGCATTATTTGTAGAAAAAATACTTTTCTATACGTATAGGGCGTATGTCTAAATATGGACTTGCGCTAATCTTACCTGAACAGGGCGTATGATCAAATATGGTCTCACCATTCATCATGCCACAAATGTCACTACTTTCAAGAAATCTATGCAAACAACACCTATCTCAACATGCTGCACAACTATTCAACCATAGAATGTGTGAGTTTCATCAACTTACCATTTTTTGTTTTGAAGTTATTAGCGCTGATGTGGGAGTAGGTAGTAGCGCATAATCTCACTTTCCAATATCCGGAACAACACTGAAGTTTGACATGCTCCGCGCAAATTCTGATTGGTCAGATGCCATCATGTGACTATCAGTGACTAAGCCGATCTTCGCTGATTGGCTAGGAGAAATCTATGCGCTCATATGACAACGCAAACAGGCAGGGGAGAGTCAGTTTGCATGCGCGATTAAGTTACCAAATATGGTTCCTCGCCCGATAAAGGGTTAAACCAAAAAAGCTTACAGCACCTGGTATTCCCAGGCGGTCTCCCATCCAAGTACTAACCAGGCCCGACCCTGCTTAGCTTCCGAGATCAGACGAGATCGGGCGTTCTCAAAGTGGTATGGCCGTAAGCGAAATCTGCTGCCAAAAACGGGCCTTTTGAAGAAATTCTTAGACTTTGACTCTGCTACAAGACCTGGCTTTTTGAAGAAACTCAGAGACTAATTCAGGCTTTTTGATGAAAATCATAGACTCTTTTTTTTTTTTTTTTTTTTTTTAAACCAAAAAAGCTTACAGCACCTGGTATTCCCAGGCGGTCTCCCATCCAAGTACTAACCAGGCCCGACCCTGCTTAGCTTCCGAGATCAGACGAGATCGGGCGTTCTCAAAGTGGTATGGCCGTAAGCGAAATCTGCTGCCAAAAACGGGCCTTTTGAAGAAATTCTTAGACTTTGACTCTGCTACAAGACCTGGCTTTTTGAAGAAACTCAGAGACTAATTCAGGCTTTTTGATGAAAATCATAGACTCTTTTTTTTTTTTTTTTTTTTTTTTAAACCAAAAAAGCTTACAGCACCTGGTATTCCCAGGCGGTCTCCCATCTAAGTACTAACCAGGCCCGACCCTGCTTAGCTTCCGAGATCAGACGAGATCGGGCGTTCTCAAAGTGGTATGGCCGTAAGCGAAATCTGCTGCCAAAAACGGCCTATTTATAAGGTTAGAACATTAGTTAAGTAAACTAAAAAGCTTACAGCACCTGGTATTCCCAGGCGGTCTCCCATCCAAGTACTAACCAGGCCCGACCCTGCTTAGCTTCCGAGATCAGACGAGATCGGGCGTTCTCAAAGTGGTATGGCCGTAAGCGAAATCTGCTGCCAAAAACGGGCCTTTTGAAGAAATTCTTAGACTTTGACTCTGCTACAAGACCTGGCTTTTTGAAGAAACTCAGAGACTAATTCAGGCTTTTTGATGAAAATCATAGACTCTGTTTTTTTTTTTTTTTTTTTTAAACCAAAAAAGCTTACAGCACCTGGTATTCCCAGGCGGTCTCCCATCCAAGTACTAACCAGGCCCGACCCTGCTTAGCTTCCGAGATCAGACGAGATCGGGCGTTCTCAAAGTGGTATGGCCGTAAGCGAAATCTGCTGCCAAAAACGGGCCTTTTGAAGAAATTCTTAGACTTTGACTCTGCTACAAGACCTGGCTTTTTGAAGAAACTCAGAGACTAATTCAGGCTTTTTGATGAAAATCATAGACTCTTTTTTTTTTTTTTTTTTTTTTAAACCAAAAAAGCTTACAGCACCTGGTATTCCCAGGCGGTCTCCCATCCAAGTACTAACCAGGCCCGACCCTGCTTAGCTTCCGAGATCAGACGAGATCGGGCGTTCTCAAAGTGGTATGGCCGTAAGCGAAATCTGCTGCCAAAAACGGGCCTTTTGAAGAAATTCTTAGACTTTGACTCTGCTACAAGACCTGGCTTTTTGAAGAAACTCAGAGACTAATTCAGGCTTTTTGATGAAAATCATAGACTCTGTTTTTTTTTTTTTTTTTTTTTTAAACCAAAAAAGCTTACAGCACCTGGTATTCCCAGGCGGTCTCCCATCCAAGTACTAACCAGGCCCGACCCTGCTTAGCTTCCGAGATCAGACGAGATCGGGCGTTCTCAAAGTGGTATGGCCGTAAGCGAAATCTGCTGCCAAAAACGGGCCTTTTGAAGAAATTCTTAGACTTTGACTCTGCTACAAGACCTGGCTTTTTGAAGAAACTCAGAGACTAATTCAGGCTTTTTGATGAAAATCATAGACTCTGTTTTTTTTTTTTTTTTTTTTTAAACCAAAAAAGCTTACAGCACCTGGTATTCCCAGGCGGTCTCCCATCCAAGTACTAACCAGGCCCGACCCTGCTTAGCTTCCGAGATCAGACGAGATCGGGCGTTCTCAAAGTGGTATGGCCGTAAGCGAAATCTGCTGCCAAAAACGGGCCTTTTGAAGAAATTCATAGACTTTGACTCTGCTACAAGACCTGGCTTTTTGAAGAAACTCAGAGACTAATTCAGGCTTTTTGATGAAAATCATAGACTCTTTTATTTTTTATTTATTTTTTTTAAACCAAAAAAGCTTACAGCACCTGGTATTCCCAGGCGGTCTCCCATCCAAGTACTAACCAGGCCCGACCCTGCTTAGCTTCCGAGATCAGACGAGATCGGGCGTTCTCAAAGTGGTATGGCCGTAAGCGAAATCTGCTGCCAAAAACGGCCTATTTATAAGGTTAGAACATTAGTTAAGTAAACTAAAAAGCTTACAGCACCTGGTATTCCCAGGCGGTCTCCCATCCAAGTACTAACCAGGCCCGACCCTGCTTAGCTTCCGAGATCAGACGAGATCGGGCGTTCTCAAAGTGGTATGGCCGTAAGCGAAATCTGCTGCCAAAAACGGGCCTTTTGAAGAAATTCTTAGACTTTGACTCTGCTACAAGACCTGGCTTTTTGAAGAAACTCAGAGACTAATTCAGGCTTTTTGATGAAAATCATAGACTCTGTTTTTTTTTTTTTTTTTTTTAAAACCAAAAAAGCTTACAGCACCTGGTATTCCCAGGCGGTCTCCCATCCAAGTACTAACCAGGCCAGACCCGGCTTAGCTTCCGAGATCAGACGAGATCGGGCGTTCTCAAAGTGGTATGGCCGTAAGCGAAATCTGCTGCCAAAAACGGGCCTTTTGAAGAAATTCTTAGACTTTGACTCTGCTACAAGACCTGGCTTTTTGAAGAAACTCAGAGACTAATTCAGGCTTTTTGATGAAAATCATAGACTCTGTTTTTTTTTTTTTTTTTTTTTTAAACCAAAAAAGCTTACAGCACCTGGTATTCCCAGGCGGTCTCCCATCCAAGTACTAACCAGGCCCGACCCTGCTTAGCTTCCGAGATCAGACGAGATCGGGCGTTCTCAAAGTGGTATGGCCGTAAGCGAAATCTGCTGCCAAAAACGGGCCTTTTGAAGAAATTCATAGACTTTGACTCTGCTACAAGACCTGGCTTTTTGAAGAAACTCAGAGACTAATTCAGGCTTTTTGATGAAAATCATAGACTCTTTTATTTTTTATTTATTTTTTTTAAACCAAAAAAGCTTACAGCACCTGGTATTCCCAGGCGGTCTCCCATCCAAGTACTAACCAGGCCCGACCCTGCTTAGCTTCCGAGATCAGACGAGATCGGGCGTTCTCAAAGTGGTATGGCCGTAAGCGAAATCTGCTGCCAAAAACGGCCTATTTATAAGGTTAGAACATTAGTTAAGTAAACTAAAAAGCTTACAGCAACTGGTATTCCCAGGCGGTCTCCCATCCAAGTACTAACCAGGCCCGACCCTGCTTAGCTTCCGAGATCAGACGAGATCGGGCGTTCTCAAAGTGGTATGGCCGTAAGCGAAATCTGCTGCCAAAAACGGGCCTTTTGAAGAAATTCTTAGACTTTGACTCTGCTACAAGACCTGGCTTTTTGAAGAAACTCAGAGACTAATTCAGGCTTTTTGATGAAAATCATAGACTCTGTTTTTTTTTTTTTTTTTTTTAAAACCAAAAAAGCTTACAGCACCTGGTATTCCCAGGCGGTCTCCCATCCAAGTACTAACCAGGCCAGACCCGGCTTAGCTTCCGAGATCAGACGAGATCGGGCGTTCTCAAAGTGGTATGGCCGTAAGCGAAATCTGCTGCCAAAAACGGGCCTTTTGAAGAAATTCTTAGACTTTGACTCTGCTACAAGACCTGGCTTTTTGAAGAAACTCAGAGACTAATTCAGGCTTTTTGATGAAAATCATAGACTCTGTTTTTTTTTTTTTTTTTTTTTTAAACCAAAAAAGCTTACAGCACCTGGTATTCCCAGGCGGTCTCCCATCCAAGTACTAACCAGGCCCGACCCTGCTTAGCTTCCGAGATCAGACGAGATCGGGCGTTCTCAAAGTGGTATGGCCGTAAGCGAAATCTGCTGCCAAAAACGGGCCTTTTGAAGAAATTCTTAGACTTTGACTCTGCTACAAGACCTGGCTTTTTGAAGAAACTCAGAGACTAATTCAGGCTTTTTGATGAAAATCATAGACTCTTTTTTTTTTTTTTTTTTTTTTTAAACCAAAAAAGCTTACAGCACCTGGTATTCCCAGGCGGTCTCCCATCCAAGTACTAACCAGGCCCGACCCTGCTTAGCTTCCGAGATCAGACGAGATCGGGCGTTCTCAAAGTGGTATGGCCGTAAGCGAAATCTGCTGCCAAAAACGGGCCTTTTGAAGAAATTCTTAGACTTTGACTCTGCTACAAGACCTGGCTTTTTGAAGAAACTCAGAGACTAATTCAGGCTTTTTGATGAAAATCATAGACTCTGTTTTTTTTTTTTTTTTTTTTTAAACCAAAAAAGCTTACAGCACCTGGTATTCCCAGGCGGTCTCCCATCCAAGTACTAACCAGGCCCGACCCTGCTTAGCTTCCGAGATCAGACGAGATCGGGCGTTCTCAAAGTGGTATGGCCGTAAGCGAAATCTGCTGCCAAAAACGGGCCTTTTGAAGAAATTCTTAGACTTTGACTCTGCTACAAGACCTGGCTTTTTGAAGAAACTCAGAGACTAATTCAGGCTTTTTGATGAAAATCATAGACTCTTTTTTTTTTTTTTTTTTTTTTTAACCCTTTATAGGGCACTCATTGAAATACTTGGAAATTCTAAATTTCAACCATAGAGTGTTATTGGAGGATATTATAAGACTTCTAAACATTTGTGAGTTTAAAAAAAATAATAATTTTTTAGGTTGGAAATCAAGGGTAATGAAGTTACCATATATGGTTTCTCGCCAGTCTAGGGTAATGTTTTTCCCTTAAAAAGTGTATATATAAAAATATAATAAAAACACATAAACTTGTTACAAACATAAAAATATTTATTTGGGAACATTTTAAATTATTATTAGGAACATTTTAAATTAAATTATTATTAGGAACATTTTCAATTATTATTAGGAACTTTTTTTTTTTTTCAAATCCAGCGAATTAGGCCACTGCTTCGTGGGTGGGAGGAAGTCAGGGTCTGCCACATCATCATCTTCCTTCTCAGAGCCCTCATCATCACTGATGCTGGGGTGGGCTGGCACAACTGTCCCCCTCTTGCCGTAAAAGATTTGCGTAGATAGCTGCAAAGAACAGAGAGTACATTTGTGAGTCAATATCAAGCCCAGTTTGAGTTATTTGTTGAGTAACAGTGAAGTGCAGATCTACTGAAATATAAATAATAAGAAAAATAAGTGAGTAACATTGGACTGGTCTGTCATAACACTTAAGTGCTAAAAATATAAATCCTTTGAAATATTACTCAAATTATTACAATTTTTTATTTGAATACATTAACATAATTTGAAACCAAATTAATGAATAGGGTATGCATTTATGGTTTGTGCTCCTAAGAACATCTAATATGATTCATGTTTTATAAATACACATTTGTGCATTTATAAATGTTATAAATAAATGTATACATTTATAAAAGATCTGTACTACTGATCTTTGGTATGGTCAAGTACAAAAAAACCCACCAATACATGGCATTTAACTATGATAAAAACTGTTTCAAGGGCATAAAACTTAAACATAACGTGTAAATATATAATAAGAAGTGCAAAATATCATTATAAGTATTAAAAACTGTTATAAAGATCATAAAACTGACCAAAACCACACATATTTCAATATCTATGGCTTGAAAATGTCTATAAATGTGTTACGTTTCCCACTGGATCACTTTATAATGTTATTCAAACCTGTAATAACATCCAATGCACTAGTAAATACTATTCTCCTACTTTATAATCATAGACTGTGGTTATAATGCATTATTTGTAGAAAAAATACTTTTCTATACGTATAGGGCGTATGTCTAAATATGGACTTGCGCTAATCTTACCTGAACAGGGCGTATGATCAAATATGGTCTCACCATTCATCATGCCACAAATGTCACTACTTTCAAGAAATCTATGCAAACAACACCTATCTCAACATGCTGCACAACTATTCAACCATAGAATGTGTGAGTTTCATCAACTTACCATTTTTTGTTTTGAAGTTATTAGCGCTGATGTGGGAGTAGGTAGTAGCGCATAATCTCACTTTCCAATATCCGGAACAACACTGAAGTTTGACATGCTCCGCGCAAATTCTGATTGGTCAGATGCCATCATGTGACTATCAGTGACTAAGCCGATCTTCGCTGATTGGCTAGGAGAAATCTATGCGCTCATATGACAACGCAAACAGGCAGGGGAGAGTCAGTTTGCATGCGCGATTAAGTTACCAAATATGGTTCCTCGCCCGATAAAGGGTTAAACCAAAAAAGCTTACAGCACCTGGTATTCCCAGGCGGTCTCCCATCCAAGTACTAACCAGGCCCGACCCTGCTTAGCTTCCGAGATCAGACGAGATCGGGCGTTCTCAAAGTGGTATGGCCGTAAGCGAAATCTGCTGCCAAAAACGGGCCTTTTGAAGAAATTCTTAGACTTTGACTCTGCTACAAGACCTGGCTTTTTGAAGAAACTCAGAGACTAATTCAGGCTTTTTGATGAAAATCATAGACTCTTTTTTTTTTTTTTTTTTTTTTTAAACCAAAAAAGCTTACAGCACCTGGTATTCCCAGGCGGTCTCCCATCCAAGTACTAACCAGGCCCGACCCTGCTTAGCTTCCGAGATCAGACGAGATCGGGCGTTCTCAAAGTGGTATGGCCGTAAGCGAAATCTGCTGCCAAAAACGGGCCTTTTGAAGAAATTCTTAGACTTTGACTCTGCTACAAGACCTGGCTTTTTGAAGAAACTCAGAGACTAATTCAGGCTTTTTGATGAAAATCATAGACTCTTTTTTTTTTTTTTTTTTTTTTTTAAACCAAAAAAGCTTACAGCACCTGGTATTCCCAGGCGGTCTCCCATCTAAGTACTAACCAGGCCCGACCCTGCTTAGCTTCCGAGATCAGACGAGATCGGGCGTTCTCAAAGTGGTATGGCCGTAAGCGAAATCTGCTGCCAAAAACGGCCTATTTATAAGGTTAGAACATTAGTTAAGTAAACTAAAAAGCTTACAGCACCTGGTATTCCCAGGCGGTCTCCCATCCAAGTACTAACCAGGCCCGACCCTGCTTAGCTTCCGAGATCAGACGAGATCGGGCGTTCTCAAAGTGGTATGGCCGTAAGCGAAATCTGCTGCCAAAAACGGGCCTTTTGAAGAAATTCTTAGACTTTGACTCTGCTACAAGACCTGGCTTTTTGAAGAAACTCAGAGACTAATTCAGGCTTTTTGATGAAAATCATAGACTCTGTTTTTTTTTTTTTTTTTTTTAAACCAAAAAAGCTTACAGCACCTGGTATTCCCAGGCGGTCTCCCATCCAAGTACTAACCAGGCCCGACCCTGCTTAGCTTCCGAGATCAGACGAGATCGGGCGTTCTCAAAGTGGTATGGCCGTAAGCGAAATCTGCTGCCAAAAACGGGCCTTTTGAAGAAATTCTTAGACTTTGACTCTGCTACAAGACCTGGCTTTTTGAAGAAACTCAGAGACTAATTCAGGCTTTTTGATGAAAATCATAGACTCTTTTTTTTTTTTTTTTTTTTTTTAAACCAAAAAAGCTTACAGCACCTGGTATTCCCAGGCGGTCTCCCATCCAAGTACTAACCAGGCCCGACCCTGCTTAGCTTCCGAGATCAGACGAGATCGGGCGTTCTCAAAGTGGTATGGCCGTAAGCGAAATCTGCTGCCAAAAACGGGCCTTTTGAAGAAATTCTTAGACTTTGACTCTGCTACAAGACCTGGCTTTTTGAAGAAACTCAGAGACTAATTCAGGCTTTTTGATGAAAATCATAGACTCTGTTTTTTTTTTTTTTTTTTTTTTAAACCAAAAAAGCTTACAGCACCTGGTATTCCCAGGCGGTCTCCCATCCAAGTACTAACCAGGCCCGACCCTGCTTAGCTTCCGAGATCAGACGAGATCGGGCGTTCTCAAAGTGGTATGGCCGTAAGCGAAATCTGCTGCCAAAAACGGGCCTTTTGAAGAAATTCTTAGACTTTGACTCTGCTACAAGACCTGGCTTTTTGAAGAAACTCAGAGACTAATTCAGGCTTTTTGATGAAAATCATAGACTCTGTTTTTTTTTTTTTTTTTTTTTTAAACCAAAAAAGCTTACAGCACCTGGTATTCCCAGGCGGTCTCCCATCCAAGTACTAACCAGGCCCGACCCTGCTTAGCTTCCGAGATCAGACGAGATCGGGCGTTCTCAAAGTGGTATGGCCGTAAGCGAAATCTGCTGCCAAAAACGGGCCTTTTGAAGAAATTCATAGACTTTGACTCTGCTACAAGACCTGGCTTTTTGAAGAAACTCAGAGACTAATTCAGGCTTTTTGATGAAAATCATAGACTCTTTTATTTTTTATTTATTTTTTTTAAACCAAAAAAGCTTACAGCACCTGGTATTCCCAGGCGGTCTCCCATCCAAGTACTAACCAGGCCCGACCCTGCTTAGCTTCCGAGATCAGACGAGATCGGGCGTTCTCAAAGTGGTATGGCCGTAAGCGAAATCTGCTGCCAAAAACGGCCTATTTATAAGGTTAGAACATTAGTTAAGTAAACTAAAAAGCTTACAGCACCTGGTATTCCCAGGCGGTCTCCCATCCAAGTACTAACCAGGCCCGACCCTGCTTAGCTTCCGAGATCAGACGAGATCGGGCGTTCTCAAAGTGGTATGGCCGTAAGCGAAATCTGCTGCCAAAAACGGGCCTTTTGAAGAAATTCTTAGACTTTGACTCTGCTACAAGACCTGGCTTTTTGAAGAAACTCAGAGACTAATTCAGGCTTTTTGATGAAAATCATAGACTCTGTTTTTTTTTTGTTTTTTTTTAAACCAAAAAAGCTTACAGCACCTGGTATTCCCAGGCGGTCTCCCATCCAAGTACTAACCAGGCCCGACCCTGCTTAGCTTCCGAGATCAGACGAGATCGGGCGTTCTCAAAGTGGTATGGCCGTAAGCGAAATCTGCTGCCAAAAACGGGCCTTTTGAAGAAATTCTTAGACTTTGACTCTGCTACAAGACCTGGCTTTTTGAAGAAACTCAGAGACTAATTCAGGCTTTTTGATGAAAATCATAGACTCTTTTTTTTTTTTTTTAAACCAAAAAAGCTTACAGCACCTGGTATTCCCAGGCGGTCTCCCATCTAAGTACTAACCAGGCCCGACCCTGCTTAGCTTCCGAGATCAGACGAGATCGGGCGTTCTCAAAGTGGTATGGCCGTAAGCGAAATCTGCTGCCAAAAACGGCCTATTTATAAGGTTAGAACATTAGTTAAGTAAACTAAAAAGCTTACAGCACCTGGTATTCCCAGGCGGTCTCCCATCCAAGTACTAACCAGGCCCGACCCTGCTTAGCTTCCGAGATCAGACGAGATCGGGCGTTCTCAAAGTGGTATGGCCGTAAGCGAAATCTGCTGCCAAAAACGGGCCTTTTGAAGAAATTCTTAGACTTTGACTCTGCTACAAGACCTGGCTTTTTGAAGAAACTCAGAGACTAATTCAGGCTTTTTGATGAAAATCATAGACTCTGTTTTTTTTTTTTTTTTTTTTAAACCAAAAAAGCTTACAGCACCTGGTATTCCCAGGCGGTCTCCCATCCAAGTACTAACCAGGCCCGACCCTGCTTAGCTTCCGAGATCAGACGAGATCGGGCGTTCTCAAAGTGGTATGGCCGTAAGCGAAATCTGCTGCCAAAAACGGGCCTTTTGAAGAAATTCATAGACTTTGACTCTGCTACAAGACCTGGCTTTTTGAAGAAACTCAGAGACTAATTCAGGCTTTTTGATGAAAATCATAGACTCTTTTATTTTTTATTTATTTTTTTTAAACCAAAAAAGCTTACAGCACCTGGTATTCCCAGGCGGTCTCCCATCCAAGTACTAACCAGGCCCGACCCTGCTTAGCTTCCGAGATCAGACGAGATCGGGCGTTCTCAAAGTGGTATGGCCGTAAGCGAAATCTGCTGCCAAAAACGGCCTATTTATAAGGTTAGAACATTAGTTAAGTAAACTAAAAAGCTTACAGCACCTGGTATTCCCAGGCGGTCTCCCATCCAAGTACTAACCAGGCCCGACCCTGCTTAGCTTCCGAGATCAGACGAGATCGGGCGTTCTCAAAGTGGTATGGCCGTAAGCGAAATCTGCTGCCAAAAACGGGCCTTTTGAAGAAATTCTTAGACTTTGACTCTGCTACAAGACCTGGCTTTTTGAAGAAACTCAGAGACTAATTCAGGCTTTTTGATGAAAATCATAGACTCTGTTTTTTTTTTTTTTTTTTTTTAAACCAAAAAAGCTTACAGCACCTGGTATTCCCAGGCGGTCTCCCATCCAAGTACTAACCAGGCCCGACCCTGCTTAGCTTCCGAGATCAGACGAGATCGGGCGTTCTCAAAGTGGTATGGCCGTAAGCGAAATCTGCTGCCAAAAACGGGCCTTTTGAAGAAATTCTTAGACTTTGACTCTGCTACAAGACCTGGCTTTTTGAAGAAACTCAGAGACTAATTCAGGCTTTTTGATGAAAATCATAGACTCTTTTTTTTTTTTTTTTTTTTTTTAAACCAAAAAAGCTTACAGCACCTGGTATTCCCAGGCGGTCTCCCATCTAAGTACTAACCAGGCCCGACCCTGCTTAGCTTCCGAGATCAGACGAGATCGGGCGTTCTCAAAGTGGTATGGCCGTAAGCGAAATCTGCTGCCAAAAACGGCCCTATTTATAAGGTTAGAACATTAGTTAAGTAAACTAAAAAGCTTACAGCACCTGGTATTCCCAGGCGGTCTCCCATCCAAGTACTAACCAGGCCCGACCCTGCTTAGCTTCCGAGATCAGACGAGATCGGGCGTTCTTTTTTTTTTTTTTTTTTTTTTTTTTTTTTTTTTTTAACCAAAAAAGCTTACAGCACCTGGTATTCCCAGGCGGTCTCCCATCCAAGTACTAACCAGGCCCGACCCTGCTTAGCTTCCGAGATCAAGACGAGATCGGGCGTTCTCAAAGTGGTATGGCCGTAAGCGAAATCTGCTGCCAAAAAACGGGCCTTTTGAAGAAATTCATAGACTTTGACTCTGCTACAAGACCTGGCTTTTTGAAGAAACTCAGAGACTAATTCAGGCTTTTTGATGAAAATCATAGACTCTTTTATTTTTTATTTATTTTTTTTAAACCAAAAAAGCTTACAGCACCTGGTATTCCCAGGCGGTCTCCCATCCAAGTACTAACCAGGCCCGACCCTGCTTAGCTTCCGAGATCAGACGAGATCGGGCGTTCTCAAAGTGGTATGGCCGTAAGCGAAATCTGCTGCCAAAAACGGCCTATTTATAAGGTTAGAACATTAGTTAAGTAAACTAAAAAGCTTACAGCACCTGGTATTCCCAGGCGGTCTCCCATCCAAGTACTAACCAGGCCCGACCCTGCTTAGCTTCCGAGATCAGACGAGATCGGGCGTTCTCAAAGTGGTATGGCCGTAAGCGAAATCTGCTGCCAAAAACGGGCCTTTTGAAGAAATTCTTAGACTTTGACTCTGCTACAAGACCTGGCTTTTTGAAGAAACTCAGAGACTAATTCAGGCTTTTTGATGAAAATCATAGACTCTGTTTTTTTTTTTTTTTTTTTTAAACCAAAAAAGCTTACAGCACCTGGTATTCCCAGGCGGTCTCCCATCCAAGTACTAACCAGGCCCGACCCTGCTTAGCTTCCGAGATCAGACGAGATCGGGCGTTCTCAAAGTGGTATGGCCGTAAGCGAAATCTGCTGCCAAAAACGGGCCTTTTGAAGAAATTCTTAGACTTTGACTCTGCTACAAGACCTGGCTTTTTGAAGAAACTCAGAGACTAATTCAGGCTTTTTGATGAAAATCATAGACTCTTTTTTTTTTTTTTTTTTTTTTTAAACCAAAAAAGCTTACAGCACCTGGTATTCCCAGGCGGTCTCCCATCTAAGTACTAACCAGGCCCGACCCTGCTTAGCTTCCGAGATCAGACGAGATCGGGCGTTCTCAAAGTGGTATGGCCGTAAGCGAAATCTGCTGCCAAAAACGGCCTATTTATAAGGTTAGAACATTAGTTAAGTAAACTAAAAAGCTTACAGCACCTGGTATTCCCAGGCGGTCTCCCATCCAAGTACTAACCAGGCCCGACCCTGCTTAGCTTCCGAGATCAGACGAGATCGGGCGTTCTTTTTTTTTTTTTTTTTTTTTTTTTTTTTTTTTTTTAA
>NC_136876.1:53306177-53373677 GCF_949152265.1 Phoxinus phoxinus
AATCATAGACTCTTTTTTTTTTTTTTTTTTTTTAAACCAAAAAAAGCTTACAGCACCTGGTATTCCCAGGCGGTCTCCCATCCAAGTACTAACCAGGCCCGACCCTGCTTAGCTTCCGAGATCAGACGAGATCGGGCGTTCTCAAAGTGGTATGGCCGTAAGCGAAATCTGCTGCCAAAAACCGGCCTTTTGAAGAAATTCATATACTTTGACTCTGCTACAAGACCTGGCATTTTGAAGAGACTCAGAGACTAATTCAGGCTTTTTGATGAAAATCATAGACTCTTTTTTTTTTTTTTTTTTTTTTAAACCAAAAAAAGCTTACAGCACCTGGTATTCCCAGGCGGTCTCCCATCCAAGTACTAACCAGGCCCGACCCTGCTTAGCTTCCGAGATCAGACGAGATCGGGCGTTCTCAAAGTGGTATGGCCGTAAGCGAAATCTGCTGCCAAAAACGGCCTTTTGAAGAAATTCATAGACTTTTTCAGGCTTTCTGAAGTAGACTATACTGCCAAGACCTGGCATTTTGAAGAGACTCAGAGATTATTTCAGGCTTTTTGAAGAAAATCATAGACTCTTTTTTTTTTTTTTTTTTTTTTAAACCAAAAAAAGCTTACAGCACCTGGTATTCCCAGGCGGTCTCCCATCCAAGTACTAACCAGGCCCGACCCTGCTTAGCTTCCGAGATCAGACGAGATCGGGCGTTCTCAAAGTGGTATGGCCGTAAGCGAAATCTGCTGCCAAAAACGGGCCTTTTGAAGAAATTCATATACTTTGACTCTGCTACAAGACCTGGCATTTTGAAGAGACTCAGAGACTAATTCAGGCTTTTTGATGAAAATCATAGACTCTTTTTTTTTTTTTTTTTTTTTAAACCAAAAAAAGCTTACAGCACCTGGTATTCCCAGGCGGTCTCCCATCCAAGTACTAACCAGGCCCGACCCTGCTTAGCTTCCGAGATCAGACGAGATCGGGCGTTCTCAAAGTGGTATGGCCGTAAGCGAAATCTGCTGCCAAAAACGGGCCTTTTGAAGAAATTCATATACTTTGACTCTGCTACAAGACCTGGCTTTTTGAAGAAACTCAGAGACTAATTCAGGCTTTTTGAAGAAATTCATAGACTTTTTCAGGCTTTCTGAAGTAGACTATACTGCCAAGACCTGGCATTTTGAAGAGACTCAGAGATTATTTCAGGCTTTTTGAAGAAAATCATAGACTCTTTTTTTTTTTTTTTTTTTTTAAACCAAAAAAAGCTTACAGCACCTGGTATTCCCAGGCGGTCTCCCATCCAAGTACTAACCAGGCCCGACCCTGCTTAGCTTCCGAGATCAGACGAGATCGGGCGTTCTCAAAGTGGTATGGCCGTAAGCGAAAACTGCTGCCAAAAACGGGCCTTTTGAAGAAATTCATATACTTTGACTCTGCTACAAGACCTGGCATTTTGAAGAGACTCAGAGACTAATTCAGGCTTTTTGATGAAAATCATAGACTCTTTTTTTTTTTTTTTTTTTTTAAACCAAAAAAAGCTTACAGCACCTGGTATTCCCAGGCGGTCTCCCATCCAAGTACTAACCAGGCCCGACCCTGCTTAGCTTCCGAGATCAGACGAGATCGGGCGTTCTCAAAGTGGTATGGCCGTAAGCGAAATCTGCTGCCAAAAACCGGCCTTTTGAAGAAATTCATATACTTTGACTCTGCTACAAGACCTGGCATTTTGAAGAGACTCAGAGACTAATTCAGGCTTTTTGATGAAAATCATAGACTCTTTTTTTTTTTTTTTTTTTTTTTAAACCAAAAAAAGCTTACAGCACCTGGTATTCCCAGGCGGTCTCCCATCCAAGTACTAACCAGGCCCGACCCTGCTTAGCTTCCGAGATCAGACGAGATCGGGCGTTCTCAAAGTGGTATGGCCGTAAGCGAAATCTGCTGCCAAAAACGGGCCTTTTGAAGAAATTCATAGACTTTGACTCTGCTACAAGACCTGGCTTTTTGAAGAAACTCAGAGACTAATTCAGGCTTTTTGATGAAAATCATAGACTCTTTTTTTTTTTTTTTTTTTTTTAAACCAAAAAAAGCTTACAGCACCTGGTATTCCCAGGCGGTCTCCCATCCAAGTACTAACCAGGCCCGACCCTGCTTAGCTTCCGAGATCAGACGAGATCGGGCGTTCTCAAAGTGGTATGGCCGTAAGCGAAATCTGCTGCCAAAAACCGGCCTTTTGAAGAAATTCATAGACTTTTTCAGGCTTTCTGAAGTAGACTATACTGCCAAGACCTGGCATTTTGAAGAGACTCAGAGATTATTTCAGGCTTTTTGAAGAAAATCATAGACTCTTTTTTTTTTTTTTTTTTTTTTTTTAACCAAAAAAAGCTTACAGCACCTGGTATTCCCAGGCGGTCTCCCATCCAAGTACTAACCAGGCCCGACCCTGCTTAGCTTCCGAGATCAGACGAGATCGGGCGTTCTCAAAGTGGTATGGCCGTAAGCGAAATCTGCTGCCAAAAACGGGCCTTTTGAAGAAATTCATATACTTTGACTCTGCTACAAGACCTGGCATTTTGAAGAGACTCAGAGATTATTTCAGGCTTTTTGAAGAAAATCATAGACTCTTTTTTTTTTTTTTTTTTTTTTAAACCAAAAAAAGCTTACAGCACCTGGTATTCCCAGGCGGTCTCCCATCCAAGTACTAACCAGGCCCGACCCTGCTTAGCTTCCGAGATCAGACGAGATCGGGCGTTCTCAAAGTGGTATGGCCGTAAGCGAAATCTGCTGCCAAAAACGGGCCTTTTGAAGAAATTCATAGACTTTGACTCTGCTACAAGACCTGGCTTTTTGAAGAAACTCAGAGACTAATTCAGGCTTTTTGATGAAAATCATAGACTCTTTTTTTTTTTTTTTTTTTTTAAACCAAAAAAAGCTTACAGCACCTGGTATTCCCAGGCGGTCTCCCATCCAAGTACTAACCAGGCCCGACCCTGCTTAGCTTCCGAGATCAGACGAGATCGGGCGTTCTCAAAGTGGTATGGCCGTAAGCGAAATCTGCTGCCAAAAACCGGCCTTTTGAAGAAATTCATAGACTTTTTCAGGCTTTCTGAAGTAGACTATACTGCCAAGACCTGGCATTTTGAAGAGACTCAGAGATTATTTCAGGCTTTTTGAAGAAAATCATAGACTCTTTTTTTTTTTTTTTTTTTTTTTTAACCAAAAAAAGCTTACAGCACCTGGTATTCCCAGGCGGTCTCCCATCCAAGTACTAACCAGGCCCGACCCTGCTTAGCTTCCGAGATCAGACGAGATCGGGCGTTCTCAAAGTGGTATGGCCGTAAGCGAAATCTGCTGCCAAAAACGGGCCTTTTGAAGAAATTCATATACTTTGACTCTGCTACAAGACCTGGCATTTTGAAGAGACTCAGAGACTAATTCAGGCTTTTTGATGAAAATCATAGACTCTTTTTTTTTTTTTTTTTTTTAAACCAAAAAAAGCTTACAGCACCTGGTATTCCCAGGCGGTCTCCCATCCAAGTACTAACCAGGCCCGACCCTGCTTAGCTTCCGAGATCAGACGAGATCGGGCGTTCTCAAAGTGGTATGGCCGTAAGCGAAATCTGCTGCCAAAAACCGGCCTTTTGAAGAAATTCATAGACTTTTTCAGGCTTTCTGAAGTAGACTATACTGCCAAGACCTGGCATTTTGAAGAGACTCAGAGATTATTTCAGGCTTTTTGAAGAAAATCATAGACTCTTTTTTTTTTTTTTTTTTTTTTAAACCAAAAAAAGCTTACAGCACCTGGTATTCCCAGGCGGTCTCCCATCCAAGTACTAACCAGGCCCGACCCTGCTTAGCTTCCGAGATCAGACGAGATCGGGCGTTCTCAAAGTGGTATGGCCGTAAGCGAAATCTGCTGCCAAAAACGGGCCTTTTGAAGAAATTCATATACTTTGACTCTGCTACAAGACCTGGCTTTTTGAAGAAACTCAGAGACTAATTCAGGCTTTTTGAAGAAATTCATAGACTTTTTCAGGCTTTCTGAAGTAGACTATACTGCCAAGACCTGGCATTTTGAAGAGACTCAGAGATTATTTCAGGCTTTTTGAAGAAAATCATAGACTCTTTTTTTTTTTTTTTTTTTTTTAAACCAAAAAAAGCTTACAGCACCTGGTATTCCCAGGCGGTCTCCCATCCAAGTACTAACCAGGCCCGACCCTGCTTAGCTTCCGAGATCAGACGAGATCGGGCGTTCTCAAAGTGGTATGGCCGTAAGCGAAATCTGCTGCCAAAAACGGGCCTTTTGAAGAAATTCATATACTTTGACTCTGCTACAAGACCTGGCTTTTTGAAGAAACTCAGAGACTAATTCAGGCTTTTTGAAGAAATTCATAGACTTTTTCAGGCTTTCTGAAGTAGACTATACTGCCAAGACCTGGCATTTTGAAGAGACTCAGAGATTATTTCAGGCTTTTTGAAGAAAATCATAGACTCTTTTTTTTTTTTTTTTTTTTTTAAACCAAAAAAAGCTTACAGCACCTGGTATTCCCAGGCGGTCTCCCATCCAAGTACTAACCAGGCCCGACCCTGCTTAGCTTCCGAGATCAGACGAGATCGGGCGTTCTCAAAGTGGTATGGCCGTAAGCGAAATCTGCTGCCAAAAACGGGCCTTTTGAAGAAATTCATATACTTTGACTCTGCTACAAGACCTGGCTTTTTGAAGAAACTCAGAGACTAATTCAGGCTTTTTGAAGAAATTCATAGACTTTTTCAGGCTTTCTGAAGTAGAC
Source organism: Phoxinus phoxinus (assembly GCF_949152265.1). Lineage (NCBI taxonomy): Eukaryota > Metazoa > Chordata > Actinopteri > Cypriniformes > Leuciscidae > Phoxinus > Phoxinus phoxinus. The sequence goes on from NC_136876.1 coordinate 53,310,953, forward strand.
TATACTGCCAAGACCTGGCATTTTGAAGAGACTCAGAGATTATTTCAGGCTTTTTGAAGAAAATCATAGACTCTTTTTTTTTTTTTTTTTTTTTTAAACCAAAAAAAGCTTACAGCACCTGGTATTCCCAGGCGGTCTCCCATCCAAGTACTAACCAGGCCCGACCCTGCTTAGCTTCCGAGATCAGACGAGATCGGGCGTTCTCAAAGTGGTATGGCCGTAAGCGAAAACTGCTGCCAAAAACGGGCCTTTTGAAGAAATTCATATACTTTGACTCTGCTACAAGACCTGGCATTTTGAAGAGACTCAGAGACTAATTCAGGCTTTTTGATGAAAATCATAGACTCTTTTTTTTTTTTTTTTTTTTTAAACCAAAAAAAGCTTACAGCACCTGGTATTCCCAGGCGGTCTCCCATCCAAGTACTAACCAGGCCCGACCCTGCTTAGCTTCCGAGATCAGACGAGATCGGGCGTTCTCAAAGTGGTATGGCCGTAAGCGAAATCTGCTGCCAAAAACCGGCCTTTTGAAGAAATTCATATACTTTGACTCTGCTACAAGACCTGGCATTTTGAAGAGACTCAGAGACTAATTCAGGCTTTTTGATGAAAATCATAGACTCTTTTTTTTTTTTTTTTTTTTTTAAACCAAAAAAAGCTTACAGCACCTGGTATTCCCAGGCGGTCTCCCATCCAAGTACTAACCAGGCCCGACCCTGCTTAGCTTCCGAGATCAGACGAGATCGGGCGTTCTCAAAGTGGTATGGCCGTAAGCGAAATCTGCTGCCAAAAACGGGCCTTTTGAAGAAATTCATAGACTTTGACTCTGCTACAAGACCTGGCTTTTTGAAGAAACTCAGAGACTAATTCAGGCTTTTTGATGAAAATCATAGACTCTTTTTTTTTTTTTTTTTTTTTTAAACCAAAAAAAGCTTACAGCACCTGGTATTCCCAGGCGGTCTCCCATCCAAGTACTAACCAGGCCCGACCCTGCTTAGCTTCCGAGATCAGACGAGATCGGGCGTTCTCAAAGTGGTATGGCCGTAAGCGAAATCTGCTGCCAAAAACCGGCCTTTTGAAGAAATTCATAGACTTTTTCAGGCTTTCTGAAGTAGACTATACTGCCAAGACCTGGCATTTTGAAGAGACTCAGAGATTATTTCAGGCTTTTTGAAGAAAATCATAGACTCTTTTTTTTTTTTTTTTTTTTTTAAACCAAAAAAAGCTTACAGCACCTGGTATTCCCAGGCGGTCTCCCATCCAAGTACTAACCAGGCCCGACCCTGCTTAGCTTCCGAGATCAGACGAGATCGGGCGTTCTCAAAGTGGTATGGCCGTAAGCGAAATCTGCTGCCAAAAACGGGCCTTTTGAAGAAATTCATATACTTTGACTCTGCTACAAGACCTGGCTTTTTGAAGAAACTCAGAGACTAATTCAGGCTTTTTGAAGAAATTCATAGACTTTTTCAGGCTTTCTGAAGTAGACTATACTGCCAAGACCTGGCATTTTGAAGAGACTCAGAGATTATTTCAGGCTTTTTGAAGAAAATCATAGACTCTTTTTTTTTTTTTTTTTTTTTTAAACCAAAAAAAGCTTACAGCACCTGGTATTCCCAGGCGGTCTCCCATCCAAGTACTAACCAGGCCCGACCCTGCTTAGCTTCCGAGATCAGACGAGATCGGGCGTTCTCAAAGTGGTATGGCCGTAAGCGAAATCTGCTGCCAAAAACGGGCCTTTTGAAGAAATTCATATACTTTGACTCTGCTACAAGACCTGGCTTTTTGAAGAAACTCAGAGACTAATTCAGGCTTTTTGAAGAAATTCATAGACTTTTTCAGGCTTTCTGAAGTAGACTATACTGCCAAGACCTGGCATTTTGAAGAGACTCAGAGATTATTTCAGGCTTTTTGAAGAAAATCATAGACTCTTTTTTTTTTTTTTTTTTTTTTAAACCAAAAAAAGCTTACAGCACCTGGTATTCCCAGGCGGTCTCCCATCCAAGTACTAACCAGGCCCGACCCTGCTTAGCTTCCGAGATCAGACGAGATCGGGCGTTCTCAAAGTGGTATGGCCGTAAGCGAAAACTGCTGCCAAAAACGGGCCTTTTGAAGAAATTCATATACTTTGACTCTGCTACAAGACCTGGCATTTTGAAGAGACTCAGAGACTAATTCAGGCTTTTTGATGAAAATCATAGACTCTTTTTTTTTTTTTTTTTTTTTAAACCAAAAAAAGCTTACAGCACCTGGTATTCCCAGGCGGTCTCCCATCCAAGTACTAACCAGGCCCGACCCTGCTTAGCTTCCGAGATCAGACGAGATCGGGCGTTCTCAAAGTGGTATGGCCGTAAGCGAAATCTGCTGCCAAAAACGGGCCTTTTGAAGAAATTCATATACTTTGACTCTGCTACAAGACCTGGCATTTTGAAGAGACTCAGAGACTAATTCAGGCTTTTTGATGAAAATCATAGACTCTTTTTTTTTTTTTTTTTTTTTAAACCAAAAAAAGCTTACAGCACCTGGTATTCCCAGGCGGTCTCCCATCCAAGTACTAACCAGGCCCGACCCTGCTTAGCTTCCGAGATCAGACGAGATCGGGCGTTCTCAAAGTGGTATGGCCGTAAGCGAAATCTGCTGCCAAAAACCGGCCTTTTGAAGAAATTCATAGACTTTTTCAGGCTTTCTGAAGTAGACTATACTGCCAAGACCTGGCATTTTGAAGAGACTCAGAGATTATTTCAGGCTTTTTGAAGAAAATCATAGACTCTTTTTTTTTTTTTTTTTTTTTTAAACCAAAAAAAGCTTACAGCACCTGGTATTCCCAGGCGGTCTCCCATCCAAGTACTAACCAGGCCCGACCCTGCTTAGCTTCCGAGATCAGACGAGATCGGGCGTTCTCAAAGTGGTATGGCCGTAAGCGAAATCTGCTGCCAAAAACGGGCCTTTTGAAGAAATTCATATACTTTGACTCTGCTACAAGACCTGGCTTTTTGAAGAAACTCAGAGACTAATTCAGGCTTTTTGAAGAAATTCATAGACTTTTTCAGGCTTTCTGAAGTAGACTATACTGCCAAGACCTGGCATTTTGAAGAGACTCAGAGATTATTTCAGGCTTTTTGAAGAAAATCATAGACTCTTTTTTTTTTTTTTTTTTTTTTTAACCAAAAACAGCTTACAGCACCTGGTATTCCCAGGCGGTCTCCCATCCAAGTACTAACCAGGCCCGACCCTGCTTAGCTTCCGAGATCAGACGAGATCGGGCGTTCTCAAAGTGGTATGGCCGTAAGCGAAATCTGCTGCCAAAAACGGGCCTTTTGAAGAAATTCATAGACTTTGACTCTGCTACAAGACCTGGCTTTTTGAAGAAACTCAGAGACTAATTCAGGCTTTTTGATGAAAATCATAGACTCTTTTTTTTTTTTTTTTTTTTTTAAACCAAAAAAAGCTTACAGCACCTGGTATTCCCAGGCGGTCTCCCATCCAAGTACTAACCAGGCCCGACCCTGCTTAGCTTCCGAGATCAGACGAGATCGGGCGTTCTCAAAGTGGTATGGCCGTAAGCGAAATCTGCTGCCAAAAACCGGCCTTTTGAAGAAATTCATAGACTTTTTCAGGCTTTCTGAAGTAGACTATACTGCCAAGACCTGGCATTTTGAAGAGACTCAGAGATTATTTCAGGCTTTTTGAAGAAAATCATAGACTCTTTTTTTTTTTTTTTTTTTTTTAAACCAAAAAAAGCTTACAGCACCTGGTATTCCCAGGCGGTCTCCCATCCAAGTACTAACCAGGCCCGACCCTGCTTAGCTTCCGAGATCAGACGAGATCGGGCGTTCTCAAAGTGGTATGGCCGTAAGCGAAATCTGCTGCCAAAAACGGGCCTTTTGAAGAAATTCATATACTTTGACTCTGCTACAAGACCTGGCTTTTTGAAGAAACTCAGAGACTAATTCAGGCTTTTTGAAGAAATTCATAGACTTTTTCAGGCTTTCTGAAGTAGACTATACTGCCAAGACCTGGCATTTTGAAGAGACTCAGAGATTATTTCAGGCTTTTTGAAGAAAATCATAGACTCTTTTTTTTTTTTTTTTTTTTTTTAACCAAAAACAGCTTACAGCACCTGGTATTCCCAGGCGGTCTCCCATCCAAGTACTAACCAGGCCCGACCCTGCTTAGCTTCCGAGATCAGACGAGATCGGGCGTTCTCAAAGTGGTATGGCCGTAAGCGAAATCTGCTGCCAAAAACGGGCCTTTTGAAGAAATTCATAGACTTTGACTCTGCTACAAGACCTGGCTTTTTGAAGAAACTCAGAGACTAATTCAGGCTTTTTGATGAAAATCATAGACTCTTTTTTTTTTTTTTTTTTTTTTAAACCAAAAAAAGCTTACAGCACCTGGTATTCCCAGGCGGTCTCCCATCCAAGTACTAACCAGGCCCGACCCTGCTTAGCTTCCGAGATCAGACGAGATCGGGCGTTCTCAAAGTGGTATGGCCGTAAGCGAAATCTGCTGCCAAAAACCGGCCTTTTGAAGAAATTCATAGACTTTTTCAGGCTTTCTGAAGTAGACTATACTGCCAAGACCTGGCATTTTGAAGAGACTCAGAGATTATTTCAGGCTTTTTGAAGAAAATCATAGACTCTTTTTTTTTTTTTTTTTTTTTTTAACCAAAAAAAGCTTACAGCACCTGGTATTCCCAGGCGGTCTCCCATCCAAGTACTAACCAGGCCCGACCCTGCTTAGCTTCCGAGATCAGACGAGATCGGGCGTTCTCAAAGTGGTATGGCCGTAAGCGAAATCTGCTGCCAAAAACGGGCCTTTTGAAGAAATTCATATACTTTGACTCTGCTACAAGACCTGGCATTTTGAAGAGACTCAGAGACTAATTCAGGCTTTTTGATGAAAATCATAGACTCTTTTTTTTTTTTTTTTTTTTTAAACCAAAAAAAGCTTACAGCACCTGGTATTCCCAGGCGGTCTCCCATCCAAGTACTAACCAGGCCCGACCCTGCTTAGCTTCCGAGATCAGACGAGATCGGGCGTTCTCAAAGTGGTATGGCCGTAAGCGAAATCTGCTGCCAAAAACCGGCCTTTTGAAGAAATTCATAGACTTTTTCAGGCTTTCTGAAGTAGACTATACTGCCAAGACCTGGCATTTTGAAGAGACTCAGAGATTATTTCAGGCTTTTTGAAGAAAATCATAGACTCTTTTTTTTTTTTTTTTTTTTTTAAACCAAAAAAAGCTTACAGCACCTGGTATTCCCAGGCGGTCTCCCATCCAAGTACTAACCAGGCCCGACCCTGCTTAGCTTCCGAGATCAGACGAGATCGGGCGTTCTCAAAGTGGTATGGCCGTAAGCGAAATCTGCTGCCAAAAACGGGCCTTTTGAAGAAATTCATATACTTTGACTCTGCTACAAGACCTGGCTTTTTGAAGAAACTCAGAGACTAATTCAGGCTTTTTGAAGAAATTCATAGACTTTTTCAGGCTTTCTGAAGTAGACTATACTGCCAAGACCTGGCATTTTGAAGAGACTCAGAGATTATTTCAGGCTTTTTGAAGAAAATCATAGACTCTTTTTTTTTTTTAACCAAAAACAGCTTACAGCACCTGGTATTCCCAGGCGGTCTCCCATCCAAGTACCAACCAGGCCCGACCCTGCTTAGCTTCCGAGATCAGACGAGATCGGGCGTTCTCAAAGTGGTATGGCCGTAAGCGAAAACTGCTGCCAAAAACGGGCCTTTTGAAGAAATTCATATACTTTGACTCTGCTACAAGACCTGGCATTTTGAAGAGACTCAGAGACTAATTCAGGCTTTTTGATGAAAATCATAGACTCTTTTTTTTTTTTTTTTTTTTTAAACCAAAAAAAGCTTACAGCACCTGGTATTCCCAGGCGGTCTCCCATCCAAGTACTAACCAGGCCCGACCCTGCTTAGCTTCCGAGATCAGACGAGATCGGGCGTTCTCAAAGTGGTATGGCCGTAAGCGAAATCTGCTGCCAAAAACCGGCCTTTTGAAGAAATTCATATACTTTGACTCTGCTACAAGACCTGGCATTTTGAAGAGACTCAGAGACTAATTCAGGCTTTTTGATGAAAATCATAGACTCTTTTTTTTTTTTTTTTTTTTTTAAACCAAAAAAAGCTTACAGCACCTGGTATTCCCAGGCGGTCTCCCATCCAAGTACTAACCAGGCCCGACCCTGCTTAGCTTCCGAGATCAGACGAGATCGGGCGTTCTCAAAGTGGTATGGCCGTAAGCGAAATCTGCTGCCAAAAACGGGCCTTTTGAAGAAATTCATAGACTTTGACTCTGCTACAAGACCTGGCTTTTTGAAGAAACTCAGAGACTAATTCAGGCTTTTTGATGAAAATCATAGACTCTTTTTTTTTTTTTTTTTTTTTTAAACCAAAAAAAGCTTACAGCACCTGGTATTCCCAGGCGGTCTCCCATCCAAGTACTAACCAGGCCCGACCCTGCTTAGCTTCCGAGATCAGACGAGATCGGGCGTTCTCAAAGTGGTATGGCCGTAAGCGAAATCTGCTGCCAAAAACCGGCCTTTTGAAGAAATTCATAGACTTTTTCAGGCTTTCTGAAGTAGACTATACTGCCAAGACCTGGCATTTTGAAGAGACTCAGAGATTATTTCAGGCTTTTTGAAGAAAATCATAGACTCTTTTTTTTTTTTTTTTTTTTTTTAACCAAAAAAAGCTTACAGCACCTGGTATTCCCAGGCGGTCTCCCATCCAAGTACTAACCAGGCCCGACCCTGCTTAGCTTCCGAGATCAGACGAGATCGGGCGTTCTCAAAGTGGTATGGCCGTAAGCGAAATCTGCTGCCAAAAACGGGCCTTTTGAAGAAATTCATATACTTTGACTCTGCTACAAGACCTGGCATTTTGAAGAGACTCAGAGACTAATTCAGGCTTTTTGATGAAAATCATAGACTCTTTTTTTTTTTTTTTTTTTTTAAACCAAAAAAAGCTTACAGCACCTGGTATTCCCAGGCGGTCTCCCATCCAAGTACTAACCAGGCCCGACCCTGCTTAGCTTCCGAGATCAGACGAGATCGGGCGTTCTCAAAGTGGTATGGCCGTAAGCGAAATCTGCTGCCAAAAACCGGCCTTTTGAAGAAATTCATAGACTTTTTCAGGCTTTCTGAAGTAGACTATACTGCCAAGACCTGGCATTTTGAAGAGACTCAGAGATTATTTCAGGCTTTTTGAAGAAAATCATAGACTCTTTTTTTTTTTTTTTTTTTTTTAAACCAAAAAAAGCTTACAGCACCTGGTATTCCCAGGCGGTCTCCCATCCAAGTACTAACCAGGCCCGACCCTGCTTAGCTTCCGAGATCAGACGAGATCGGGCGTTCTCAAAGTGGTATGGCCGTAAGCGAAATCTGCTGCCAAAAACGGGCCTTTTGAAGAAATTCATATACTTTGACTCTGCTACAAGACCTGGCTTTTTGAAGAAACTCAGAGACTAATTCAGGCTTTTTGAAGAAATTCATAGACTTTTTCAGGCTTTCTGAAGTAGACTATACTGCCAAGACCTGGCATTTTGAAGAGACTCAGAGATTATTTCAGGCTTTTTGAAGAAAATCATAGACTCTTTTTTTTTTTTTTTTTTTTTTTAACCAAAAACAGCTTACAGCACCTGGTATTCCCAGGCGGTCTCCCATCCAAGTACTAACCAGGCCCGACCCTGCTTAGCTTCCGAGATCAGACGAGATCGGGCGTTCTCAAAGTGGTATGGCCGTAAGCGAAAACTGCTGCCAAAAACGGGCCTTTTGAAGAAATTCATATACTTTGACTCTGCTACAAGACCTGGCATTTTGAAGAGACTCAGAGACTAATTCAGGCTTTTTGATGAAAATCATAGACTCTTTTTTTTTTTTTTTTTTTTTAAACCAAAAAAAGCTTACAGCACCTGGTATTCCCAGGCGGTCTCCCATCCAAGTACTAACCAGGCCCGACCCTGCTTAGCTTCCGAGATCAGACGAGATCGGGCGTTCTCAAAGTGGTATGGCCGTAAGCGAAATCTGCTGCCAAAAACGGGCCTTTTGAAGAAATTCATAGACTTTGACTCTGCTACAAGACCTGGCTTTTTGAAGAAACTCAGAGACTAATTCAGGCTTTTTGATGAAAATCATAGACTCTTTTTTTTTTTTTTTTTTTTTTAAACCAAAAAAAGCTTACAGCACCTGGTATTCCCAGGCGGTCTCCCATCCAAGTACTAACCAGGCCCGACCCTGCTTAGCTTCCGAGATCAGACGAGATCGGGCGTTCTCAAAGTGGTATGGCCGTAAGCGAAATCTGCTGCCAAAAACCGGCCTTTTGAAGAAATTCATAGACTTTTTCAGGCTTTCTGAAGTAGACTATACTGCCAAGACCTGGCATTTTGAAGAGACTCAGAGATTATTTCAGGCTTTTTGAAGAAAATCATAGACTCTTTTTTTTTTTTTTTTTTTTTTTAACCAAAAAAAGCTTACAGCACCTGGTATTCCCAGGCGGTCTCCCATCCAAGTACTAACCAGGCCCGACCCTGCTTAGCTTCCGAGATCAGACGAGATCGGGCGTTCTCAAAGTGGTATGGCCGTAAGCGAAATCTGCTGCCAAAAACGGGCCTTTTGAAGAAATTCATAGACTTTTTCAGGCTTTCTGAAGTAGACTATACTGCCAAGACCTGGCATTTTGAAGAGACTCAGAGATTATTTCAGGCTTTTTGAAGAAAATCATAGACTCTTTTTTTTTTTTTTTTTTTTTTTAACCAAAAAAAGCTTACAGCACCTGGTATTCCCAGGCGGTCTCCCATCCAAGTACTAACCAGGCCCGACCCTGCTTAGCTTCCGAGATCAGACGAGATCGGGCGTTCTCAAAGTGGTATGGCCGTAAGCGAAATCTGCTGCCAAAAACGGGCCTTTTGAAGAAATTCATATACTTTGACTCTGCTACAAGACCTGGCATTTTGAAGAGACTCAGAGACTAATTCAGGCTTTTTGATGAAAATCATAGACTCTTTTTTTTTTTTTTTTTTTTAAACCAAAAAAAGCTTACAGCACCTGGTATTCCCAGGCGGTCTCCCATCCAAGTACTAACCAGGCCCGACCCTGCTTAGCTTCCGAGATCAGACGAGATCGGGCGTTCTCAAAGTGGTATGGCCGTAAGCGAAATCTGCTGCCAAAAACGGGCCTTTTGAAGAAATTCATATACTTTGACTCTGCTACAAGACCTGGCATTTTGAAGAGACTCAGAGACTAATTCAGGCTTTTTGATGAAAATCATAGACTCTTTTTTTTTTTTTTTTTTTTTTAAACCAAAAAAAGCTTACAGCACCTGGTATTCCCAGGCGGTCTCCCATCCAAGTACTAACCAGGCCCGACCCTGCTTAGCTTCCGAGATCAGACGAGATCGGGCGTTCTCAAAGTGGTATGGCCGTAAGCGAAATCTGCTGCCAAAAACCGGCCTTTTGAAGAAATTCATAGACTTTTTCAGGCTTTCTGAAGTAGACTATACTGCCAAGACCTGGCATTTTGAAGAGACTCAGAGACTATTTCAGGCTTTTTGAAGAAAATCATAGACTCTTTTTTTTTTTTTTTTTTTTTTTAACCAAAAAAAGCTTACAGCACCTGGTATTCCCAGGCGGTCTCCCATCCAAGTACTAACCAGGCCCGACCCTGCTTAGCTTCCGAGATCAGACGAGATCGGGCGTTCTCAAAGTGGTATGGCCGTAAGCGAAATCTGCTGCCAAAAACGGGCCTTTTGAAGAAATTCATATACTTTGACTCTGCTACAAGACCTGGCATTTTGAAGAGACTCAGAGACTAATTCAGGCTTTTTGATGAAAATCATAGACTCTTTTTTTTTTTTTTTTTTTTTAAACCAAAAAAAGCTTACAGCACCTGGTATTCCCAGGCGGTCTCCCATCCAAGTACTAACCAGGCCCGACCCTGCTTAGCTTCCGAGATCAGACGAGATCGGGCGTTCTCAAAGTGGTATGGCCGTAAGCGAAATCTGCTGCCAAAAACCGGCCTTTTGAAGAAATTCATAGACTTTTTCAGGCTTTCTGAAGTAGACTATACTGCCAAGACCTGGCATTTTGAAGAGACTCAGAGATTATTTCAGGCTTTTTGAAGAAAATCATAGACTCTTTTTTTTTTTTTTTTTTTTTTAAACCAAAAAAAGCTTACAGCACCTGGTATTCCCAGGCGGTCTCCCATCCAAGTACTAACCAGGCCCGACCCTGCTTAGCTTCCGAGATCAGACGAGATCGGGCGTTCTCAAAGTGGTATGGCCGTAAGCGAAATCTGCTGCCAAAAACGGGCCTTTTGAAGAAATTCATATACTTTGACTCTGCTACAAGACCTGGCTTTTTGAAGAAACTCAGAGACTAATTCAGGCTTTTTGAAGAAATTCATAGACTTTTTCAGGCTTTCTGAAGTAGACTATACTGCCAAGACCTGGCATTTTGAAGAGACTCAGAGATTATTTCAGGCTTTTTGAAGAAAATCATAGACTCTTTTTTTTTTTTTTTTTTTTTTAACCAAAAACAGCTTACAGCACCTGGTATTCCCAGGCGGTCTCCCATCCAAGTACTAACCAGGCCCGACCCTGCTTAGCTTCCGAGATCAGACGAGATCGGGCGTTCTCAAAGTGGTATGGCCGTAAGCGAAAACTGCTGCCAAAAACGGGCCTTTTGAAGAAATTCATATACTTTGACTCTGCTACAAGACCTGGCATTTTGAAGAGACTCAGAGACTAATTCAGGCTTTTTGATGAAAATCATAGACTCTTTTTTTTTTTTTTTTTTTTTAAACCAAAAAAAGCTTACAGCACCTGGTATTCCCAGGCGGTCTCCCATCCAAGTACTAACCAGGCCCGACCCTGCTTAGCTTCCGAGATCAGACGAGATCGGGCGTTCTCAAAGTGGTATGGCCGTAAGCGAAATCTGCTGCCAAAAACCGGCCTTTTGAAGAAATTCATATACTTTGCCTCTGCTACAAGACCTGGCATTTTGAAGAGACTCAGAGACTAATTCAGGCTTTTTGATGAAAATCATAGACTCTTTTTTTTTTTTTTTTTTTTTTAAACCAAAAAAAGCTTACAGCACCTGGTATTCCCAGGCGGTCTCCCATCCAAGTACTAACCAGGCCCGACCCTGCTTAGCTTCCGAGATCAGACGAGATCGGGCGTTCTCAAAGTGGTATGGCCGTAAGCGAAATCTGCTGCCAAAAACGGGCCTTTTGAAGAAATTCATAGACTTTGACTCTGCTACAAGACCTGGCTTTTTGAAGAAACTCAGAGACTAATTCAGGCTTTTTGATGAAAATCATAGACTCTTTTTTTTTTTTTTTTTTTTTTAAACCAAAAAAAGCTTACAGCACCTGGTATTCCCAGGCGGTCTCCCATCCAAGTACTAACCAGGCCCGACCCTGCTTAGCTTCCGAGATCAGACGAGATCGGGCGTTCTCAAAGTGGTATGGCCGTAAGCGAAATCTGCTGCCAAAAACCGGCCTTTTGAAGAAATTCATAGACTTTTTCAGGCTTTCTGAAGTAGACTATACTGCCAAGACCTGGCATTTTGAAGAGACTCAGAGATTATTTCAGGCTTTTTGAAGAAAATCATAGACTCTTTTTTTTTTTTTTTTTTTTTTTAACCAAAAAAAGCTTACAGCACCTGGTATTCCCAGGCGGTCTCCCATCCAAGTACTAACCAGGCCCGACCCTGCTTAGCTTCCGAGATCAGACGAGATCGGGCGTTCTCAAAGTGGTATGGCCGTAAGCGAAATCTGCTGCCAAAAACGGGCCTTTTGAAGAAATTCATAGACTTTTTCAGGCTTTCTGAAGTAGACTATACTGCCAAGACCTGGCATTTTGAAGAGACTCAGAGATTATTTCAGGCTTTTTGAAGAAAATCATAGACTCTTTTTTTTTTTTTTTTTTTTTTTAACCAAAAAAAGCTTACAGCACCTGGTATTCCCAGGCGGTCTCCCATCCAAGTACTAACCAGGCCCGACCCTGCTTAGCTTCCGAGATCAGACGAGATCGGGCGTTCTCAAAGTGGTATGGCCGTAAGCGAAATCTGCTGCCAAAAACGGGCCTTTTGAAGAAATTCATATACTTTGACTCTGCTACAAGACCTGGCATTTTGAAGAGACTCAGAGACTAATTCAGGCTTTTTGATGAAAATCATAGACTCTTTTTTTTTTTTTTTTTTTTAAACCAAAAAAAGCTTACAGCACCTGGTATTCCCAGGCGGTCTCCCATCCAAGTACTAACCAGGCCCGACCCTGCTTAGCTTCCGAGATCAGACGAGATCGGGCGTTCTCAAAGTGGTATGGCCGTAAGCGAAATCTGCTGCCAAAAACGGGCCTTTTGAAGAAATTCATATACTTTGACTCTGCTACAAGACCTGGCATTTTGAAGAGACTCAGAGACTAATTCAGGCTTTTTGATGAAAATCATAGACTCTTTTTTTTTTTTTTTTTTTTTTAAACCAAAAAAAGCTTACAGCACCTGGTATTCCCAGGCGGTCTCCCATCCAAGTACTAACCAGGCCCGACCCTGCTTAGCTTCCGAGATCAGACGAGATCGGGCGTTCTCAAAGTGGTATGGCCGTAAGCGAAATCTGCTGCCAAAAACCGGCCTTTTGAAGAAATTCATAGACTTTTTCAGGCTTTCTGAAGTAGACTATACTGCCAAGACCTGGCATTTTGAAGAGACTCAGAGACTATTTCAGGCTTTTTGAAGAAAATCATAGACTCTTTTTTTTTTTTTTTTTTTTTTTAACCAAAAAAAGCTTACAGCACCTGGTATTCCCAGGCGGTCTCCCATCCAAGTACTAACCAGGCCCGACCCTGCTTAGCTTCCGAGATCAGACGAGATCGGGCGTTCTCAAAGTGGTATGGCCGTAAGCGAAATCTGCTGCCAAAAACGGGCCTTTTGAAGAAATTCATATACTTTGACTCTGCTACAAGACCTGGCATTTTGAAGAGACTCAGAGACTAATTCAGGCTTTTTGATGAAAATCATAGACTCTTTTTTTTTTTTTTTTTTTTTAAACCAAAAAAAGCTTACAGCACCTGGTATTCCCAGGCGGTCTCCCATCCAAGTACTAACCAGGCCCGACCCTGCTTAGCTTCCGAGATCAGACGAGATCGGGCGTTCTCAAAGTGGTATGGCCGTAAGCGAAATCTGCTGCCAAAAACCGGCCTTTTGAAGAAATTCATAGACTTTTTCAGGCTTTCTGAAGTAGACTATACTGCCAAGACCTGGCATTTTGAAGAGACTCAGAGATTATTTCAGGCTTTTTGAAGAAAATCATAGACTCTTTTTTTTTTTTTTTTTTTTTTAAACCAAAAAAAGCTTACAGCACCTGGTATTCCCAGGCGGTCTCCCATCCAAGTACTAACCAGGCCCGACCCTGCTTAGCTTCCGAGATCAGACGAGATCGGGCGTTCTCAAAGTGGTATGGCCGTAAGCGAAATCTGCTGCCAAAAACGGGCCTTTTGAAGAAATTCATATACTTTGACTCTGCTACAAGACCTGGCTTTTTGAAGAAACTCAGAGACTAATTCAGGCTTTTTGAAGAAATTCATAGACTTTTTCAGGCTTTCTGAAGTAGACTATACTGCCAAGACCTGGCATTTTGAAGAGACTCAGAGATTATTTCAGGCTTTTTGAAGAAAATCATAGACTCTTTTTTTTTTTTTTTTTTTTTTTAACCAAAAACAGCTTACAGCACCTGGTATTCCCAGGCGGTCTCCCATCCAAGTACTAACCAGGCCCGACCCTGCTTAGCTTCCGAGATCAGACGAGATCGGGCGTTCTCAAAGTGGTATGGCCGTAAGCGAAAACTGCTGCCAAAAACGGGCCTTTTGAAGAAATTCATATACTTTGACTCTGCTACAAGACCTGGCATTTTGAAGAGACTCAGAGACTAATTCAGGCTTTTTGATGAAAATCATAGACTCTTTTTTTTTTTTTTTTTTTTTAAACCAAAAAAAGCTTACAGCACCTGGTATTCCCAGGCGGTCTCCCATCCAAGTACTAACCAGGCCCGACCCTGCTTAGCTTCCGAGATCAGACGAGATCGGGCGTTCTCAAAGTGGTATGGCCGTAAGCGAAATCTGCTGCCAAAAACCGGCCTTTTGAAGAAATTCATATACTTTGACTCTGCTACAAGACCTGGCATTTTGAAGAGACTCAGAGACTAATTCAGGCTTTTTGATGAAAATCATAGACTCTTTTTTTTTTTTTTTTTTTTTTAAACCAAAAAAAGCTTACAGCACCTGGTATTCCCAGGCGGTCTCCCATCCAAGTACTAACCAGGCCCGACCCTGCTTAGCTTCCGAGATCAGACGAGATCGGGCGTTCTCAAAGTGGTATGGCCGTAAGCGAAATCTGCTGCCAAAAACGGGCCTTTTGAAGAAATTCATAGACTTTGACTCTGCTACAAGACCTGGCTTTTTGAAGAAACTCAGAGACTAATTCAGGCTTTTTGATGAAAATCATAGACTCTTTTTTTTTTTTTTTTTTTTTTAAACCAAAAAAAGCTTACAGCACCTGGTATTCCCAGGCGGTCTCCCATCCAAGTACTAACCAGGCCCGACCCTGCTTAGCTTCCGAGATCAGACGAGATCGGGCGTTCTCAAAGTGGTATGGCCGTAAGCGAAATCTGCTGCCAAAAACCGGCCTTTTGAAGAAATTCATAGACTTTTTCAGGCTTTCTGAAGTAGACTATACTGCCAAGACCTGGCATTTTGAAGAGACTCAGAGATTATTTCAGGCTTTTTGAAGAAAATCATAGACTCTTTTTTTTTTTTTTTTTTTTTTAACCAAAAAAAGCTTACAGCACCTGGTATTCCCAGGCGGTCTCCCATCCAAGTACTAACCAGGCCCGACCCTGCTTAGCTTCCGAGATCAGACGAGATCGGGCGTTCTCAAAGTGGTATGGCCGTAAGCGAAATCTGCTGCCAAAAACGGGCCTTTTGAAGAAATTCATATACTTTGACTCTGCTACAAGACCTGGCTTTTTGAAGAAACTCAGAGACTAATTCAGGCTTTTTGAAGAAATTCATAGACTTTTTCAGGCTTTCTGAAGTAGACTATACTGCCAAGACCTGGCATTTTGAAGAGACTCAGAGATTATTTCAGGCTTTTTGAAGAAAATCATAGACTCTTTTTTTTTTTTTTTTTTTTTTTAACCAAAAACAGCTTACAGCACCTGGTATTCCCAGGCGGTCTCCCATCCAAGTACTAACCAGGCCCGACCCTGCTTAGCTTCCGAGATCAGACGAGATCGGGCGTTCTCAAAGTGGTATGGCCGTAAGCGAAAACTGCTGCCAAAAACGGGCCTTTTGAAGAAATTCATATACTTTGACTCTGCTACAAGACCTGGCATTTTGAAGAGACTCAGAGACTAATTCAGGCTTTTTGATGAAAATCATAGACTCTTTTTTTTTTTCTTTTTTTTTTAAACCAAAAAAAGCTTACAGCACCTGGTATTCCCAGGCGGTCTCCCATCCAAGTACTAACCAGGCCCGACCCTGCTTAGCTTCCGAGATCAGACGAGATCGGGCGTTCTCAAAGTGGTATGGCCGTAAGCGAAATCTGCTGCCAAAAACCGGCCTTTTGAAGAAATTCATATACTTTGACTCTGCTACAAGACCTGGCATTTTGAAGAGACTCAGAGACTAATTCAGGCTTTTTGATGAAAATCATAGACTCTTTTTTTTTTTTTTTTTTTTTTAAACCAAAAAAAGCTTACAGCACCTGGTATTCCCAGGCGGTCTCCCATCCAAGTACTAACCAGGCCCGACCCTGCTTAGCTTCCGAGATCAGACGAGATCGGGCGTTCTCAAAGTGGTATGGCCGTAAGCGAAATCTGCTGCCAAAAACGGGCCTTTTGAAGAAATTCATAGACTTTGACTCTGCTACAAGACCTGGCTTTTTGAAGAAACTCAGAGACTAATTCAGGCTTTTTGATGAAAATCATAGACTCTTTTTTTTTTTTTTTTTTTTTTAAACCAAAAAAAGCTTACAGCACCTGGTATTCCCAGGCGGTCTCCCATCCAAGTACTAACCAGGCCCGACCCTGCTTAGCTTCCGAGATCAGACGAGATCGGGCGTTCTCAAAGTGGTATGGCCGTAAGCGAAATCTGCTGCCAAAAACCGGCCTTTTGAAGAAATTCATAGACTTTTTCAGGCTTTCTGAAGTAGACTATACTGCCAAGACCTGGCATTTTGAAGAGACTCAGAGATTATTTCAGGCTTTTTGAAGAAAATCATAGACTCTTTTTTTTTTTTTTTTTTTTTTTAACCAAAAAAAGCTTACAGCACCTGGTATTCCCAGGCGGTCTCCCATCCAAGTACTAACCAGGCCCGACCCTGCTTAGCTTCCGAGATCAGACGAGATCGGGCGTTCTCAAAGTGGTATGGCCGTAAGCGAAATCTGCTGCCAAAAACGGGCCTTTTGAAGAAATTCATAGACTTTTTCAGGCTTTCTGAAGTAGACTATACTGCCAAGACCTGGCATTTTGAAGAGACTCAGAGATTATTTCAGGCTTTTTGAAGAAAATCATAGACTCTTTTTTTTTTTTTTTTTTTTTTTAACCAAAAAAAGCTTACAGCACCTGGTATTCCCAGGCGGTCTCCCATCCAAGTACTAACCAGGCCCGACCCTGCTTAGCTTCCGAGATCAGACGAGATCGGGCGTTCTCAAAGTGGTATGGCCGTAAGCGAAATCTGCTGCCAAAAACGGGCCTTTTGAAGAAATTCATATACTTTGACTCTGCTACAAGACCTGGCATTTTGAAGAGACTCAGAGACTAATTCAGGCTTTTTGATGAAAATCATAGACTCTTTTTTTTTTTTTTTTTTTTAAACCAAAAAAAGCTTACAGCACCTGGTATTCCCAGGCGGTCTCCCATCCAAGTACTAACCAGGCCCGACCCTGCTTAGCTTCCGAGATCAGACGAGATCGGGCGTTCTCAAAGTGGTATGGCCGTAAGCGAAATCTGCTGCCAAAAACGGGCCTTTTGAAGAAATTCATATACTTTGACTCTGCTACAAGACCTGGCATTTTGAAGAGACTCAGAGACTAATTCAGGCTTTTTGATGAAAATCATAGACTCTTTTTTTTTTTTTTTTTTTTTTAAACCAAAAAAAGCTTACAGCACCTGGTATTCCCAGGCGGTCTCCCATCCAAGTACTAACCAGGCCCGACCCTGCTTAGCTTCCGAGATCAGACGAGATCGGGCGTTCTCAAAGTGGTATGGCCGTAAGCGAAATCTGCTGCCAAAAACCGGCCTTTTGAAGAAATTCATAGACTTTTTCAGGCTTTCTGAAGTAGACTATACTGCCAAGACCTGGCATTTTGAAGAGACTCAGAGACTATTTCAGGCTTTTTGAAGAAAATCATAGACTCTTTTTTTTTTTTTTTTTTTTTTTAACCAAAAAAAGCTTACAGCACCTGGTATTCCCAGGCGGTCTCCCATCCAAGTACTAACCAGGCCCGACCCTGCTTAGCTTCCGAGATCAGACGAGATCGGGCGTTCTCAAAGTGGTATGGCCGTAAGCGAAATCTGCTGCCAAAAACGGGCCTTTTGAAGAAATTCATATACTTTGACTCTGCTACAAGACCTGGCATTTTGAAGAGACTCAGAGACTAATTCAGGCTTTTTGATGAAAATCATAGACTCTTTTTTTTTTTTTTTTTTTTTAAACCAAAAAAAGCTTACAGCACCTGGTATTCCCAGGCGGTCTCCCATCCAAGTACTAACCAGGCCCGACCCTGCTTAGCTTCCGAGATCAGACGAGATCGGGCGTTCTCAAAGTGGTATGGCCGTAAGCGAAATCTGCTGCCAAAAACCGGCCTTTTGAAGAAATTCATAGACTTTTTCAGGCTTTCTGAAGTAGACTATACTGCCAAGACCTGGCATTTTGAAGAGACTCAGAGATTATTTCAGGCTTTTTGAAGAAAATCATAGACTCTTTTTTTTTTTTTTTTTTTTTTAAACCAAAAAAAGCTTACAGCACCTGGTATTCCCAGGCGGTCTCCCATCCAAGTACTAACCAGGCCCGACCCTGCTTAGCTTCCGAGATCAGACGAGATCGGGCGTTCTCAAAGTGGTATGGCCGTAAGCGAAATCTGCTGCCAAAAACGGGCCTTTTGAAGAAATTCATATACTTTGACTCTGCTACAAGACCTGGCTTTTTGAAGAAACTCAGAGACTAATTCAGGCTTTTTGAAGAAATTCATAGACTTTTTCAGGCTTTCTGAAGTAGACTATACTGCCAAGACCTGGCATTTTGAAGAGACTCAGAGATTATTTCAGGCTTTTTGAAGAAAATCATAGACTCTTTTTTTTTTTTTTTTTTTTTTTAACCAAAAACAGCTTACAGCACCTGGTATTCCCAGGCGGTCTCCCATCCAAGTACTAACCAGGCCCGACCCTGCTTAGCTTCCGAGATCAGACGAGATCGGGCGTTCTCAAAGTGGTATGGCCGTAAGCGAAAACTGCTGCCAAAAACGGGCCTTTTGAAGAAATTCATATACTTTGACTCTGCTACAAGACCTGGCATTTTGAAGAGACTCAGAGACTAATTCAGGCTTTTTGATGAAAATCATAGACTCTTTTTTTTTTTTTTTTTTTTTAAACCAAAAAAAGCTTACAGCACCTGGTATTCCCAGGCGGTCTCCCATCCAAGTACTAACCAGGCCCGACCCTGCTTAGCTTCCGAGATCAGACGAGATCGGGCGTTCTCAAAGTGGTATGGCCGTAAGCGAAATCTGCTGCCAAAAACCGGCCTTTTGAAGAAATTCATATACTTTGACTCTGCTACAAGACCTGGCATTTTGAAGAGACTCAGAGACTAATTCAGGCTTTTTGATGAAAATCATAGACTCTTTTTTTTTTTTTTTTTTTTTTAAACCAAAAAAAGCTTACAGCACCTGGTATTCCCAGGCGGTCTCCCATCCAAGTACTAACCAGGCCCGACCCTGCTTAGCTTCCGAGATCAGACGAGATCGGGCGTTCTCAAAGTGGTATGGCCGTAAGCGAAATCTGCTGCCAAAAACGGGCCTTTTGAAGAAATTCATAGACTTTGACTCTGCTACAAGACCTGGCTTTTTGAAGAAACTCAGAGACTAATTCAGGCTTTTTGATGAAAATCATAGACTCTTTTTTTTTTTTTTTTTTTTTTAAACCAAAAAAAGCTTACAGCACCTGGTATTCCCAGGCGGTCTCCCATCCAAGTACTAACCAGGCCCGACCCTGCTTAGCTTCCGAGATCAGACGAGATCGGGCGTTCTTTTTTTTTTTTTTTTTTTTTTTTTTTTATTATCAAAAAGTACAAAATAATATTTACATAACTCATATTTCATACATTACACCATCAAGCTTCTGACATGTTATGTCTATTTAGCTTAGAAAGCATAATCTTTGGATTTACATTACGTCACTTGAACAAAACCAAAAAACAAACCCATTACCCAACTTAAACATAACCATGTCTTTTCAAAATTTTAAACTCAACCCTTCTTCTGTACATATAAATCCACTTTCTTCTACAAATGCTTTTTCAAATTCATCTTTGCTTAGGCATTTCCACATTATATACACATTCTTTCTAACAACACTCTTGAACATTTCAGTCACATCCACTTTCTTTCTATCATAGTATGCCATATTCCTCCTCACCCATATTGCATACCTTGCGTTACTCAAAATTAAATTCCATAAGTTCACCTTATTGTCCTTATAATTTGTACTTTCACCAAATAAAAACATTTTTTTCCACTCATCCCCTTCTACCTCTTTTCCCATTCCGTCTTTTATCAGTTTTTTCATTTTTACATGAAACTCCTTAAGCTCCTTACACTCAAAGAAAATGTGCATCAGAGTTTCTGGCTCTGTCCCACATACATCACATTCTCTACTCACATTTTTATTCATTTGATGAATTACCACCTTTGTATATATTCTGTTATGTCTTAGCTTAAAGTCCAAATTCTCACAATCCAGCCCATTGTACTTTACATTTAAGTTTCTCCAGATTGTCTTTTCTTTCAAATCAGGAAAAAGTCTTGGCCATACCGCCTCTGATGCGGGCGCTTTGATTTCCTTTCTGACCATTATTTTATATACTGTTTTCACATTTATCTCCCACAAAAACCTTTTTCTCCCATTTTCCACAATATACATTTCAGGCATTCCCCAATCCCCCACTTTAGCAGTTTCTCTTTCAATCCCTTCTACCCACTTTTCAGGCAGACTTTTTTTAATGTTTTCACATTCACTGTCCACTTTTGCTTTCTCAATTTCATCATCCCACCCCACCACACAGTCATATATTGCCCTATTCGGTAAAAACCCTTTCACATATTCATAAGCCAAGTCTTTTACTTTCCGTACCCCCGCTCTCATGAACAGCCTGTTGTAGAGCATTTTCCCTCCCCTCTTTATTCTTGGGTTCAGGAAAATTGGCTGATTGTGTATTTGGTTTATGTTTTCACATTCATAATTTACATTCACCACAAATTCAGCCCATGCAGTAAACACTTCTTGATAAAACAAAGGCAGTTTTTCAATCATTGGCTTTTTTAAAACCATGAACACTCCTTCCTCACCACATCCTCCACCTTCATTTAAATATTTTCTCATATACCCCTTCCATCCATATTCTACTTTTCCACATAAATACTTTTTTATAGTTTTCACTCTTATTGCCTTCCTTTTGACATCTAAATCTATCAACTTCAACCCCCCCTCGCTGTAATCTGCTATTAATGTTTTTGCTGATATTTTCACTCCTTTCCCACCCCACACAAAATTATTCACAGCCTCTTTTATTCCATTTAACACCCAGTCAGGTAAATCAATTACTCCCATCACATAATTACATTTAGTTAACAATAAAGAATTAACCACTACCACCTTGCCTCTTAGTCTTAATTCCCTTAGTCTCCAAAACTGTAACACTTGCTTGATTTTGTTTAGCACTCCTGTCCATGTTGCATCTCTTGCCTCTTTTGCATTCTCTCCTACATTCACCCCTAGAATCTTTATAAAATCTGTTGTTATTTTAAATGGAACATCTGACCCTTCCACCATCACTCCTCCTATACTCATTATTTCTGATTTTCCCACATTTATTTTTGCACCTGACGCTTTCCCATATTTTTCCATCTGTTTTCTAATTGTATGTATGCTCTCTATATCCCTAACTGTAAAAGTTGTATCATCTGCATATTGATGTATTACACTCAATCCCCCATTTGGTATTTGAATACCTTTTATTTCTTTATCTTTCTTGATGAGTGTCGCCAGCGGCTCAGCTGTTATTGAATACAATATTGCTGACAGCGGACAACCTTGCCTTACTGACCTCTCTAACGGAAAGGGGTCAGTTAATATCCCGTTAACTTTAACACAACTTTTAGCATTTTCATATATTAATTTTATCCACTTTTGCATCCTCTCTCCAAACCCAAATCTCCCCATTGTCTGTTCTATAAAGCTATGTTCCACCCTGTCAAACGCCTTATTTAAGTCTATAGATAAAATCAATCCTCCTTTCCCATCTTTCCCCATCCCTTCTACTACGTCCCTTATTGTGCAAATTGTATCTGTGATGTCTCTTCCCTTTATGCTATAAGCTTGGCTTGGTGATACTATTGACCCTACTACCTCTTTTATCCTATTTGCCAGCACTTTTGTCAGTATTTTATAATCAGTGTTTAAAAGACTCAAGGGCCTATAATTTTCTAGCTTCAGTGAGCTTCCTTTATTTTTATATATTATTGTGATTACTCCTAGCCCCATAGACTCTGACATTTCCCCTCTCTCTTCCATTCTCCTATACACCTTCCACAATATTGGCGCTACCGTCTCTACAAAGGTCTTATAAAACTCGTGCGTTATACCGTCTGAGCCCGGGCTTTTATTCTTCTTTGTCTGTTGTATTGCTTCTTTTATTTCTTCGATGCCTATGTCTCTTTCACACATATTTTTCTCATCTTCACTTAACCTTGCACTCACAGTGTTTAAAACTTCCTCCACACACTCCTGTTTTACCCCTTCTTTCTTAAATAATTTCTTATAAAATATTTCTACTTCTCTTATTATCTCCACATAATCAGTAATCTTATCCCCTTTTTCATTTTCCAGCTCTGTTATATGCTTTTTCCTCTGTTTTTTCTTTTCTAAGTTTAGAAAGAACTTTGTGCTTCTCTCTCCTTCTAACGCATACTGCGCTCTACTCCTTATTATTGCACCCTTATTTTTGTCTTTTTCATACTCTTCTATTTCTGCTTTTATCTGTGCAAACCTCTCTTTATCTTGTCCAGGATTACTTTCTATTTTTTCTGCTTCCCTCTTCAATTCATTTTCCATTTCCTCTACTTTACTCCTTCTCATAAACTCCCTTTGTTTTGCATATCTAATACTTCTTTTTCTAATTTTCTCTTTCATTTTTTCCCACCACTCACATACATTTTCATCAAATAATGGATTTTGCATTTCATAATTTATACATTTTCTGATATTTCCTTTGTATGCCTCTTCTTTTAGCAAATCTGCATTCAAACACCACATTCCCCCTCTCCCCCCCTCCCTCTGCTCCCCAATTACATCAATTTTTACCATCATCATAGCATGATCACTTATTCCCACAAACTTATATGTCACATTTTTTACATATTTTAACATTTCTCTTTTAGTTAAACACAAGTCTATACGACTTTGTTTCAAAACTCCCATCACCAATTGTCTTCTAGAGAATTCTTTTTTGTACGGATTCTCTTCCCTCCATACATCAACCATGTCCTCATTTTGCATGCATTCAGTTAGGTATTTTCTGGATGTATCTGACTTAAAGTTTGCGCTACTTGACGCGTCTAGTCTTGTGCACCATACATTAAAGTCTCCAACCACTATACAGTTGCCTTTGCACAATGGTTTCATTTCTTTAAAGACTTCTTTTCTTTCATTTTCAATGTTAGGTGCATAAAGGTTTATCAGCCTGAAAAGTTCATTGTGAAACACAAATTCAGTCACTAACAGTCTCCCATTACCATCCTTGTATACTTGCTTCACATTGCTTATTCTGTCTCCTTTTATCAGGGTTGCCACTCCTCGGGCTTTTGCATTCCCGTGATTGACAAAAATATCCCCTTCCCACCTCTTTCTTATGTTGTCCATTATGTCATCAGACCAGTGTGTCTCTTGCAAACAGAGTATATCGCCTTTTAGTAATCCCTTCACCTTCTCAAACTTATTCTCATCTCTTAATCCATTGCTATTCAAACAGGCAATGTTCATAATGCCCCACATGGCAAATATTATAGTTTTGAGATAATTAGCTCTCATTTTGATACATCCAGGCACTTACTTTCTGCAGTGTGCTCCTCCATTTCTTTCTTCTTTCTTTTCTTCTGCACTCTCTTTCCGTCACTTGTGTCCATCTCCTCGTCCTCGTCCTCGATTCTCGCTAGGCTCTCTGGCACCTCTTTCTCTCCTTCACCTCCCTCCGCCTGACTTTTGGTGCTGTCATCCTCATGACTCTCGTCATCACCTTTTGCTGTCTCCCCTTCTCCGCCTTCACACTCCAGGTCCTTCTTTGCCATCTCCTTTCCTGGCTCTGTTCTCCTTTCTTTCTTTTCTCTCTCTCTCCGTCTTCGCCGTGGATCCTCTTCCTCTTGACTACTCACGTTCTCAGTAGCTCTCCACTCTCCTGATCTCTCTTCCCCACTCCATGTGTCCCTTTTCTCTTCTTCTGCAGTCGTTTCAGCTTCCTCTTCTTCGGTCTCCACCTCCTCGTCCACCTCATACAGATCCTCATACTCCCTCTCATCGCTGTTTTCCTCACCCACCTCCGCCGGTGTTTCACACACACATAATCCTGGCCGCATATTGCACATATTGCAGTTCGCCTCCTTGCACTCTCTCGCGTAATGGCCCTGCTTGTCACATTTAAAACATCTGAAGCTCGGACAGTCCCTTACAATGTGACCTGGCTGAATGCACAGGCGGCAGACTTTCACTTGCCTGTCATGGATTACTCTGAAGTGCTCCGTCCCTCCCAATGTCTCAAACTTCGTTGAATACGGCAGCGATTTTACCGCATCATTGAATTTCACTTTTAAAAATCTTGTCCCATCCGCGATATCCGTCCCCGGCCACATTCTCCTCTTCACTCTTGAGACCGCTTTAACTCCCCATTCCGACAGCTTTCTCAGTATATCCTCGTCCTGTATGTACATTGGCAGACCGAGGAACGAGACCACCATCTCCATACAGTCCACCTCTTTTGCCATCACCCGACTTTTCTTTATCCTCAGTCCATCCAGCAACTTCTCCTTTCCTTTTTCCTCTTCCATTGTCAGCTCATATTCTTTCGGTGTTTTGTACCTGCACCCGATCACCACACCGCATTCTTCTCTCACCTTCTTCAGCAACTCCATCATCGTTATTCTATCTTCTCCTTCTATTTCCACCAGCACTGTGAGCTTCTTTTCATAATTCCTTCCTCTTTTATCCAGTTCTCCGTCTTTTTCTCTCATGTTCCTTTTCTCCAGGCCTCTTCCCGCCTCCATTTTGTCTCCTAGCGTTGTAGCTTTTTCAGCACGTAAAGTATTTATCCCCAAACAGCAAAACGCTGTTTGGGGAGTAAATAACCCCACTGCACACCAGTCCCCCTTTTTTTAAAGGGTTATTTTTAGATAAAGGCTTCTATGAACAGTTCTCAAACTCACAATACTCTTTGTTTGCTCTCTCCTGCTAGCTGTACCACTTCCTGCTTCCACTAGGGCGTTCTCAAAGTGGTATGGCCGTAAGCGAAATCTGCTGCCAAAAACCGGCCTTTTGAAGAAATTCATAGACTTTTTCAGGCTTTCTGAAGTAGACTATACTGCCAAGACCTGGCATTTTGAAGAGACTCAGAGATTATTTCAGGCTTTTTGAAGAAAATCATAGACTCTTTTTTTTTTTTTTTTTTTTTTTAACCAAAAAAAGCTTACAGCACCTGGTATTCCCAGGCGGTCTCCCATCCAAGTACTAACCAGGCCCGACCCTGCTTAGCTTCCGAGATCAGACGAGATCGGGCGTTCTCAAAGTGGTATGGCCGTAAGCGAAATCTGCTGCCAAAAACGGGCCTTTTGAAGAAATTAATATACTTTGACTCTGCTACAAGACCTGGCTTTTTGAAGAAACTCAGAGACTAATTCAGGCTTTTTGAAGAAATTCATAGACTTTTTCAGGCTTTCTGAAGTAGACTATACTGCCAAGACCTGGCATTTTGAAGAGACTCAGAGATTATTTCAGGCTTTTTGAAGAAAATCATAGACTCTTTTTTTTTTTTTTTTTTTTTTTAACCAAAAACAGCTTACAGCACCTGGTATTCCCAGGCGGTCTCCCATCCAAGTACTAACCAGGCCCGACCCTGCTTAGCTTCCGAGATCAGACGAGATCGGGCGTTCTCAAAGTGGTATGGCCGTAAGCGAAAACTGCTGCCAAAAACGGGCCTTTTGAAGAAATTCATATACTTTGACTCTGCTACAAGACCTGGCATTTTGAAGAGACTCAGAGACTAATTCAGGCTTTTTGATGAAAATCATAGACTCTTTTTTTTTTTCTTTTTTTTTTAAACCAAAAAAAGCTTACAGCACCTGGTATTCCCAGGCGGTCTCCCATCCAAGTACTAACCAGGCCCGACCCTGCTTAGCTTCCGAGATCAGACGAGATCGGGCGTTCTCAAAGTGGTATGGCCGTAAGCGAAATCTGCTGCCAAAAACCGGCCTTTTGAAGAAATTCATATACTTTGACTCTGCTACAAGACCTGGCATTTTGAAGAGACTCAGAGACTAATTCAGGCTTTTTGATGAAAATCATAGACTCTTTTTTTTTTTTTTTTTTTTTTAAACCAAAAAAAGCTTACAGCACCTGGTATTCCCAGGCGGTCTCCCATCCAAGTACTAACCAGGCCCGACCCTGCTTAGCTTCCGAGATCAGACGAGATCGGGCGTTCTCAAAGTGGTATGGCCGTAAGCGAAATCTGCTGCCAAAAACGGGCCTTTTGAAGAAATTCATAGACTTTGACTCTGCTACAAGACCTGGCTTTTTGAAGAAACTCAGAGACTAATTCAGGCTTTTTGATGAAAATCATAGACTCTTTTTTTTTTTTTTTTTTTTTTAAACCAAAAAAAGCTTACAGCACCTGGTATTCCCAGGCGGTCTCCCATCCAAGTACTAACCAGGCCCGACCCTGCTTAGCTTCCGAGATCAGACGAGATCGGGCGTTCTCAAAGTGGTATGGCCGTAAGCGAAATCTGCTGCCAAAAACCGGCCTTTTGAAGAAATTCATAGACTTTTTCAGGCTTTCTGAAGTAGACTATACTGCCAAGACCTGGCATTTTGAAGAGACTCAGAGATTATTTCAGGCTTTTTGAAGAAAATCATAGACTCTTTTTTTTTTTTTTTTTTTTTTTTAACCAAAAAAAGCTTACAGCACCTGGTATTCCCAGGCGGTCTCCCATCCAAGTACTAACCAGGCCCGACCCTGCTTAGCTTCCGAGATCAGACGAGATCGGGCGTTCTCAAAGTGGTATGGCCGTAAGCGAAATCTGCTGCCAAAAACGGGCCTTTTGAAGAAATTCATATACTTTGACTCTGCTACAAGACCTGGCATTTTGAAGAGACTCAGAGACTAATTCAGGCTTTTTGATGAAAATCATAGACTCTTTTTTTTTTTTTTTTTTTTTAAACCAAAAAAAGCTTACAGCACCTGGTATTCCCAGGCGGTCTCCCATCCAAGTACTAACCAGGCCCGACCCTGCTTAGCTTCCGAGATCAGACGAGATCGGGCGTTCTCAAAGTGGTATGGCCGTAAGCGAAATCTGCTGCCAAAAACCGGCCTTTTGAAGAAATTCATAGACTTTTTCAGGCTTTCTGAAGTAGACTATACTGCCAAGACCTGGCATTTTGAAGAGACTCAGAGATTATTTCAGGCTTTTTGAAGAAAATCATAGACTCTTTTTTTTTTTTTTTTTTTTTTTAACCAAAAACAGCTTACAGCACCTGGTATTCCCAGGCGGTCTCCCATCCAAGTACTAACCAGGCCCGACCCTGCTTAGCTTCCGAGATCAGACGAGATCGGGCGTTCTCAAAGTGGTATGGCCGTAAGCGAAAACTGCTGCCAAAAACGGGCCTTTTGAAGAAATTCATATACTTTGACTCTGCTACAAGACCTGGCATTTTGAAGAGACTCAGAGACTAATTCAGGCTTTTTGATGAAAATCATAGACTCTTTTTTTTTTTTTTTTTTTTTAAACCAAAAAAAGCTTACAGCACCTGGTATTCCCAGGCGGTCTCCCATCCAAGTACTAACCAGGCCCGACCCTGCTTAGCTTCCGAGATCAGACGAGATCGGGCGTTCTCAAAGTGGTATGGCCGTAAGCGAAATCTGCTGCCAAAAACCGGCCTTTTGAAGAAATTCATATACTTTGACTCTGCTACAAGACCTGGCATTTTGAAGAGACTCAGAGACTAATTCAGGCTTTTTGATGAAAATCATAGACTCTTTTTTTTTTTTTTTTTTTTTTAAACCAAAAAAAGCTTACAGCACCTGGTATTCCCAGGCGGTCTCCCATCCAAGTACTAACCAGGCCCGACCCTGCTTAGCTTCCGAGATCAGACGAGATCGGGCGTTCTCAAAGTGGTATGGCCGTAAGCGAAATCTGCTGCCAAAAACGGGCCTTTTGAAGAAATTCATAGACTTTGACTCTGCTACAAGACCTGGCTTTTTGAAGAAACTCAGAGACTAATTCAGGCTTTTTGATGAAAATCATAGACTCTTTTTTTTTTTTTTTTTTTTTTAAACCAAAAAAAGCTTACAGCACCTGGTATTCCCAGGCGGTCTCCCATCCAAGTACTAACCAGGCCCGACCCTGCTTAGCTTCCGAGATCAGACGAGATCGGGCGTTCTCAAAGTGGTATGGCCGTAAGCGA
This sequence comes from Phoxinus phoxinus, assembly GCF_949152265.1. Lineage (NCBI taxonomy): Eukaryota > Metazoa > Chordata > Actinopteri > Cypriniformes > Leuciscidae > Phoxinus > Phoxinus phoxinus. The sequence continues at coordinate 53,338,957 of NC_136876.1, forward strand.
AATCTGCTGCCAAAAACCGGCCTTTTGAAGAAATTCATAGACTTTTTCAGGCTTTCTGAAGTAGACTATACTGCCAAGACCTGGCATTTTGAAGAGACTCAGAGATTATTTCAGGCTTTTTGAAGAAAATCATAGACTCTTTTTTTTTTTTTTTTTTTTTTTTTTAAACCAAAAAAAGCTTACAGCACCTGGTATTCCCAGGCGGTCTCCCATCCAAGTACTAACCAGGCCCGACCCTGCTTAGCTTCCGAGATCAGACGAGATCGGGCGTTCTCAAAGTGGTATGGCCGTAAGCGAAATCTGCTGCCAAAAACGGGCCTTTTGAAGAAATTCATATACTTTGACTCTGCTACAAGACCTGGCTTTTTGAAGAAACTCAGAGACTAATTCAGGCTTTTTGAAGAAATTCATAGACTTTTTCAGGCTTTCTGAAGTAGACTATACTGCCAAGACCTGGCATTTTGAAGAGACTCAGAGATTATTTCAGGCTTTTTGAAGAAAATCATAGACTCTTTTTTTTTTTTTTTTTTTTTTAAACCAAAAAAAGCTTACAGCACCTGGTATTCCCAGGCGGTCTCCCATCCAAGTACTAACCAGGCCCGACCCTGCTTAGCTTCCGAGATCAGACGAGATCGGGCGTTCTCAAAGTGGTATGGCCGTAAGCGAAAACTGCTGCCAAAAACGGGCCTTTTGAAGAAATTCATATACTTTGACTCTGCTACAAGACCTGGCATTTTGAAGAGACTCAGAGACTAATTCAGGCTTTTTGATGAAAATCATAGACTCTTTTTTTTTTTTTTTTTTTTTAAACCAAAAAAAGCTTACAGCACCTGGTATTCCCAGGCGGTCTCCCATCCAAGTACTAACCAAGCCCGACCCTGCTTAGCTTCCGAGATCAGACGAGATCGGGCGTTCTCAAAGTGGTATGGCCGTAAGCGAAATCTGCTGCCAAAAACCGGCCTTTTGAAGAAATTCATATACTTTGACTCTGCTACAAGACCTGGCATTTTGAAGAGACTCAGAGACTAATTCAGGCTTTTTGATGAAAATCATAGACTCTTTTTTTTTTTTTTTTTTTTTTAAACCAAAAAAAGCTTACAGCACCTGGTATTCCCAGGCGGTCTCCCATCCAAGTACTAACCAGGCCCGACCCTGCTTAGCTTCCGAGATCAGACGAGATCGGGCGTTCTCAAAGTGGTATGGCCGTAAGCGAAATCTGCTGCCAAAAACGGGCCTTTTGAAGAAATTCATATACTTTGACTCTGCTACAAGACCTGGCTTTTTGAAGAAACTCAGAGACTAATTCAGGCTTTTTGAAGAAATTCATAGACTTTTTCAGGCTTTCTGAAGTAGACTATACTGCCAAGACCTGGCATTTTGAAGAGACTCAGAGATTATTTCAGGCTTTTTGAAGAAAATCATAGACTCTTTTTTTTTTTTTTTTTTTTTTAAACCAAAAAAAGCTTACAGCACCTGGTATTCCCAGGCGGTCTCCCATCCAAGTACTAACCAGGCCCGACCCTGCTTAGCTTCCGAGATCAGACGAGATCGGGCGTTCTCAAAGTGGTATGGCCGTAAGCGAAATCTGCTGCCAAAAACGGGCCTTTTGAAGAAATTCATATACTTTGACTCTGCTACAAGACCTGGCTTTTTGAAGAAACTCAGAGACTAATTCAGGCTTTTTGAAGAAATTCATAGACTTTTTCAGGCTTTCTGAAGTAGACTATACTGCCAAGACCTGGCATTTTGAAGAGACTCAGAGATTATTTCAGGCTTTTTGAAGAAAATCATAGACTCTTTTTTTTTTTTTTTTTTTTTTAAACCAAAAAAAGCTTACAGCACCTGGTATTCCCAGGCGGTCTCCCATCCAAGTACTAACCAGGCCCGACCCTGCTTAGCTTCCGAGATCAGACGAGATCGGGCGTTCTCAAAGTGGTATGGCCGTAAGCGAAAACTGCTGCCAAAAACGGGCCTTTTGAAGAAATTCATATACTTTGACTCTGCTACAAGACCTGGCATTTTGAAGAGACTCAGAGACTAATTCAGGCTTTTTGATGAAAATCATAGACTCTTTTTTTTTTTTTTTTTTTTTAAACCAAAAAAAGCTTACAGCACCTGGTATTCCCAGGCGGTCTCCCATCCAAGTACTAACCAGGCCCGACCCTGCTTAGCTTCCGAGATCAGACGAGATCGGGCGTTCTCAAAGTGGTATGGCCGTAAGCGAAATCTGCTGCCAAAAACCGGCCTTTTGAAGAAATTCATAGACTTTTTCAGGCTTTCTGAAGTAGACTATACTGCCAAGACCTGGCATTTTGAAGAGACTCAGAGATTATTTCAGGCTTTTTGAAGAAAATCATAGACTCTTTTTTTTTTTTTTTTTTTTTTAAACCAAAAAAAGCTTACAGCACCTGGTATTCCCAGGCGGTCTCCCATCCAAGTACTAACCAGGCCCGACCCTGCTTAGCTTCCGAGATCAGACGAGATCGGGCGTTCTCAAAGTGGTATGGCCGTAAGCGAAATCTGCTGCCAAAAACGGGCCTTTTGAAGAAATTCATATACTTTGACTCTGCTACAAGACCTGGCTTTTTGAAGAAACTCAGAGACTAATTCAGGCTTTTTGAAGAAATTCATAGACTTTTTCAGGCTTTCTGAAGTAGACTATACTGCCAAGACCTGGCATTTTGAAGAGACTCAGAGATTATTTCAGGCTTTTTGAAGAAAATCATAGACTCTTTTTTTTTTTTTTTTTTTTTTAAACCAAAAAAAGCTTACAGCACCTGGTATTCCCAGGCGGTCTCCCATCCAAGTACTAACCAGGCCCGACCCTGCTTAGCTTCCGAGATCAGACGAGATCGGGCGTTCTCAAAGTGGTATGGCCGTAAGCGAAAACTGCTGCCAAAAACGGGCCTTTTGAAGAAATTCATATACTTTGACTCTGCTACAAGACCTGGCATTTTGAAGAGACTCAGAGACTAATTCAGGCTTTTTGATGAAAATCATAGACTCTTTTTTTTTTTTTTTTTTTTTAAACCAAAAAAAGCTTACAGCACCTGGTATTCCCAGGCGGTCTCCCATCCAAGTACTAACCAGGCCCGACCCTGCTTAGCTTCCGAGATCAGACGAGATCGGGCGTTCTCAAAGTGGTATGGCCGTAAGCGAAATCTGCTGCCAAAAACCGGCCTTTTGAAGAAATTCATATACTTTGACTCTGCTACAAGACCTGGCATTTTGAAGAGACTCAGAGACTAATTCAGGCTTTTTGATGAAAATCATAGACTCTTTTTTTTTTTTTTTTTTTTTTAAACCAAAAAAAGCTTACAGCACCTGGTATTCCCAGGCGGTCTCCCATCCAAGTACTAACCAGGCCCGACCCTGCTTAGCTTCCGAGATCAGACGAGATCGGGCGTTCTCAAAGTGGTATGGCCGTAAGCGAAATCTGCTGCCAAAAACCGGCCTTTTGAAGAAATTCATAGACTTTTTCAGGCTTTCTGAAGTAGACTATACTGCCAAGACCTGGCATTTTGAAGAGACTCAGAGATTATTTCAGGCTTTTTGAAGAAAATCATAGACTTTTTTTTTTTTTTTTTTTTTTTTAAACCAAAAAAAGCTTACAGCACCTGGTATTCCCAGGCGGTCTCCCATCCAAGTACTAACCAGGCCCGACCCTGCTTAGCTTCCGAGATCAGACGAGATCGGGCGTTCTCAAAGTGGTATGGCCGTAAGCGAAATCTGCTGCCAAAAACCGGCCTTTTGAAGAAATTCATATACTTTGACTCTGCTACAAGACCTGGCATTTTGAAGAGACTCAGAGACTAATTCAGGCTTTTTGATGAAAATCATAGACTCTTTTTTTTTTTTTTTTTTTTTTAAACCAAAAAAAGCTTACAGCACCTGGTATTCCCAGGCGGTCTCCCATCCAAGTACTAACCAGGCCCGACCCTGCTTAGCTTCCGAGATCAGACGAGATCGGGCGTTCTCAAAGTGGTATGGCCGTAAGCGAAATCTGCTGCCAAAAACGGGCCTTTTGAAGAAATTCATAGACTTTGACTCTGCTACAAGACCTGGCTTTTTGAAGAAACTCAGAGACTAATTCAGGCTTTTTGATGAAAATCATAGACTCTTTTTTTTTTTTTTTTTTTTTTTAAACCAAAAAAAGCTTACAGCACCTGGTATTCCCAGGCGGTCTCCCATCCAAGTACTAACCAGGCCCGACCCTGCTTAGCTTCCGAGATCAGACGAGATCGGGCGTTCTCAAAGTGGTATGGCCGTAAGCGAAATCTGCTGCCAAAAACCGGCCTTTTGAAGAAATTCATAGACTTTTTCAGGCTTTCTGAAGTAGACTATACTGCCAAGACCTGGCATTTTGAAGAGACTCAGAGATTATTTCAGGCTTTTTGAAGAAAATCATAGACTCTTTTTTTTTTTTTTTTTTTTTTTAAACCAAAAAAAGCTTACAGCACCTGGTATTCCCAGGCGGTCTCCCATCCAAGTACTAACCAGGCCCGACCCTGCTTAGCTTCCGAGATCAGACGAGATCGGGCGTTCTCAAAGTGGTATGGCCGTAAGCGAAATCTGCTGCCAAAAACGGGCCTTTTGAAGAAATTCATATACTTTGACTCTGCTACAAGACCTGGCTTTTTGAAGAAACTCAGAGACTAATTCAGGCTTTTTGAAGAAATTCATAGACTTTTTCAGGCTTTCTGAAGTAGACTATACTGCCAAGACCTGGCATTTTGAAGAGACTCAGAGATTATTTCAGGCTTTTTGAAGAAAATCATAGACTCTTTTTTTTTTTTTTTTTTTTTTAAACCAAAAAAAGCTTACAGCACCTGGTATTCCCAGGCGGTCTCCCATCCAAGTACTAACCAGGCCCGACCCTGCTTAGCTTCCGAGATCAGACGAGATCGGGCGTTCTCAAAGTGGTATGGCCGTAAGCGAAAACTGCTGCCAAAAACGGGCCTTTTGAAGAAATTCATATACTTTGACTCTGCTACAAGACCTGGCATTTTGAAGAGACTCAGAGACTAATTCAGGCTTTTTGATGAAAATCATAGACTCTTTTTTTTTTTTTTTTTTTTTAAACCAAAAAAAGCTTACAGCACCTGGTATTCCCAGGCGGTCTCCCATCCAAGTACTAACCAGGCCCGACCCTGCTTAGCTTCCGAGATCAGACGAGATCGGGCGTTCTCAAAGTGGTATGGCCGTAAGCGAAATCTGCTGCCAAAAACCGGCCTTTTGAAGAAATTCATAGACTTTTTCAGGCTTTCTGAAGTAGACTATACTGCCAAGACCTGGCATTTTGAAGAGACTCAGAGATTATTTCAGGCTTTTTGAAGAAAATCATAGACTCTTTTTTTTTTTTTTTTTTTTTTAAACCAAAAAAAGCTTACAGCACCTGGTATTCCCAGGCGGTCTCCCATCCAAGTACTAACCAGGCCCGACCCTGCTTAGCTTCCGAGATCAGACGAGATCGGGCGTTCTCAAAGTGGTATGGCCGTAAGCGAAATCTGCTGCCAAAAACGGGCCTTTTGAAGAAATTCATATACTTTGACTCTGCTACAAGACCTGGCTTTTTGAAGAAACTCAGAGACTAATTCAGGCTTTTTGAAGAAATTCATAGACTTTTTCAGGCTTTCTGAAGTAGACTATACTGCCAAGACCTGGCATTTTGAAGAGACTCAGAGATTATTTCAGGCTTTTTGAAGAAAATCATAGACTCTTTTTTTTTTTTTTTTTTTTTTAAACCAAAAAAAGCTTACAGCACCTGGTATTCCCAGGCGGTCTCCCATCCAAGTACTAACCAGGCCCGACCCTGCTTAGCTTCCGAGATCAGACGAGATCGGGCGTTCTCAAAGTGGTATGGCCGTAAGCGAAAACTGCTGCCAAAAACGGGCCTTTTGAAGAAATTCATATACTTTGACTCTGCTACAAGACCTGGCATTTTGAAGAGACTCAGAGACTAATTCAGGCTTTTTGATGAAAATCATAGACTCTTTTTTTTTTTTTTTTTTTTTAAACCAAAAAAAGCTTACAGCACCTGGTATTCCCAGGCGGTCTCCCATCCAAGTACTAACCAGGCCCGACCCTGCTTAGCTTCCGAGATCAGACGAGATCGGGCGTTCTCAAAGTGGTATGGCCGTAAGCGAAATCTGCTGCCAAAAACCGGCCTTTTGAAGAAATTCATATACTTTGACTCTGCTACAAGACCTGGCATTTTGAAGAGACTCAGAGACTAATTCAGGCTTTTTGATGAAAATCATAGACTCTTTTTTTTTTTTTTTTTTTTTTAAACCAAAAAAAGCTTACAGCACCTGGTATTCCCAGGCGGTCTCCCATCCAAGTACTAACCAGGCCCGACCCTGCTTAGCTTCCGAGATCAGACGAGATCGGGCGTTCTCAAAGTGGTATGGCCGTAAGCGAAATCTGCTGCCAAAAACCGGCCTTTTGAAGAAATTCATAGACTTTTTCAGGCTTTCTGAAGTAGACTATACTGCCAAGACCTGGCATTTTGAAGAGACTCAGAGATTATTTCAGGCTTTTTGAAGAAAATCATAGACTTTTTTTTTTTTTTTTTTTTTTTTTAAACCAAAAAAAGCTTACAGCACCTGGTATTCCCAGGCGGTCTCCCATCCAAGTACTAACCAGGCCCGACCCTGCTTAGCTTCCGAGATCAGACGAGATCGGGCGTTCTCAAAGTGGTATGGCCGTAAGCGAAATCTGCTGCCAAAAACCGGCCTTTTGAAGAAATTCATATACTTTGACTCTGCTACAAGACCTGGCATTTTGAAGAGACTCAGAGACTAATTCAGGCTTTTTGATGAAAATCATAGACTCTTTTTTTTTTTTTTTTTTTTTTAAACCAAAAAAAGCTTACAGCACCTGGTATTCCCAGGCGGTCTCCCATCCAAGTACTAACCAGGCCCGACCCTGCTTAGCTTCCGAGATCAGACGAGATCGGGCGTTCTCAAAGTGGTATGGCCGTAAGCGAAATCTGCTGCCAAAAACGGGCCTTTTGAAGAAATTCATAGACTTTGACTCTGCTACAAGACCTGGCTTTTTGAAGAAACTCAGAGACTAATTCAGGCTTTTTGATGAAAATCATAGACTCTTTTTTTTTTTTTTTTTTTTTTTAAACCAAAAAAAGCTTACAGCACCTGGTATTCCCAGGCGGTCTCCCATCCAAGTACTAACCAGGCCCGACCCTGCTTAGCTTCCGAGATCAGACGAGATCGGGCGTTCTCAAAGTGGTATGGCCGTAAGCGAAATCTGCTGCCAAAAACCGGCCTTTTGAAGAAATTCATAGACTTTTTCAGGCTTTCTGAAGTAGACTATACTGCCAAGACCTGGCATTTTGAAGAGACTCAGAGATTATTTCAGGCTTTTTGAAGAAAATCATAGACTCTTTTTTTTTTTTTTTTTTTTTTAAACCAAAAAAAGCTTACAGCACCTGGTATTCCCAGGCGGTCTCCCATCCAAGTACTAACCAGGCCCGACCCTGCTTAGCTTCCGAGATCAGACGAGATCGGGCGTTCTCAAAGTGGTATGGCCGTAAGCGAAATCTGCTGCCAAAAACGGGCCTTTTGAAGAAATTCATATACTTTGACTCTGCTACAAGACCTGGCTTTTTGAAGAAACTCAGAGACTAATTCAGGCTTTTTGAAGAAATTCATAGACTTTTTCAGGCTTTCTGAAGTAGACTATACTGCCAAGACCTGGCATTTTGAAGAGACTCAGAGATTATTTCAGGCTTTTTGAAGAAAATCATAGACTCTTTTTTTTTTTTTTTTTTTTTTAAACCAAAAAAAGCTTACAGCACCTGGTATTCCCAGGCGGTCTCCCATCCAAGTACTAACCAGGCCCGACCCTGCTTAGCTTCCGAGATCAGACGAGATCGGGCGTTCTCAAAGTGGTATGGCCGTAAGCGAAAACTGCTGCCAAAAACGGGCCTTTTGAAGAAATTCATATACTTTGACTCTGCTACAAGACCTGGCATTTTGAAGAGACTCAGAGACTAATTCAGGCTTTTTGATGAAAATCATAGACTCTTTTTTTTTTTTTTTTTTTTTAAACCAAAAAAAGCTTACAGCACCTGGTATTCCCAGGCGGTCTCCCATCCAAGTACTAACCAGGCCCGACCCTGCTTAGCTTCCGAGATCAGACGAGATCGGGCGTTCTCAAAGTGGTATGGCCGTAAGCGAAATCTGCTGCCAAAAACCGGCCTTTTGAAGAAATTCATATACTTTGACTCTGCTACAAGACCTGGCATTTTGAAGAGACTCAGAGACTAATTCAGGCTTTTTGATGAAAATCATAGACTCTTTTTTTTTTTTTTTTTTTTTTAAACCAAAAAAAGCTTACAGCACCTGGTATTCCCAGGCGGTCTCCCATCCAAGTACTAACCAGGCCCGACCCTGCTTAGCTTCCGAGATCAGACGAGATCGGGCGTTCTCAAAGTGGTATGGCCGTAAGCGAAATCTGCTGCCAAAAACCGGCCTTTTGAAGAAATTCATAGACTTTTTCAGGCTTTCTGAAGTAGACTATACTGCCAAGACCTGGCATTTTGAAGAGACTCAGAGATTATTTCAGGCTTTTTGAAGAAAATCATAGACTTTTTTTTTTTTTTTTTTTTTTTTAAACCAAAAAAAGCTTACAGCACCTGGTATTCCCAGGCGGTCTCCCATCCAAGTACTAACCAGGCCCGACCCTGCTTAGCTTCCGAGATCAGACGAGATCGGGCGTTCTCAAAGTGGTATGGCCGTAAGCGAAATCTGCTGCCAAAAACGGGCCTTTTGAAGAAATTCATATACTTTGACTCTGCTACAAGACCTGGCTTTTTGAAGAAACTCAGAGACTAATTCAGGCTTTTTGAAGAAATTCATAGACTTTTTCAGGCTTTCTGAAGTAGACTATACTGCCAAGACCTGGCATTTTGAAGAGACTCAGAGATTATTTCAGGCTTTTTGAAGAAAATCATAGACTCTTTTTTTTTTTTTTTTTTTTTTAAACCAAAAAAAGCTTACAGCACCTGGTATTCCCAGGCGGTCTCCCATCCAAGTACTAACCAGGCCCGACCCTGCTTAGCTTCCGAGATCAGACGAGATCGGGCGTTCTCAAAGTGGTATGGCCGTAAGCGAAATCTGCTGCCAAAAACGGGCCTTTTGAAGAAATTCATATACTTTGACTCTGCTACAAGACCTGGCTTTTTGAAGAAACTCAGAGACTAATTCAGGCTTTTTGAAGAAATTCATAGACTTTTTCAGGCTTTCTGAAGTAGACTATACTGCCAAGACCTGGCATTTTGAAGAGACTCAGAGATTATTTCAGGCTTTTTGAAGAAAATCATAGACTCTTTTTTTTTTTTTTTTTTTTTTAAACCAAAAAAAGCTTACAGCACCTGGTATTCCCAGGCGGTCTCCCATCCAAGTACTAACCAGGCCCGACCCTGCTTAGCTTCCGAGATCAGACGAGATCGGGCGTTCTCAAAGTGGTATGGCCGTAAGCGAAAACTGCTGCCAAAAACGGGCCTTTTGAAGAAATTCATATACTTTGACTCTGCTACAAGACCTGGCATTTTGAAGAGACTCAGAGACTAATTCAGGCTTTTTGATGAAAATCATAGACTCTTTTTTTTTTTTTTTTTTTTTAAACCAAAAAAAGCTTACAGCACCTGGTATTCCCAGGCGGTCTCCCATCCAAGTACTAACCAGGCCCGACCCTGCTTAGCTTCCGAGATCAGACGAGATCGGGCGTTCTCAAAGTGGTATGGCCGTAAGCGAAATCTGCTGCCAAAAACCGGCCTTTTGAAGAAATTCATATACTTTGACTCTGCTACAAGACCTGGCATTTTGAAGAGACTCAGAGACTAATTCAGGCTTTTTGATGAAAATCATAGACTCTTTTTTTTTTTTTTTTTTTTTTAAACCAAAAAAAGCTTACAGCACCTGGTATTCCCAGGCGGTCTCCCATCCAAGTACTAACCAGGCCCGACCCTGCTTAGCTTCCGAGATCAGACGAGATCGGGCGTTCTCAAAGTGGTATGGCCGTAAGCGAAATCTGCTGCCAAAAACGGGCCTTTTGAAGAAATTCATAGACTTTGACTCTGCTACAAGACCTGGCTTTTTGAAGAAACTCAGAGACTAATTCAGGCTTTTTGATGAAAATCATAGACTCTTTTTTTTTTTAAAACAAAAAAGCTTACAGCACCTGGTATTCCCAGGCGGTCTCCCATCCAAGTACTAACCAGGCCCGACCCTGCTTAGCTTCCGAGATCAGACGAGATCAGGCGTTCTCAAAGTAGTATGGCCGTAAGCGAAATCTGCTGCCAAAAACGGGCCTTTTGAAGAAATTCATATACTTTGACTCTGCTACAAGACCTGGCTTTTTGAAGAAACTCAGAGACTAATTCAGGCTTTTTGAAGAAATTCATAGACTTTTTCAGGCTTTCTGAAGTAGACTATACTGCCAAGACCTGGCATTTTGAAGAGACTCAGAGATTATTTCAGGCTTTTTGAAGAAAATCATAGACTCTTTTTTTTTTTTTTTTTTTTTTAAACCAAAAAAAGCTTACAGCACCTGGTATTCCCAGGCGGTCTCCCATCCAAGTACTAACCAGGCCCGACCCTGCTTAGCTTCCGAGATCAGACGAGATCGGGCGTTCTCAAAGTGGTATGGCCGTAAGCGAAAACTGCTGCCAAAAACGGGCCTTTTGAAGAAATTCATATACTTTGACTCTGCTACAAGACCTGGCATTTTGAAGAGACTCAGAGACTAATTCAGGCTTTTTGATGAAAATCATAGACTCTTTTTTTTTTTTTTTTTTTTTAAACCAAAAAAAGCTTACAGCACCTGGTATTCCCAGGCGGTCTCCCATCCAAGTACTAACCAGGCCCGACCCTGCTTAGCTTCCGAGATCAGACGAGATCGGGCGTTCTCAAAGTGGTATGGCCGTAAGCGAAATCTGCTGCCAAAAACCGGCCTTTTGAAGAAATTCATATACTTTGACTCTGCTACAAGACCTGGCTTTTTGAAGAAACTCAGAGACTAATTCAGGCTTTTTGATGAAAATCATAGACTCTTTTTTTTTTTTTTTTTTTTTTAAACCAAAAAAAGCTTACAGCACCTGGTATTCCCAGGCGGTCTCCCATCCAAGTACTAACCAGGCCCGACCCTGCTTAGCTTCCGAGATCAGACGAGATCGGGCGTTCTTTTTTTTTTTTTTTTTTTTTTTTTTTTTTATTAAGAAATTTCAATCAATAAAATACAACGAAAATAAAAAGCAATATAAAATACAGATTTTCTTCTTCAAACGTCTCTACATCACACATCTTTCATTTACATTCCATACATTAGAAACCTCCTTCACTTCCTGGCAGCTTCCACATTAAATCTTTTAAAACCGTACAAACTTTTGGGGTAAAAACATCATAAAAAACAGCCAACATATTTTCACCTTTAAAATACACATACAATCTTTCGATATATAGTTCAGTCTTCCTTTTAAATACAGTCCAAACATCCAACACAACTTTTTCCTTTTTAGCCACAGTTCTCCTCTCCCATATTGCACTTTTCATTAACATTACACATAGATTGATAAAACTTTTGTTTTGACACTTCTTTTCCCAACCAAACATCACCACTCTGTTCCATTCCATTACATTTTCATCCCACTCCTCAGTCACATCTTTAATTAAACATTTACATTTCTTTAAAAATCCCTCTAGTTCTTTACAATATAAAAACATATGTAAAATCCACTCTTCCTTTTCCTGGCACACTTTACACAGAGCGTTTTCTTCAAATCCTATTTTATTTAAAACAATCTCAGTAAAAACCACTTTATGCCTTATAAAATACTCCAAACATCCCAATTTTGTTTCCACACACCTCCCCCCCATGTTTCTCCATATACACTCTTTTTTTAAATCTTTGAATCTCTGCACCCAGTATTCATTTGCAATCGGCTCTTTAAAAACACCATCTCTAAAAGAACAATAAATAATTTTTACAGTACATTCCTTAAAATCATACAGTTTTTCCCCTAATTTCACATAAATATCTTTCTCTATTGGCTCTCCTTCCATACTTTCTATTCTTTTAATCCACTCTTCAGGTATTGCACTTTTAATAATTTCATACTTATTTAAAATTCCTTGTTCACTGTAATCCTCTTTTGCCTCCTCCATTGCATCCACAATAAATTGTGTCGGTAAAAACCCTTCTTTGAATTCATATAAAACATCTCTCACTCTTGTTATCCCCACTTCCATCCATTTCTTTAAAAACAATTCTTTCTCTTGGTTTAAAATGTTTTTGTTTAAGAACAGAGGTTGATTTAAAATGTTTTCTCTCCCATGTGGTTCATACTCAACTTTGGCTAAAAATTTCCCCCAGGCACTAAAAATTTCTCTATAAAACTCAGGTAATCGTTCTGTCATCCAATTCTTCGTTTTCATCCATAAAATTCCATCCCCCATGTTAAAATTCCCACATTTGTTTAAAAAATATTTCATCGTTTTTTTCCACTCAGGTTTGCCCTCATCTTGTAGGTATTTCTTCACCATTTTCACTCTCAGACTATTTTTTCTTTGTTCCACATCCATTAAACCTAAACCCCCCTTCTCTACCACCCCTAAAATCGTGTTAAAAGCTATTCTTGCTGGTTTCCCCTCCCATAAAAAGTCAAGAAAACATTTCTTCAACCTCTTTTCTGTCCACAAAGGCATCTCCGACACATATAAAACATACCATAGCTTAGAAACCATTAAAACATTCAAAATTAAAACCTTCCCTTTCAAGTTTAATGTTCTTAATTTCCAAAAATTTAACCTTCTCTCTATTTCTGTTACTAGTTGTTCCCACATTTCATCTCTTACTTTCCTCTCATTTTTCCCCATTAAAATCCCTAAAATCCTAATTTCCTCCACCTCCTTGAAACTAAAACAATCCGTTAAAACCATTGCTTTACCAAATCTCATATATACAGTCTTATCTTCATTTACTTTACTCCCAGATCCTTTACAATATTCTTCTACAACCTTCATAACTTCTTTGACGCTCTCCTTTCCTTTTACTATTATCGTTGTGTCATCAGCATATTGAAAAACCTTTCCTTCAGCCTTATGTTCCTCAATTTCAATTCCTATTATTCCTTCTTTTTGTTTTATAGCCAATCCTAACGGTTCCGATACAAGTGAATATAATAACGCTGAAAGCGGACAACCCTGTCTTATTAGGGGCCAAGCACTGAAAGTGCGGAGGCACCTATTGTTTTCGTTCCGGTTCTTATTATTAGGGGCCAAGCACTGAAGGTGCGGGCACCTATTGTATCTGTTCCCGTTCTTATTCTTCTTTTTCTTTTTTTTCTTTTTCTTTTTCTTCCGACTGGGCGTCTATGGCAGCCTATAGAACCGTTTGCGGGAAACTTATGAAAATTGGCACAGTGATAGAGGACAGCCTGAACTATCACCATAGCAAATTTGGAGTCTCCGACTCATTCCCTCTAGCGCCACCAGCTGTCCAAAGTTTCACTCATGTTTATGCTAATAACTTTTGAACCACAAGGGCTAGAAACAAAATTCTTTTTTCCTCTGATTCCTGAGCTCACGACGATTCGACTGCACCCTATGACGTCATTTTCCGTCATAATAGTTTTCCCGCCATTTTGAATTTTCCAAAAAACCTACTTTTTCGAACTCCTCCTAGGCCGTTGATCCGAATTTCACGAAAAATGAACCAGATCATCTCCAGACCTTGACGACCAAAAGTTATGGAATTCAAGTTTATTCGAATTACCGTTCTCGAATACCGCGCAAATAAATTTTACGTAGCGCTTGCGAAAACAGACGTAAGGCCGTATCTCCACAACGCTTTGTTGGATTCAGACCAAATTTGGTACATGTCATCACAAGCATGACCTGAGGCTACATGCTGCGTTTCGGCGCAGCGCCACCTACTGGTCCGGAGATATGAAGAATTTATGTTTTTGCTTATAACTTCTGAACGGTTTGTCCAAAAATCACAAAAGTGGTCTCGTTAGATTCAGGGCGTCGTGTTGAGTTGACTGATATCCAATTTTCCCATATCGGCCATTTTGGCTGTCGGCCATTTTGAATTATGTGCTAAAATGCTGTATTTTATGAACGCATGAACGTATCGTTACGAAACTCAGTATGGGTCATCAGTACAACGCCCTAAAGGTACTCAAAAATGTATGAGACAGCGCCACCTTTTGGTCAAAAGTTATAATGAAATTTCCAAAAATGCTAATAACTTTTGAATATATTTGCCTATAGTAATGACACTGATCTCAATAGATTCCTTGGGTTATGCTGAAAACATAGATACCAATTTTGCCATAGTCAGCCAAACTTCCTGTCCGCCATCTTTATTTTCTTTTAAAACCTACTTTTTCGAACTCCTCCTAGACCGAACGTCCGATTTTCACCAAAATTGGATCGTGTCATCTCCAGACCGTGCCGAGTAAAAGTTATGGATTTCGTGTCGATAGACGAAACCGTTTTCGTATACCGCAGTGGCAAAGTTGAGTCATGATGCCAAAATGACTATTCAGGCTTTATATCTGCAATGCCTTGACATATTGACACCAAACTTTGTATGTGTCATTGTCACTTCACTCTGACCACATCACATCAGTTTCGTAACTGCGCCACCTATTGGTCGAAAGTGATAATCATATTTTTAGTTATTGTATGTGATTTTTCAACCATTTTGCCAAAATTCATCTTCAAATGTCTTTAATTGCTCCTTGCTGCAGTGGGTCTCACACTCCCAGCCACTTTGGCATGTCTTGTCGTCTTGCTTGCGCTTGGCCCCGGTGATTGCTGCTTGCAGCTATATTTATTATTATTATTATTATTCTGCTTCTTCCGACTGGGCGTCTATGGCAGCCCATAGAAGCGTATGCGGGAAAGTTGTTCCGGTTTGACATTCTGATAGAGGACATTCCCAACAGTAATTGCACCAATTTTGGTGTCTCTAACTCATTCCCTCTAGCGCCACCACCTGTCCAAAGTTTCACTTATATTATGCTAATAACTTTTAAACCGTAAGGCCTATCAACAAAATTCTTTTTTCCTCTGATTCCTGAGCTCACGACGATTCGACTGGACCCTATGACGTCATTTTCCGTCATAAAAATATGGCCGCCATTTTGAATTGTCCAAAAAACCTTCTTTTGCGAACTCGTCCTAGACGGTTTGTCCGATTTGCACCAAAATTGCACCAGATCATCTTCAGGCTGTGGGGACAAAAAGTTATGGAATTCAAGTTGATTCGTCAAACCGTTTTCGATAAACGCGCAAACAAATTTTACGTAGCGCTTGCGAAAACAGACATAAGGCTGTATCTCCGCATCGCTTAATCGTATTCAAACTAAACTTCCTACATGTCATCACAAGCATGACCTGAGGCTACATGCTGCGTTTCGGCGCAGCGCCACCTACTGGTCTGGAGATATGAAAAAAGGCTATTTTTGCTTATAACTTCTGAACGGTTTGTCCAAAAATCACAAAAGTGGTCTCGATAGATTCAGGGCGTCATGTTGAGTTGACTGATATCCAATTTTTCCATATCGGCCATTTTGGCTGTCGGCCATTTTGAATTATGTGCTAAAATGCTGTATTTTATGAACGCATGAACGTATCGTTACGAAACTCAGTATGGGTCATCAGTACAAAGCCCTAAAGGTACTCAAAAGATTATGAGACAGCGCCACCTTTTGGTCAAAAGTTATAATGAAATTTCCAAAAATGCTAATAACTTTTGAATAAATTTGCCTATAGTAATGACACTGATCTCAATAGATTCCTTGGGTTATGCTGAAAACATAGATACCAATTTTGCCATAGTCAGCCAAACTTCCTGTCCGCCATCTTTATTTTCTTTTAAAACCTACTTTTTCGAACTCCTCCTAGACCGAACGTCCGATTTTCACCAAAATCGGATCGTGTCATCTCCAGACCGTGCCGAGTAAAAGTTATGGATTTCGTGTCGATAGACGAAACCGTTTTCGTATACCGCAGTGGCAAAGTTGAGGCATGATGCCAAAATGACTATTCAGGCTTTATATCTGCAATGCCTTGACATATTGACACCAAACTTTGTATGTGTCATTGTCACTTCACTCTGACCACATCACATCAGTTTCGTAACTGCGCCACCTATTGGTCGAAAGTGATAATCATATTTTTAGTTATTGTATGTGATTTTTCAACCATTTTGCCCAAATTCATCTTCAAATGTCTTTAATTGCTCCTTGCTGCAGTGGGTCTCACACTCCCAGCCACTTTGGCATGTCTTGTCGTCTTGCTTGCGCTTGGCCCCGGTGATTGCTGCTTGCAGCTATATTTGATCTTGTGATTTTAAAACATTCTGTTAAAAAACCATTACATTTTATTCTTGTTAAAGCTCCCTTATATAAAATCTCAATCCATTTGATAAAATCTCCCCCAAAACCAAAATTCTTTAAAACATCAAATAAATACCCGTGTTCTACCCTATCAAAAGCTTTTTCAAAATCTATGCTAATTACGTACCCATCTTCCTTTTTTTCTTTCATGTACCATATTGTGTCTCTTATGCTCATTGTTATGTCCGCTATATCTCTTCCTTTTACTCCGTATGCTTGGTTTGTTTCGATTATACTTGGCATTACTTCCTTTAACCTGTTTGCTAAAACTTTTGCTAAAATCTTAAAATCAGTGTTCAGCATCGTGATCGGCCTGTAGTTTTTTAAATCTACCTTTTCTCCTTTCCTTTTATATATCAGTTTTGTTATCCCCATCCCCATTCTTTCATTAACTTCTTCTTTTTCAAAAATTTCTCTAAAAACTCCCTTTAAAATCTTGATTAAAATCTCTTTAAAACAAATATAAAATTCACTTCCCAACCCATCTATTCCTGGACTTTTCTTTTTATTCAGCTGCTGAATTGCTCTTTCTATCTCTTCTTCTCTGATTTCTTGATCGCATTCCTTTTTGTCTTCCTCGCTAATTTTTGCTTTTATCTGATTCAACAATTTCCTTTTTTCGTTTTCTTCTACACCCCTTGTACTAAAAAGATCTTCATAAAAATCCCTTATTTCTTCTACAATCTTTTCATTCCCTTCTACAATTTCCCCATTTTTCCCTCTTATCTCTTTTATCATTTCAGCTTTACCTTTCTTCTTTTCCAAATCAAAAAAGAACTTTGTACACTTTTCTCCCTCCACCGTATATTTAGCTTTGCTTCTTAACCTCGCCCCCTCATATTCTTTTTCCTCCGTTTCTTTCAGTTTTTCCTCCATTTCCTTTATCTTTTGTATATCTTTATTTTCTTTATTCAATTCCACTTCCAAACTTTCCTTTATTTCTTTTTCTTTGTATCTTTTGCATTTGCGTATTATACTACAATACTTAATTGAGAATTTTTTAATTAAAAACTTTACATTCTCCCACCATATTCTCTTATCTTCTTCATACATTCCATTTTCCTTTTCTTCTTCTATAATTTCTTTAACCTTTAAAACATAGTCTTCATTTTCTAACATTTTTGTATTTAAAACCCATATTCCTGGCCCTCTTTGCACTTTATTCCAGTCCATTTTAAAAAATAAAAACTTGTGATCGCTAAAACTGGTGTCTTCATACTTAATATTTTCGATAAAATTCTCCACATTCCTCGTACATAAAATAAAATCAATTCTGGTGCTGCACACAAACTGCCCTACTATTTGTCTCCTTGAAAATTCCTTTTTCTTCTCATTTCTTTCTCTCCACACATCTATCATATTATTTTCTGCCATTAATGCTTTTAATTCTTTTCTCCCTGTATCAGTTTTAAAAACCATTCCTTCTGCCATGTCTTGTTTACTAAAAACCGTGTTAAAATCCCCCATCATTATTATTTCCTTATACTTCTTTACAATACTTCTTAAAACATTAAAAAACTCCTTCTTTCCCTTCTCATCTGATGGTGCATGTACATTTACTAAAATCAATTCCCTTCCTTCATGTTTTGTCTCAACCACCATACATTTCCCCATCGTATCTTTGTATACAATTTTACTTGCTTTAAAAACATCATCCTTCATTAACAGAGCCACACCTCTCCCAAACCTCCCATCTCCATTATTGTATAAAATCCCTCCTTCCCATCTCTTTTTATAATCATTCATCACATTTTCTCTCCAGTTTGTTTCTTGTAGCACAATAATATCTTCCCTTTTACATTTTTCTACTACATTTTCAAATTTCTTCAAGTTCAAAAGTCCTCTCGCATTAAAAGTCACAACACTTAAAACCATTAAAAAGAAAAAGAATAAATATCTAAAAACCATCATTCTCAGTCTTTCTCCTCCAGTTCCTGTAACACCTCAAACCTGTTTACACATTTCACTTTTTTTCTTGCAGTTTCTAAATTTGGCGTTACCTTTATCGATCTTCTTCGTACTTGTCCTCTCTCCCCTTGTTCCTTCTCATCCTCCTCCATCCTTATTTCTCCTTCACTGTCAGTTTCTTTGTCTTGTTCTTTTCCTTTTTGTCCATCACTTGAAGATATGTCCATTGGTGTCATCTGTGTGTCCTCTTCTCTTATCTGTTCATCATCCTTTTCATTTTCTTTTTCTCCTTCTCCTTCCTGTCTGTTGTTTGTTCCTTCCTCTGGTTGCGATTCATCCTCTTCTTGTCTTTCTTCACAATGTCCTTCATCCTCGCTGTTTCCTTCATGCACCTGTCTGTCCACCTGTTCTTCTCTTCCTCTTCCCTCCATCCAGCATTCACATTTATTTAAAATTTCTTGGCAATCCGGGCACCTGACAGCATTGCAGTCTCGTGCAAAATGTCCCCTTTCCTCACACTTATAGCACTTGAATTCTGGGCAATCTTTCAGCAGGTGTCCTGGGCTCATGCACAGCCTACAGGTCTTCACCTGATGGCTGTGCATCACCCTAAAGTACTGCGGCCCTTCCGCTGTTTCTAGCTTTGTGCTATAAGGGAGTGATGCCACTTCTTTGGGGAACCTCACCTTTACGAACCTTGTACCGTCTTCTATGTCAGTGCCCGGATAGCACCTTCTTTTGATTTTAGATATGGGGGAAACCCCCCATCCTTCCAATTTGTCCAAAATTTCATTATCATCCAGGTAGACAGGCAGGTGCATGAAGGAAACAACGTAATCTTTATTTTGTAGTTTCTTTACTTCACAGTCCACTCCTTTTATTGTCAATCCATCAATTAAAAAATCACACATTTCTTCCTGTTCCAGTGTCAGTTCATATTCTTTGCCTTGTCTGGGTCTTACAGCCAACACCTTTCCACTTCCAATTTGTTCCGAAATAGCTTTGATTATATCCTCCGCTCTCACTCCACTCACATTCTCTGTACTCACGATCACTGTTGCTTCCTTTAAGTATTTTCTTTCAGCGAATCTTTTCCTTGCCCCTTGATCCTTCCCATTTCCAGCTCTTTGTCGCTTCTCCAGTCCAGTGTCGTTGGCCCTTCGTGTTCCTCCAGCCAGTCCAGTGTCGTTTGCCGTGCGTGTTCCTCCTGCCAGTCCAGTGTCGATTACCGTGCGTATTCCTCCAGCCAGTCCAGTGTCGTTAGCCGTGCGTATTCCTCCAGCCAGTCCAGTGTCGTTTGCCATTCGTGTCTCTCCAGCCAGTTCCAAGTCGATACCAGATAATCCGTCCATTTTGGTGAAAAAAAAGATCAACCACCCTCCAGACAGCGATATGCTGCTGTTAGGTGGTTTGAAAAAAACAAAAGCCAAAAAACAACAACCAAAAAACACTAAAAAACAAACAAACAAACAAAAAATTGAAAACAAGATGGAGGAGAGCCTTCCTCTCCCAACTACTGCCACGTCACTTCCTGTGAGCTCTCTAGCGCCCTCAAAGTGGTATGGCCGTAAGCGAAATCTGCTGCCAAAAACCGGCCTTTTGAAGAAATTCATAGACTTTTTCAGGCTTTCTGAAGTAGACTATACTGCCAAGACCTGGCATTTTGAAGAGACTCAGAGATTATTTCAGGCTTTTTGAAGAAAATCATAGACTCTTTTTTTTTTTTTTTTTTTTTTAACCAAAAAAAGCTTACAGCACCTGGTATTCCCAGGCGGTCTCCCATCCAAGTACTAACCAGGCCCGACCCTGCTTAGCTTCCGAGATCAGACGAGATCGGGCGTTCTCAAAGTGGTATGGCCGTAAGCGAAATCTGCTGCCAAAAACGGGCCTTTTGAAGAAATTCATATACTTTGACTCTGCTACAAGACCTGGCATTTTGAAGAGACTCAGAGACTAATTCAGGCTTTTTGATGAAAATCATAGACTCTTTTTTTTTTTTTTTTTTTTTAAACCAAAAAAAGCTTACAGCACCTGGTATTCCCAGGCGGTCTCCCATCCAAGTACTAACCAGGCCCGACCCTGCTTAGCTTCCGAGATCAGACGAGATCGGGCGTTCTCAAAGTGGTATGGCCGTAAGCGAAATCTGCTGCCAAAAACCGGCCTTTTGAAGAAATTCATATACTTTGACTCTGCTACAAGACCTGGCATTTTGAAGAGACTCAGAGACTAATTCAGGCTTTTTGATGAAAATCATAGACTCTTTTTTTTTTTTTTTTTTTTTTAAACCAAAAAAAGCTTACAGCACCTGGTATTCCCAGGCGGTCTCCCATCCAAGTACTAACCAGGCCCGACCCTGCTTAGCTTCCGAGATCAGACGAGATCGGGCGTTCTCAAAGTGGTATAGCCGTAAGCGAAATCTGCTGCCAAAAACGGGCCTTTTGAAGAAATTCTTAGACTTTGACTCTGCTACAAGACCTGGCTTTTTGAAAAAACTCAGAGACTAATTCAGGCTTTTTGATGAAAATCATAGACTCTTTTCTTTTTTTTTTCTTTTTTTTAACCAAAAAAGCTTACAGCACCTGGTATTCCCAGGCGGTCTCCCATCCAAGTACTAACCAGGCCCGACCCTGCTTAGCTTCCGAGATCAGACGAGATCGGGCGTTCTCAAAGTGGTATGGCCGTAAGCGAAATCCGTTGCCAAAAACGGGCCTTTTGAAGAAATTCATAGACTTTGACTCTGCTACAAGACCTGGCTTTTTGAAGAAACTCAGAGACTAATTCAGGCTTTTTGATGAAAATCATAGACTCTTTTTTTTTTTAAACCAAAAAAGCTTACAGCACCTGGTATTCCCAGGCGGTCTCCCATCCAAGTACTAACCAGGCCCGACCCTGCTTAGCTTCCGAGATCAGACGAGATCGGGCGTTCTCAAAGTGGTATGGCCGTAAGCGAAATCTGCTGCCAAAAACGGGCCTTTTGAAGAAATTCATAGACTTTGACTCTGCTACAAGACCTGGCTTTTTGAAGAAACTCAGAGACTAATTCAGGCTTTTTGATGAAAATCATAGACTCTTTTTTTTTTTTTTTTTTTTTTTAAACCAAAAAAGCTTACAGCACCTGGTATTCCCAGGCGGTCTCCCATCCAAGTACTAACCAGGCCCGACCCTGCTTAGCTTCCGAGATCAGACGAGATCGGGCGTTCTCAAAGTGGTATGGCCGTAAGCGAAATCCGTTGCCAAAAACGGGCCTTTTGAAGAAATTCATAGACTTTGACTCTGCTACAAGACCTGGCTTTTTGAAGAAACTCAGAGACTAATTCAGGCTTTTTGATGAAAATCATAGACTCTTTTTTTTTTTAAACCAAAAAAGCTTACAGCACCTGGTATTCCCAGGCGGTCTCCCATCCAAGTACTAACCAGGCCCGACCCTGCTTAGCTTCCGAGATCAGACGAGATCGGGCGTTCTCAAAGTGGTATGGCCGTAAGCGAAATCTGCTGCCAAAAACGGGCCTTTTGAAGAAATTCATAGACTTTGACTCTGCTACAAGACCTGGCTTTTTGAAGAAACTCAGAGACTAATTCAGGCTTTTTGATGAAAATCATAGACTCTTTTTTTTTTTTTTTTTTTTTTTAAACCAAAAAAGCTTACAGCACCTGGTATTCCCAGGCGGTCTCCCATCCAAGTACTAACCAGGCCCGACCCTGCTTAGCTTCCGAGATCAGACGAGATCGGGCGTTCTCAAAGTGGTATGGCCGTAAGCGAAATCTGCTGCCAAAAACGGGCCTTTTGAAGAAATTCATAGACTTTGACTCTGCTACAAGACCTGGCTTTTTGAAGAAACTCAGAGACTAATTCAGGCTTTTTGATGAAAATCATAGACTCTTTTTTTTTTTAAACCAAAAAAGCTTACAGCACCTGGTATTCCCAGGCGGTCTCCCATCCAAGTACTAACCAGGCCCGACCCTGCTTAGCTTCCGAGATCAGACGAGATCGGGCGTTCTCAAAGTGGTATGGCCGTAAGCAAAATCTGCTGCCAAAAACGGGCCTTTTGAAGAAATTCATAGACTTTGACTCTGCTACAAGACCTGGCTTTTTGAAGAAACTCAGAGACTAATTCAGGCTTTTTGATGAAAATCATAGACTCTTTTTTTTTTTAAACCAAAAAAGCTTACAGCACCTGGTATTCCCAGGCGGTCTCCCATCGAAGTACTAACCAGGCCCGACCCTGCTTAGCTTCCGAGATCAGACGAGATCGGGCGTTCTCAAAGTGGTATGGCCGTAAGCGAAATCTGCTGCCAAAAACCGGCCTTTTGAAGAAATTCATATACTTTGACTCTGCTACAAGACCTGGCATTTTGAAGAGACTCAGAGACTAATTCAGGCTTTTTGATGAAAATCATAGACTCTTTTTTTTTTTTTTTTTTTTTTAAACCAAAAAAAGCTTACAGCACCTGGTATTCCCAGGCGGTCTCCCATCCAAGTACTAACCAGGCCCGACCCTGCTTAGCTTCCGAGATCAGACGAGATCGGGCGTTCTCAAAGTGGTATGGCCGTAAGCGAAATCTGCTGCCAAAAACGGGCCTTTTGAAGAAATTCATAGACTTTGACTCTGCTACAAGACCTGGCTTTTTGAAGAAACTCAGAGACTAATTCAGGCTTTTTGATGAAAATCATAGACTCTTTTTTTTTTTTTTTTTTTTTTAAACCAAAAAAAGCTTACAGCACCTGGTATTCCCAGGCGGTCTCCCATCCAAGTACTAACCAGGCCCGACCCTGCTTAGCTTCCGAGATCAGACGAGATCGGGCGTTCTCAAAGTGGTATGGCCGTAAGCGAAATCTGCTGCCAAAAACCGGCCTTTTGAAGAAATTCATATACTTTGACTCTGCTACAAGACCTGGCATTTTGAAGAGACTCAGAGACTAATTCAGGCTTTTTGATGAAAATCATAGACTCTTTTTTTTTTTTTTTTTTTTTTAAACCAAAAAAAGCTTACAGCACCTGGTATTCCCAGGCGGTCTCCCATCCAAGTACTAACCAGGCCCGACCCTGCTTAGCTTCCGAGATCAGACGAGATCGGGCGTTCTCAAAGTGGTATGGCCGTAAGCGAAATCTGCTGCCAAAAACGGGCCTTTTGAAGAAATTCATAGACTTTGACTCTGCTACAAGACCTGGCTTTTTGAAGAAACTCAGAGACTAATTCAGGCTTTTTGATGAAAATCATAGACTCTTTTTTTTTTTTTTTTTTTTTTAAACCAAAAAAAGCTTACAGCACCTGGTATTCCCAGGCGGTCTCCCATCCAAGTACTAACCAGGCCCGACCCTGCTTAGCTTCCGAGATCAGACGAGATCGGGCGTTCTCAAAGTGGTATGGCCGTAAGCGAAATCTGCTGCCAAAAACCGGCCTTTTGAAGAAATTCATAGACTTTTTCAGGCTTTCTGAAGTAGACTATACTGCCAAGACCTGGCATTTTGAAGAGACTCAGAGATTATTTCAGGCTTTTTGAAGAAAATCATAGACTCTTTTTTTTTTTTTTTTTTTTTTTAACCAAAAAAAGCTTACAGCACCTGGTATTCCCAGGCGGTCTCCCATCCAAGTACTAACCAGGCCCGACCCTGCTTAGCTTCCGAGATCAGACGAGATCGGGCGTTCTCAAAGTGGTATGGCCGTAAGCGAAATCTGCTGCCAAAAACGGGCCTTTTGAAGAAATTCATATACTTTGACTCTGCTACAAGACCTGGCATTTTGAAGAGACTCAGAGACTAATTCAGGCTTTTTGATGAAAATCATAGACTCTTTTTTTTTTTTTTTTTTTTTAAACCAAAAAAAGCTTACAGCACCTGGTATTCCCAGGCGGTCTCCCATCCAAGTACTAACCAGGCCCGACCCTGCTTAGCTTCCGAGATCAGACGAGATCGGGCGTTCTCAAAGTGGTATGGCCGTAAGCGAAATCTGCTGCCAAAAACCGGCCTTTTGAAGAAATTCATATACTTTGACTCTGCTACAAGACCTGGCATTTTGAAGAGACTCAGAGACTAATTCAGGCTTTTTGATGAAAATCATAGACTCTTTTTTTTTTTTTTTTTTTTTTAAACCAAAAAAAGCTTACAGCACCTGGTATTCCCAGGCGGTCTCCCATCCAAGTACTAACCAGGCCCGACCCTGCTTAGCTTCCGAGATCAGACGAGATCGGGCGTTCTCAAAGTGGTATAGCCGTAAGCGAAATCTGCTGCCAAAAACGGGCCTTTTGAAGAAATTCTTAGACTTTGACTCTGCTACAAGACCTGGCTTTTTGAAAAAACTCAGAGACTAATTCAGGCTTTTTGATGAAAATCATAGACTCTTTTCTTTTTTTTTTCTTTTTTTTAACCAAAAAAGCTTACAGCACCTGGTATTCCCAGGCGGTCTCCCATCCAAGTACTAACCAGGCCCGACCCTGCTTAGCTTCCGAGATCAGACGAGATCGGGCGTTCTCAAAGTGGTATGGCCGTAAGCGAAATCCGTTGCCAAAAACGGGCCTTTTGAAGAAATTCATAGACTTTGACTCTGCTACAAGACCTGGCTTTTTGAAGAAACTCAGAGACTAATTCAGGCTTTTTGATGAAAATCATAGACTCTTTTTTTTTTTAAACCAAAAAAGCTTACAGCACCTGGTATTCCCAGGCGGTCTCCCATCCAAGTACTAACCAGGCCCGACCCTGCTTAGCTTCCGAGATCAGACGAGATCGGGCGTTCTCAAAGTGGTATGGCCGTAAGCGAAATCTGCTGCCAAAAACGGGCCTTTTGAAGAAATTCATAGACTTTGACTCTGCTACAAGACCTGGCTTTTTGAAGAAACTCAGAGACTAATTCAGGCTTTTTGATGAAAATCATAGACTCTTTTTTTTTTTTTTTTTTTTTTTAAACCAAAAAAGCTTACAGCACCTGGTATTCCCAGGCGGTCTCCCATCCAAGTACTAACCAGGCCCGACCCTGCTTAGCTTCCGAGATCAGACGAGATCGGGCGTTCTCAAAGTGGTATGGCCGTAAGCGAAATCCGTTGCCAAAAACGGGCCTTTTGAAGAAATTCATAGACTTTGACTCTGCTACAAGACCTGGCTTTTTGAAGAAACTCAGAGACTAATTCAGGCTTTTTGATGAAAATCATAGACTCTTTTTTTTTTTAAACCAAAAAAGCTTACAGCACCTGGTATTCCCAGGCGGTCTCCCATCCAAGTACTAACCAGGCCCGACCCTGCTTAGCTTCCGAGATCAGACGAGATCGGGCGTTCTCAAAGTGGTATGGCCGTAAGCGAAATCTGCTGCCAAAAACGGGCCTTTTGAAGAAATTCATAGACTTTGACTCTGCTACAAGACCTGGCTTTTTGAAGAAACTCAGAGACTAATTCAGGCTTTTTGATGAAAATCATAGACTCTTTTTTTTTTTAAACCAAAAAAGCTTACAGCACCTGGTATTCCCAGGCGGTCTCCCATCCAAGTACTAACCAGGCCCGACCCTGCTTAGCTTCCGAGATCAGACGAGATCGGGCGTTCTCAAAGTGGTATGGCCGTAAGCGAAATCTGCTGCCAAAAACGGGCCTTTTGAAGAAATTCATAGACTTTGACTCTGCTACAAGACCTGGCTTTTTGAAGAAACTCAGAGACTAATTCAGGCTTTTTGATGAAAATCATAGACTCTTTTTTTTTTTTTTTTTTTTTTTAAACCAAAAAAGCTTACAGCACCTGGTATTCCCAGGCGGTCTCCCATCCAAGTACTAACCAGGCCCGACCCTGCTTAGCTTCCGAGATCAGACGAGATCGGGCGTTCTCAAAGTGGTATGGCCGTAAGCGAAATCTGCTGCCAAAAACGGGCCTTTTGAAGAAATTCATATACTTTGACTCTGCTACAAGACCTGGCATTTTGAAGAGACTCAGAGACTAATTCAGGCTTTTTGATGAAAATCATAGACTCTTTTTTTTTTTTTTTTTTTTTAAACCAAAAAAAGCTTACAGCACCTGGTATTCCCAGGCGGTCTCCCATCCAAGTACTAACCAGGCCCGACCCTGCTTAGCTTCCGAGATCAGACGAGATCGGGCGTTCTCAAAGTGGTATGGCCGTAAGCGAAATCTGCTGCCAAAAACGGGCCTTTTGAAGAAATTCATATACTTTGACTCTGCTACAAGACCTGGCATTTTGAAGAGACTCAGAGACTAATTCAGGCTTTTTGATGAAAATCATAGACTCTTTTTTTTTTTTTTTTTTTTTTTAACCAAAAAAAGCTTACAGCACCTGGTATTCCCCGGCGGTCTCCCATCCAAGTACTAACCAGGCCCGACCCTGCTTAGCTTCCGAGATCAGACGAGATCGGGCGTTCTCAAAGTGGTATGGCCGTAAGCGAAATCTGCTGCCAAAAACCGGCCTTTTGAAGAAATTCATATACTTTGACTCTGCTACAAGACCTGGCATTTTGAAGAGACTCAGAGACTAATTCAGGCTTTTTGATGAAAATCATAGACTCTTTTTTTTTTTTTTTTTTTTTTAAACCAAAAAAAGCTTACAGCACCTGGTATTCCCAGGCGGTCTCCCATCCAAGTACTAACCAGGCCCGACCCTGCTTAGCTTCCGAGATCAGACGAGATCGGGCGTTCTCAAAGTGGTATAGCCGTAAGCGAAATCTGCTGCCAAAAACGGGCCTTTTGAAGAAATTCTTAGACTTTGACTCTGCTACAAGACCTGGCTTTTTGAAAAAACTCAGAGACTAATTCAGGCTTTTTGATGAAAATCATAGACTCTTTTCTTTTTTTTTTCTTTTTTTTAACCAAAAAAGCTTACAGCACCTGGTATTCCCAGGCGGTCTCCCATCCAAGTACTAACCAGGCCCGACCCTGCTTGGCTTCCGAGATCAGACGAGATCGGGCGTTCTCAAAGTGGTATGGCCGTAAGCGAAATCCGTTGCCAAAAACGGGCCTTTTGAAGAAATTCATAGACTTTGACTCTGCTACAAGACCTGGCTTTTTGAAGAAACTCAGAGACTAAATCATAGACTCTTTTTTTTTTTTTAAACCAAAAAAGCTTACAGCACCTGGTATTCCCAGGCGGTCTCCCATCCAAGTACTAACCAGGCCCGACCCTGCTTAGCTTCCGAGATCAGACGAGATCGGGCGTTCTCAAAGTGGTATGGCCGTAAGCGAAATCTGCGGCCAAAAACGGGCCTTTTGAAGAAATTCATATACTTTGACTCTGCTACAAGACCTGGCTTTTTGAAGAAACTCAGAGACTAATTCAGGCTTTTTGATGAAAATCATAGACTCTTTTTTTTTTTTTTTTAAACCAAAAAAGCTTACAGCACCTGGTATTCCCAGGCGGTCTCCCATCCAAGTACTAACCAGGCCCGACCCTGCTTAGCTTCCGAGATCAGACGAGATCGGGCGTTCTCAAAGTGGTATGGCCGTAAGCGAAATCTGCTGCCAAAAACGGGCCTTTTGAAGAAATTCATATACTTTGACTCTGCTACAAGACCTGGCTTTTTGAAGAAACTCAGAGACTAATTCAGGCTTTTTGATGAAAATCATAGACTCTTTTTTTTTTTTTTTTTTTTTTAAACCAAAAAAGCTTACAGCACCTGGTATTCCCAGGCGGTCTCCCATCCAAGTACTAACCAGGCCCGACCCTGCTTAGCTTCCGAGATCAGACGAGATCGGGCGTTCTCAAAGTGGTATGGCCGTAAGCGAAATCTGCTGCCAAAAACGGGCCTTTTGAAGAAATTCATATAATTTGACTCTGCTACAAGACCTGGCTTTTTGAAGAAACTCAGAGACTAATTCAGGCTTTTTGATGAAAATCATAGACTCTTTTTTTTTTTTTTTTAAACCAAAAAAGCTTACAGCACCTGGTATTCCCAGGCGGTCTCCCATCCAAGTACTAACCAGGCCCGACCCTGCTTAGCTTCCGAGATCAGACGAGATCGGGCGTTCTCAAAGTGGTATGGCCGTAAGCGAAATCTGCTGCCAAAAACGGGCCTTTTGAAGAAATTCATATACTTTGACTCTGCTACAAGACCTGGCTTTTTGAAGAAACTCAGAGACTAATTCAGGCTTTTTGATGAAAATCATAGACTCTTTTTTTTTTTTTTTTTTTTTTAAACCAAAAAAGCTTACAGCACCTGGTATTCCCAGGCGGTCTCCCATCCAAGTACTAACCAGGCCCGACCCTGCTTAGCTTCCGAGATCAGACGAGATCGGGCGTTCTTTTTTTTTTTTTTTTTTTTCTTTATTTAAAACAATTAAAAACAATCTAAATCACATACAGGCAATGTTACATTGAAATGAAACCATGTTTTTTCAACAAAAGGGTTATTCTGTACAAAATTCTTGTCAAAAACTTCTTCTTTCGTTTCCATTTTACAATAATCATATAATACTTGAAGAATAAAACACACCCTTTGCTTAAAAAGTTTACATACAGAAACATTCCCCTTTTTTTCCTTTACTATATTTCTTCTTTTCCAAACTGTAAATCTTGCAACTGATAATATCATATTTAAAAAACTAACATTATTGGCTTTACCTTTAAAACCAAACAAGAATAATGTTTCCCAATTATCATCAATGATTGTTTCTTCTACCCCCAATTTTCTAACCATTTCTTTCAATTTTTTTATGAAACATTTCAACTTTATACATTTAAAAAATAAATGTAATATTCCTTCATCTTCTATTATACATACTTTGCATTTTGCATCCACTGCTATACCAATCTTACACAGTCTCATTTCACTCCACAAACAATTATGCCTTAACATATAATCAAAATTCTCTAACATAGGACTTTTCCACCATGATCTTAGAGTTTGCCATAATTCTTTTGTTTCCATATCTGGATATAGCCTGTGCCAATATTCTTCTGCTTTTGGTTTCTTAAAAACATCTTTACATAAACAAGAGTAAAATAACCTTAATTTTAGATCATTAAAAGCATGTTGTTCGTTACTGATTTCAACACTGACCACCATTCTATCATTTGTATTTGTTCCTGTTTTCCTTTCCAAAATATGTATCCATTCTTTTGGTATTATCTCTTTCAGTTTTCCATATTGATCTTCTAAAACTACTTTACTTTCTTCTTCATAATTTTCTTCAATTGCATCTTTTATCACTTGTATTGGTAAAAAACCCGGTATCACTTCATACATAACATCTTTGATTTGTCTCATCCCCGCACTATACCATTTTTTAAAAAATATTGTGTTTTCACCCTTCTTAAGTAACTTATTTAAAAACAGTGGTTGTCTTAAAATCTCATCTTTATTCAAAGATGTACAAACAACATGCTTGCTATAATCTCCCCATGCTTTTAAGACTTCTTTATAATATTCTGGAATTCCATTCATCATATATTCTTTTAATTTCATCCATAGAACACCATCTCCCATTTGACCACATTGATTTAGAAAATATCTCATTACACCTTTCCAATCATATTTTTCATCATTCCAATATTTTTTAATGGTTTTTATTCTTATGCTTTTCATTCTTATTAATGGGTCCAACAGTCCCAATCCTCCTTCTTCAACTTTCCCAATTATAGTATCATATGCTATTTTAGCCGGTTTTCTTTCCCATAAGAAATCAAGAATTAGACCTTTAATTTTTTTATACACCCATATTGGCATGCTTACAGATCCTAACACATACCACATTTTAGATAGAAACAAAGAATTTAAAACTAGAACTTTTCCTTTTAAAAACAAGCCCCTTAACTTCCAAAAATGTAACCTCTTTTCCATTCCTTTTAAAACCTCTTCCCATACTAAATTCCTTATTACATTTTCATTTTCTCCAACTCTTATTCCTAAAATTTTCATATTTCCTTTCTGTTCTTTAAATGGTATTTCAACAGGTAATTCATTAATTTCACCAATTCTCATATATGTCGTTTTTTCTTTATTAACCTTTGCCCCCGTTCCTCTACAATATTTTCCTAACACCTCCATTACCGTTTCTACACTTTTAATGTCTTTCACAAACAATGTTGTATCGTCAGCATACTGATATATCTTATGTTCAGTTTTTTCTTCTTTTATCACTATTCCTTTTATATTTTTTTCCATTTCTATTGCTTGTCCTAGAGTTTCAGACACTAAAGTAAATAACAATGCTGACATGGGGCAACCTTGTCGGATAGATCTTGTTATTTTAAAATCTTCAGTTAAAAATCCATTCACTTTAACACAACTTGTAATGTCTGTATATATACATTTAATCCATTTAATAAAATTCTTCCCAAATTCAAACTTCTCCATTACATGCATCAAATATTTATGCTCTACCCTATCGAATGCTTTTTCCAAATCTACACTGATTATATAACCACTTTCTTTTGTATCTCTCATATACCATATCATATCTCTTATACTATTAGTAATATCTGTGATATCTCTATTCAAAACACCATATGCTTGATTGGTTGTGATTATATTTGGCACTACTTTTTTTAATCTATTTGCTAATACTTTTGTTAATATTTTATAGTCAGTGTTCAGCATGCTAAGTGGTCTGTAATTTTTTAAGTCTCCTCTATCCCCCTTTCTCTTGTATATCAATTTTACTACTCCTTTCTTCATACTTTGTGTTAATTCACCGTTCTTCAAAACATCAATATATATTTCATTTAGAATTGGACATAGTATATGTTTAAAAACTTTATAAAATTCAGAGGGTAATCCATCTATTCCTGGACTTTTACCATTTCTTAACTGATCTATTGCTGTTTCTATTTCTATCTCTGTTATATTACTCTCACACATTTCTTTGTCTTCCTTATTCACTTTACTTTTAATTTTCTCTAATAAAAATTGCTCATCCTCTGCAATTAACTTATTTTCGGTAAATAAGTCTTTGTAAAATCTTTTAATTTCCATTAATATTTCTTCCTTATCTTTCACTGTCTTCCCATCTTGTGTGTTAATACTTTTAATTATATCTGCTTTCTGTCTATTTTTTTCTAATTCGTAAAAATATTTAGTACTTCTTTCTCCTTCTATTATATCTTTTGCTCTGCTCCTTATTATTGCACCCTTACACTTTTCTTCCTCTATGTTCCTCAATTTTTCTTGTAGTTCTATTATCTTATCAATGTTTTTCTCTCCCTCAGTTATTTTCCTCATTTCTTCATCCCACTCTTTTTTAACTTTATTTTCTGTCAATCGTTTAGCTCTCTGTACTTTTTTAGAAAAAGTTGTGGAAAACCTCTTTATTCTATTTTTCAAACAATCCCACCAAAATCTTTTTTCTTTTTCGTACATCTCATCATTAATACTATTAATTATTATACTTTCTATTTCTGTTCTATACATTCCCATTTTTAAAATTTCTGTATTTAACATCCACATTCCTTGTCCTTTGATAATCTCACTAAAATCCATCGTTAACCATAAAAAATCATGATCACTTTCACTGTAATTTTTATAAACTGCTTTTGAGACATAGTATAAGTCTTTTCTCTTACATAATAATAAATCTATTCTGCTTTGCTTTAAGTCCCTCTCTACAATTTGTCTTCGTGAATAATCTCTTTTAAGACCATTCCTCTCTCTCCACACATCAACCATATCATATTTCCTCATTATATTATGTAATTCATTCCGTCCTCTATCAGCTCTAAAGACCATTGAATCATCTAAATCAATTCTCTGCAACACTGTATTGAAATCACCAAACAAAAAAACATTTTCTTGTTTTTCCATTAAATTGTTTAGGCTTTTATAAAATTCAAATTTCTCTTTTTCCTCGTTTGGTGCATGAATGTTGCCCACCTTTATTTCTCTACCTTTGTATAATAACTTTACCATTATTATTCTACCCCTTGTGTCTTTGTATTCTACTTCATTTTCCTCAAAAATCCCTCTTTTAATTAATATTGCAACACCTCTCTTTCTCCCCAAATCACCATTTAAATACATTTCACCATCCCATAATTTCCTCATTTCATCACCTATGTTTTCCTCCCAAAAAGTCTCTTGTAAGCATAATACATCACATTCTTTGGTCAAATACATCAATTTCTCCATTTTCTGGTATTTTGTTAAACCCCTTGCATTCAACGATGCAAAACATAAAGAATTCATTAGTAAAAAAATGAAAAATAAAAATAAAAAAAATAACCAAAAAACAGCCATTGTTCTATTTGAGCTTCCACTAATAATGCAGGTCCTTATTGTCTCTTCTCCTTTTTCATCTTCTCCATCTTTTCCTTTAATTCCTCTCTTCTTATTTTTTGTTTTTAAAGTACTTGTTCAATGTTTATACTTGTATCTTTTTGTTTTAATTTAAATCTTTTGTTCAAGCTTACTTTCACTTTACTTTTTACTCCAGAGGTCTTTTCACCCTTTTCCACTTCTCTTACCTTACTCGATATCTTGAGTTCTTTGCTTTCTGTGCTTTCTTCTCCTTGTCCTTTTTGATCATCTTGTTCATTGATCTCTACATGTTCTCGATTTTCAAGTAGATCCTCCTTGGTTAAGTAATCGTCCTCAGTGTCTGCATCCTCCTCATTGTTTTCATTCTCCTTTCCCCCGCCATTTTGTACCTCTTCAACTCTTTCCTTCTGCCTGGACGATTCATCAAACTTTTCAATTGTAGTGTCTCCCATCTCCTCCTGCATCTCCATTCCTACTTCTTCTTTTTCTTCTTCATCCTTCTCACATGTGCATCTTTTCATTGTCTTTTTGCAGCTTTGGCACCGCGGTGCTTTGCAGTCCCGCGCATAATGCCCCTGCTTAAGACACTCTCTGCACGTGAAAAGAGGGCAGCCCTTCTTCTCATGTTCTGCACTTGCACAAATCCTGCATGTCTTTTCTTGGTGATCATGTATCACTCTAAAGAACTGTGCTCCTTCCTCGGTCATGAATTTTGTATTGTACGGTAAAGATGTCACCTCCTTTGGAAATGCAACTTTCAAGAAGCGCGTTCCGTCCGCTACCGTAGTCCCAGGATAGTATCTCCTTCTTATAGGAAGGATGGGAGTTACACCCCAATTGATCAGTTTGTTAACAATGTCTTCATCCTCAATGTAGCTTGGCAGATTCAAAAAAGACACCATTCTTTCCATTGCACATAGCTTCCTTACTTCACAATTTTGTCCATTAATCATCATTCCATTCAGCAATCCTTCACAGTCGCTCTCTTCTTCCATAGTCATTTCAAATTCATTATTAAATTTTCTCCGTAGTCCAATGAGTTTACCAATTCCAGATTTATGTTCTACTGCTGTGATTATCATATCTATTGTTGTATTTTCAATGTCTTTCACATTCAAAGTCAATGTTGCTTCTTTCTTATACTCTCTTTGATATCTTGTTTGTTTTTTAAGTCTGTTCATCATTTCTTGTCGTTGTGATAATGTAGATCTGTTTTCATCAATTCCTTTAGCATTCTCCGTACCTTTTGTTGTTTGCAAATCTTTTTTGGGATTATTGGTTTTCCTTTGTTGCTTTCCTCTTGAAACCACTGTTGCCCATGATGTTTCCCCATAATCCTCTTTTGTATTCCTTTCAGGCATGTTTATAACCCTTTCATCATCGTCTTTGTCCTCCATCTCATTCCGTTTGGCTTGTCCGTGTCTTTGTTCCATGAAATCCGTCATTCCGTAAGTCTCAAACCCCAAACAGTAGTCACTGTTTGGGGTTTCAGTAAAGTAATCTTTAAAGATAAAACTTTTCCAAAAATATCTCAATTAATTGAAAATTAAACAAAACAAATAAAAAACTGGAAGAGCCTCTCTCTTCCTACTACAATCACACACTTCCTGGTGACTCACTAGCGCCCTCAAAGTGGTATGGCCGTAAGCGAAATCTGCTGCCAAAAACCGGCCTTTTGAAGAAATTCATAGACTTTTTCAGGCTTTCTGAAGTAGACTCTACTGCCAAGACCTGGCATTTTGAAGAGACTCAGAGATTATTTCAGGCTTTTTGAAGAGAATCATAGACTCTTTTTTTTTTTTTTTTTTTTTTTAACCAAAAAAAGCTTACAGCACCTGGTATTCCCAGGCGGTCTCCCATCCAAGTACTAACCAGGCCCGACCCTGCTTAGCTTCCGAGATCAGACGAGATCGGGCGTTCTCAAAGTGGTATGGCCGTAAGCGAAATCTGCTGCCAAAAACCGGCCTTTTGAAGAAATTCATAGACTTTTTCAGGCTTTCTGAAGTAGACTCTACTGCCAAGACCTGGCATTTTGAAGAGACTCAGAGATTATTTCAGGCTTTTTGAAGAGAATCATAGACTCTTTTTTTTTTTTTTTTTTTTTTTAAACCAAAAAAAGCTTACAGCACCTGGTATTCCCAGGCGGTCTCCCATCCAAGTACTAACCAGGCCCGACCCTGCTTAGCTTCCGAGATCAGACGAGATCGGGC